>NW_026912779.1:3357500-3835000 GCF_034315485.1 Pezoporus occidentalis
GTACACAAACCTGAGCATGCTCTTCTTTGTTACGGAGATCTCTGATGGCCTTCAGTCACACCGCTAAACACAATCCCACCCAACACTGCAGTGGATCACAGTTATGAAATGCTCTGCCCAATCTAGGTAAAAATCTACTTTTTAATACAGTCTGGTAGAAGTGCTGGGGAACTTTTGACAGGCTGGTGCAGATCCTGTGCTCTGAATGCAAGTCTTAAAAACTGGGGTAAAAATAGCGAAGTGGCACTCGGCTAATCTTTTACAGCTTCAGGTTGCACTGTTGTTTCCAAATTTGCACGTGTGTCTATGTTGCTTTTAGTGCAGATCTCTGGACGTACGAATTCATGGTGTTTTCTGTGTTTTGAATGAGTAAGTAAACACTGGTGAGGCTGGTGTTGCCTAGTGTGATTTAGTATAGGTTAACGTAGTGCAGGGGGTATTTTGCAGTAAAATTTTAAATTAGGGGGAATATATTTACTGCCTGTCATGAGTCTGGCTTATGAACTACAGGCTTGGTATTTGGCAGCATGCGTAAGAACTGATAATTAGGTGTGTGTGTGTGTGGATAGTGACATTTGTTTAAAACAAAGTACTGTAAAACTGGATTCATTTATGCCTCTTACTTTGTTCGGTTGCTCATAGACAAGTAATAAAATACACCAATAATATCTCTGTTTGCAGTAAGCTTTAATTATACAGACACCTGATAAAATGCAGATGAGCTATCTGCTCTCTGTGTATGAGGAGTCTAATAAATAGAACAGGCAGCTCATCTGTGTGCATGTGTGTGTATGAGAGAGAGTGGGAAAAAGAGAGGGACTCTTCTGTAATAACATTGATAGTTTTGAAGGTGGGACTTAGTCATTTTCACAGCTTTATTGGCTGAAATTATCAGATGGAAAGGGCTAGCACCATTGTGTATGTGTGTTTGCATATATACATTTCCCTCCCCAGGTCTGTAGGTAAAGGGCATAATGGACAGGTATAAAATTCTGTGCTTTATTGGTCTGCCTTATATTTTTATTTTAATGATTTGAAGATATATTTTCTATTCCCTTTATTTAGCATCAGTGAAACAGAAAGATTTACAGGCTTAAGAATGGATTTCAAAATGCTGGGGGGAAACGTGGGCACAGGATACTTATATATATAGTATACACATATATGCACACATATATAAATAATAATGTGTGTATATATATATAAAATAAGTATATATAAGTGTGTATGTGTGTGTATACATATATATAAGTATATATATATATATAAGTATATATATACACACTTAAGATCCTGATCTATTGTACTTACAAGTCTGGTTTCTTTTCTAGGCAGAGGCTAGCTCCTACATTAACTTTCCGTGCCATGGTCAGTAAGAATCCATTTGATCCAGGTGTAGCCTTCTCCTGTTATGGCTGAGTGTTGTAATGTCATGAGTGTGCTTTGAAAGCTGCAGTGGGGCTCTGCCTCCCCTGTGTTCTTTAATCATGGCACCTAGGTCATATATGAAAGCAAGTCTCCAGGCATGTAAGGTCAGTGAAAGTAGTGTTTAGTTTAATTTCTGCCTCCTTCGTCTTCTCAGTCGTCACTGAATTATCCCAGATTTCATAAGAAAACATGGGGTAGTGATCATTAATCCTCTCTACATAGTGTTTGTTTACCTATTTTAGAGGATGCTGGGGACTGGATGAAATCAGGCCTGCGGTAGCATTCGCTGTTTAGTGTCAGATGTTCATTGCAGCAACTGCCCTGAAAGGAAAATATGTATTCTGCATCTGGTGGAAGTTAAGGAATTTCTCCTTAGCTCCAGGAGCCTGAAGTCCAGATTTTTTGTTAAAGCAGAACATGATATATGACCCTCCTGCTGTTTCTTACTTACTCGTAGCTGATGTTAAGTCTGGGGGAAAAGAAAGAATTATAGTTGTTGCTTCAACAGGTATTTATGTGAGTGTTTAGTTGGGTGTCTCAAGCTATCTCCCAGTAGCAGAGTGCATGAGAGATGCTCCTGAAAGCATCCTCCAGGTTGGAGTCATAGAATGGTTAAGGTTGGAAAGGACCTTAGCTTCCAAAACACTCCTGATTCAAACTAAAATATTTGTAGAGGCACACCTTGGGAATCCCAAAGTTATACTGTTGTGTAGTGCCTTACAGTGTGCTGCTGAGTTAAGACAAGCAGTTGGAACCAGGCTGGGAGCATATTGGATAAAGCTTCTCTCAAAGCGTGTGTTAAGGGCAAAATCACAGGTCTCTGTGCCAGCGTTTAGCTGGTCTTTCTATATCTGACTAGTCTGTAGACCCCGGATTTCTGTAGCTCATGCCCAGAATAATGTATAGAAAGTTATGAATACTATGGCATTTGGAGCTCTGCCACTGCTGAGGGAATTCCAGATTCCCTTTATTTCACATGGTGATTGACAATACTTGGGCAGAGCTATTCTAAATGCTTGCTACTTGAAGGAATATATGTAATCCTTTTCATAATGGAGAAAAATATTCTGCCAGAAGGTGATAGAAAACAATATTTTGGAAGCATCCGGCCTCGGGGAACAAGATTTGGTGGGAATAAAACTCAACCTGCTGAGAAGTATCATGAGAAATGTGGAGGGTTGGAATCAGCCTTGCAGAGGGATTTTGACAGCATCCAACATTGCCAGCAAATAAAACACACGGGGGTTGTCGGACCCGTGGGCTGGATCCTATGATTCTGTGATCCACCATCGGGTGGATTTTGCCTGAGTAGAGGGGCAGTAGCCCCAGCATTCAGGAACTTCGCTGTGGTACATGTGAGACACATTGTGTGAGGGGGAAGGATTTGTGCCCCTTCACCAGCACTGGCTTGCTTTGTTCACAGCTGTACTCAGCCCTTAAATATTTGTGTTGACCTGATGGCAAGTGGAGATGTGTAGAGAAAGGAGTTCAAACTGTTGACCTGCTAACACAGGCTTTTGCAACTTGACTCCGGTTGTTTAAGATCTGTGATCTGCAGTTGAGCCATTCTCTTCCCATTGAGGAGAAATGAAAGATATCTCCAGTGTGTAACACAGGCACGCAAGCAAGGTTATCGCAGCGTGGAAATGGAGAGATTCTAACATAGAAATACCTTGTTTGCAACCCAGATTGGGATGAAGGTTTAAATACTGAAAGTATATCGTGTACTGTGGTTTGACAGGGGAATATCTGAAGTGCGCTAATAAAGATCCTCAGTAATGTAGGAAAGGGTTGCTGATTTTTGTGTGATTTATAGGGAAAAGTGTTTGGAATAAGAGCAAAAGTTCCTGCTGAACTTACCAGTGTGCGTGTGGGTATACAAGAAAGTCTCTGTTGTTGTGGCTCACGCTTGCAAGAACCGGTGCACAGGAATACATAGTACCAGTATATTTTCATCCTCCTTGGGGTGACATATATATCTGCGTGCATACGTGGTTTTCATCAGAAGTTCAGAGTTGTCGGTGTAACGTGCTAGTTGTCAAGGTGTTCAAGAGGGGGTTTTGTTTGACGGGAGTCTCAAAGAGCCCTGGGGTAGCTACCAAACCTGTGCAGTGCTTTCATACTCCCCTCCACCCCTTCTTTCCCCCTTCTTTTCTTAAATATACTAGCTTGAATGTCCTTCTTTTCCAATGTGTGCTATGCTGGGCTGGCACTGCAGGGTCTCTGCCCGTTATTTTCCCAACATAAGGAGGACATGGAGCTGTTGGAGCAAGTCCAGAGGAGGCCACGAGGATAATCAGGGGCTGGAGCACCTCCTGTATGGAGACAGGCTGAGAAAGTTGGGGCTGTTCAGCCTAGAGAAGAGAAGCTGCGTGGAGACCTCATAGCATCTTCCAGTGTCTGAAGGGGGCTACAAGGATGCTGGAGAGGGACTCTTCATTAGGGACTGTAGTGATAGGACATGGGGTGAGGGGTTCAGGCTGAAACAGGGGAAGTTCAGGTTGGATATAAGGCAGAAGTTCTTCCCTGTGAGGGTGGTGAGGCGCTGGCACAGGGTGCCCAGAGAAGTTGTGGCTGCTCCATCCCTGGCAGTGTTCAAGGCCAGGTTGGACACAGGGGCTTGGAGCAAGCTGCTCTAGTGGAAGGTGTCCCTGCCTGTGGCAGGGGTTGGAGCTGGAGGAGCTTTAAGGTCCCTTCCAACTCAAACCATTCACCTGCTGCCAGTCAGGTGAAGCTGCCCTCCCACCCCAGTCTCAGCCCTGAGCCTGGAGCTCTTCCTCCTCTCCCCTCTGGTCTCTCAGGACCGTTTCTCACCGCGTTTCCTTCCCTCACCCCTCACTCTCGGGCGCCATTTTGTCTTTCTCACCCTCGCTCCCCTCAGGTGCCATTACAGGGCTGGGGCTGCTGGAGCCGGCTGGAACCATCTAGAACCCAGAGCCAGGGGTGGCCTCAGAAGCAGAGTGGAGATAAATGTGGCAGAAGACTAATAAAAGAAATGAAGGACAACAGATGTGAGTAGCACAGAAACGTGTGGTAAACTGGGGAGAAAGGCACTGATTTGTGTCGGAAACTGGATTCCTGAAGTATGTCCATGGGCAAAAGGTGTGAGGGAGACCACGGGTGAGCATTGTCCAAGGCAGCTGGGCTGGGACCTATGGGTGAGGAGAAGGTGCTGGGAAAAGGAAGATGGGGTCTTGGAAGGAGAAGCCTTGTGAAGGGAGATCAGGTCTCTATGGAGGAGCCAGGGCTGGTCAGTGCACAGGGTGGGATAACACCGCAGGGGAAGGCACAGCCCCTGTGGTCATCAAAGGGGGACAAACTGAAGGTGCTCGTTATATGTGAATTATACCGATTAAGGTACGGTTTTAGTAGCTGTAGAGACAGAATGTGCGTTGCTGGTGTTACCGGCATGAGTGCTATGCGTGTGAAGAAAATAAATGTGTGAATTGCTGAAGTACACTAAGGAACTCTTAATTTCTCCAAGGATAAGAAAGCAATGCTGTACAGGTCCGTCTCTGCACGCAGATAATTGCTTTTTGGTGCTCAGAAACACTGAGTTTGGACAGAAGCTGTAAAATGCTTGTGGATTGCTGTAAACATGGAAGAAGTTTCCATTTACCTTTAGTTGTAAGGATTACATAGGAAATATCCTCATGAACAGCAGATTTATCTGTTAGATCAACTCAGTTTGTACATGCCGTCATACAGCAAGTAAAATCCTTACCTCAAGGTATATATTGTAGCCAGGCAGACTAAATCTCCTCCAGCACTAAATACCCTTCAGTGCTGGATACCATAAATTTAGCTCATGTACGATAGATATTTGGCTCCATCTTGAATATCTTTAAAGAATAAAAACATTTTAATTACTGGAATTGTTAATTAATATGTGATTCACGCCACTGTAACAAGATATATCAGCAACACTCCTAGAATCAATCAAGTGAGGGTTACTGTTTTATTCGGGAGCAAATTGAAGATTCTGTGTTTTTAATTAAAAACTTCGTGTTATATCTTAAATATCTACATTGCTTTTATCACTCTATAGTCCTATTTTTAATATTCCAATTTATTTCATCATGTGAATTAGTTTTAATCTGAAATTGTCATTGAAGTTAAGCGACAATAGGGAAGGGAAGTTTACAGCTGCTAATAGCTTCAGTTTTAGGAATAGACTGCAGTCACATAAGAGAATCAACTAGTAATATATATGATCCTTTCATTTAAAATCTGAAGAAAAATACTTGAATTTTCAGAGTTATTTGCATGGAAGCATATAAATGTTGTAAAGTAGGACCAAGAGTACTGAAAGAAAGCAAAAGAGAGGTAAAACATAATTTAACATGAAACTCAGGAGCTGAAATCAGGATGCTAGTGCTTCTTTTCTGTTTGGCTTCTGAATAAAGGAATAAGGGTTATTTGTACAGATGTTAATGTCTGCTCCTTCTAATACCTGTAGAGAAGCTTCTCTTGGGTTCTTCTCCTAGGTATGAAAGGCAAGGATGATGCTTTGCCCTGTGTTCATGTAGCTGTGTATCTACACATAGGCATTGTCAATGCCCAGGTCATTTACATGTTCTTTTTCATACATCTAAGTGCAAGGGTGAAACTGGTTAGCAATATGAACCGTAAAACTTAGGTCTGTGGGGGTGATTATCTGAATACTTTGAATAAAATTATACTCTTGTACACATAGATGTGGCTTTCAGTGACTTTGTGCCTCCTTGCTGTATCTGTATGTACCTAGAGTCAGTACAAGCACATTTGTTTTCAGACATCTGAAGCACAGATGTGTGTCTCACATCTGTCACAAAATGCTATGTCATGTATTATTCCATGGGCTGACTTGTGGCATCAATGCTCTGTTTTTGTGGGCAACTCTGGCAGTTGTGTATACCCAGAGACTGCCTTTCTGGTTGGCCAGGTCTTATTGAGACCTCATGAAGTGAAGTCTGTGTATGAGAAGGCTGTGAATTAGATTTTGGTCCATATTTTTGTCCCACTGTGGTACTACTCGTGACATCAATCCAAACAACAGGATTGAGGATGGACAGAGATGAGGAAAGACAGAGCAGATGGAAGAGGGAAGAACAAAGGAAAATGCACACGTGCAGGGAGACAAAGTATGTCTGGGACAGAAGAAATGTACGTGAAAAATTAGGGAAAGTGGCATATGTTTGTGTATTTTCTGTGGTTATTTTGGTAATACAAGAGCCCTTAAAGTGGATTTTTGACCTTTACTCTGGAATCTTTCTTCTTTCTGCACCTTCTGCAGATCTCTTTCTTCTACTTTTGCTTGCTGTCCTTTTTCCTCCTTGGAGATGAACATAGACTATCAGGGTAATGTTTTCAATTATTTCATACGTACCTTCTGTGTAAGTTACTGTCTGTTTCATTGTGAGGGATCCTGTCCACATGTGAGCACATATGTTAGTGTCTGAAAGTTGTCAGTGCAGACGGGTTGGGTACAAATGGCCCGGTGCGTGGTGATAGTGGAAGGGGAAAGAGTGTGTAAGATCAATCTTGTTTTAAGATCATGACTTTCCCCTCTATGAACAATTTACCCTGAGTTTTGATACATTGTTCCTACAATATCACAACATTGTTTCTTACAGAATTACCACCCTAATTTGGTAACTGAAGTAGGTAATTGGGTTTTACCATTTCTGGGTTCAGTGGTTAAACCTGGTACGTTGCTTCATGCCACAGCATAAAAACTCTCTGTAGTGAAAATGTAAGGGTTCACTTCCTGTTTTTTGTTTTTAATTTGAGAGATGGCAGTTAGATGTACTAAAGCACAATACACCAGGGGTTTAAACCTTTATATATCTTAGAAACTGCCCCTGCTGCAGCTGTTCTCCAGCATTTCATTGTTCATGGGAGTATGGAGGAAAAAGCTTCCTCTATAGATCTCTGCTCAACCGCAGTGTGATTTCATCGTGTGTCCCACCAGAGGAAGCTCTGTGGCATACTGAACATTACTAGATCTCAGTTTAGTGTCTGATGCAGTAATGTAATGGACATTATCATTATGTCCATGGCTCCACTATAGTCTTTGGGTTGTACTTTCCATCACTGAGACAGCAGCAGCTCATATAACGTTTTGCAAATTTCCCCTGAAAATACAGAGTACATTTGTAGATCATGGTCATTCAACTTGAATTTGGGGGAATATTTTCTACAGATGGCTTTGAAGCAAAGGCCCAGGTCTATGCATCTTTCCTGAAAATTTGAGTTTAATTGCATTGGTGACCATTGTATTTGGATTGGGCATGTACCCAATAACAGGACTGCTGGAAGATTTGGCCATTTTGAGTCATTGGCTTAAATAATTTCAAGGAAATGGAAAACCATTAAAAAAGACCCTGAGCAAACATTTTTTACCCAGTGGAAACTTAATTTTGTACCTGTAGCTAATACATCATTAACAGTTGTGCCTTTAAAAAGCTGTAGTGTTTTAATGTATCGGCCTTTTCCAGGAGTGACTCTGTCTTCCCCCTCAGTTTTGTGAAAGAAAGGAAAAGACCGAAGTGTTCATCTTTTCCCTACACCTCTGGGGTGCCCGGAGCACATGCATAGTTCAGTGTCATTGGAGAGAACAGGGATGACTTCACAAGTCAATAGAACTTATGCCATTGACTTGGCGGATCCAACATTTCACCCAAGCAGTCTGCCTAGTGATTTTTTAGTATTGATGTTCTGTGACAAAACTTATACTTCCCTTTTATAGAAACATGCTTCTTCCAGTGATGGACATGACCCAGCAGTTCAAGTAGCTTGACTATATCAATTTATTCAAGAAGAAAACCCCAACTTTTAAAAGGTAGTCTATGTTTAAGTGCTTTAGCTGAAAGCTCGTCACACTCTCTCTTTATTCTGCAGTCTTTTTAAGTAACGTACTAAGGAGATGATCTGTAATAAATAAAGGACAAAGAGTTTTATGTTCAGAGACTGTATTTGTTTAGTGAACCTGAGAGTTTCTGAGATAAAAGTTACAAGTATTTGTTTGAAAAGTGACATGAGAAGTGTTTACTGAGGTGCAGTTTCAGTACAGCCAAACCATAATGCTATTACACCTACAGATACCTGTTGTCAAGTGAAAATGAGATCGGTTGGACTCAAAGGGCTGCCAGAAAACCCCTTCATGCTTCAACAGAGCATAATTTGTTTGACGTAACGGTGGCGAGTTACATGTGATTACCTGATTTGGGGGAGGAGGGAGTGAAAGGAGGGGGAGGCAAGAACAACTTTTGCTGTATTGTGTGATAATATCCTGTTTATCTGTTGGGGGGGGTGGTTTTGTTGTTCATTTTGGGGGTGGTTTTGTTTGCTTTTTAAACTTCCACATGGCAAAATGAAAACCAATTATAAGATCTGTCAACATCTCTCTGAACTTGCAACCTTGGTAAAAAGTCTGTGAGATAAAGAGGAAATCTTTAAAATGCAGCCTTTTTAGTTGCTAAAAATTGAATCTGTGTGACCATTTGTAAGTTGCTCTGTATGTCTAGAGAGGGAAGGCTGAGGTCAAGCAGGCACGTGGTATTCCTAGTTGTCTGCAGTGCTCCAGCCTCCTTTCTGTGGATGTGCTTCCTTTCTCCATGCTTCCCCAAGCAAAAACCATGTGAAGTTTTGTGAAATTCAGAAATTTTAGGCATAGTCTTACTTGCATTTATATATTTAAAATTATTTTTGATGTTTTATTATTATTATTATTATTAGCTTTTTTAAGGCTTTTCATTAAATTGGAAGAGATGAATGCAGGACTTGATTAATCATGTTTTTCTTCTCTATATGACTTTGAGAAGCCTTCCTACAAGATCATGGGCTATTTTTAAGCAGTGGAATGTGACAGGATAGAATAGAAACACCCACATTGTCTTTTTTGTGATCTAGGCTCTGAGCAGATACGTTGTCTTTCAGCTTGCTCTATGACTACAAGCAAGGTAGATGTGAGGATGTTCATCCTGAGCTAATAAACACTGGTGACCATCTGAGCTAGCAGAGCTGCAAGGCTTCCAGTTGAACTTGAGGGACCTGGTGGCTGTCTGCTGAAGACTGTAGTTCTGCCCAGTCGTTGCAATATAGTTCTTAGGAACAGCCAGGGGATTTAAGGCAGGCGGCATCAACTGTCATGTTGTTTTATCACTGTGTTGTGATGAAATCTTAGCAAGAGGGAGGAGGCGACAAAAAGGATATGGTGTCAGTGCAGTGCAGGAACAGAGGCTTGCGCAGGGGGCTGCTCAACGTCTGCAGGATTTCCTTATGGATTTAATTGTTTCTGCAAGCTGCTTGCTCTGCGAAACCAGTGTCCTCACTGATAAAGGGTGTCATTTTCTCCTGTAACTTCACGTAATTCAGTAATATCTGAGGTAAAAATACAATCAGAGTCGTCTCTCTCCAGAGTCAGAAGGAACTGGGAAAAGGCAGTTCACACTTTCCATGGGAACAGTGACTCTCCCAAGGACCCTGTTTCTGATGAGTGTGTGTATACATATATATATATGCTTGGCCCAGCATGACTTCATTCCATACTTGGGCACTGTATGGGATAACTAGGGCCTCTTAGTCTCCCTGGTCACTGAAATCCTTTTGAGTTAGTGTGACATTATCCTCTCTCACAAAATGGAAATTTTAGAACAGCAAAATTGAGTGCAGATAGGGGGAGAGAAAGTATAATATAACCGTGTAGCTGTCGTGCTGTGGAAAGGATGTAGTGAGTGACTTACGTGCCATTTATTTGTACAGTTAGGCCTTATTTTCAAAGTCAGCAAAAGTTTCCAAAGCTCAGCATCTTGGAAAATCGGGGTATAATGTGTAATTGCATACAACATTCAGCCTTAGTTAAATGGTCTGATGACTGAGATTGTATATATAAGCTGTAAAAGGAGACTGTGTGTGGAAGCTGCCTCACGAAATGGGCTTCAAATGCAGGGTTACATTGCAAGAAATTCTTGAAGACTCTTATTTATTCAGTTGTTTGTTAAATGTATGTATTTTATTGAATTTCTATGTAGAAGATATGAGAGACAGAGAGGGATACTTACCCTTTGGACAAGTGACTGAAGACCTTAGGCAGCCCCAGCATTACTGATGACGAATTAATATATTCAGAAGCCCAGAAGTGGAGTCCACAAGACTTTCAGATATTGTTTTTCTTGGATGGATGTTAAAAACCTTTAAGTTTTGAGAGGATTCCTATGAGAAAGCACCTTTAAACGGAGAAAGGTCAATTTCTTTGACAGCCAAGACAGGAGGTTTCAGAGGGGTTACTGTGATCCAAAACCTGAATTATGTATGTCAGTCCTTAGGGTGTATCTTTTAAAATGGGACTGACTAGGGCTGGAAACCGGGTGGGATGGTGGCTGTTCCTTTCCAAGTGCAAGTAGGATAGTACATTTAAAAGCTGTGTTAGAAGAATGCTAAGGTTACAAAGCTCTGAAGGCAAGAAATGCCACAATTAAGACTGCTGAAACCTCTGAGTTATTCAGTGGACATTTTCAAATGGCTGTGTCAGTAGAGGTTGGGGATCCCTGTGCCCATGTGCCCAGTTACTTTTGATTCACACTCTCATAACAAGTGAGGCAAGGACGCAGCCAGAAGGTATGCTGTTGGGTATTTGCCTGTGCTTCAGCCCAAGCTTTCACTTCAGTATAGCTCTTCTGGGGAGTGTTTTGTGCAGTGATGGCTGCACAAAGACCTTTCTGGTCAGAAAAATACCCTGGGGGTGTTGAGGGCCAGGAAGAGGAGTATGGAAAACAGAGGCTCCCTGCTCTCAGTCCTTGAACCCAGGAACAAAGGGAGAAGAGCCTGATGTGGCACTGCCATTCTGCACTGCCCTGGCAGCCTTAGACTGAAATGTCCTCAAAGGAGGTTGAATCTTTAGGGAAATTTTTTGATGCCAAGTCTAAGGCAAGGGGGAACTCTCACCTCCCACTCCCCCTTAATCTTAAACTTTACCAAACAATTTATTCTGAGGATATTTTGGCTCAAATTATTAAAGTCTGATAAAGTTATAAGCACCTTAAAATGAAGGGTCCTGCAACAGAAAGTGACAAGCTAAGCTGGAACTATCACATTACTGTCAAACATGCCCTGTTTGTTCCACTGCAATGACAAAGTTTGCCTGTAGATGTTACAGAGCATGTTCCGCTTTGAACTGTGGTTTTGCCCCTTTTCATGCTGACTCTATCCTTCGTTTATACTTTCACTCCAATTAAGGAATTACTCTGACTGCTGGAATGCCAGTGATTGAAGACCCTGGTTAATTTACACGCTCTCCAGCATCCTTGCTCTATTTTTATTTCAGTATTCAGATCACAGGAAACCATTTAGAGGACATAGCAGCTTTCACACAGAGTTGCAGCCAACTATTTTCCAAAGGTTTTGAATGCTAGAAAGCAAGTCTGACCAAATTCATGAGCTCAATATTCTTCACCCATCAGTCAACAGAGGGGAAAAAAAAATCACATCCCTGGACCGAATAATGTTCTAACTTCCTCATTGACCGATTCTTTTGCAAGTTTGCAGTGAAGAGGTCCATAAGCATTTATATAAATTAATTTCTACTTTGAAATGCCTGCATAATAGAAGCCATTTGTTTGTTTTCATTGATAGTGTTTGCCGTGTGCAGGGCACTTCCAAAACTTACAGCAATATTCTCTGTCTGCCAAGGATTTGAGTAGGAGGAATCCATTCTATTGGAGAAAACAGACAAAGAGCTTGACGAACTGCATGTAAAAGGTGTGCTTTTACTTGAAAATACATATTTGCTAAAATTAGCTGAGATCTTGACTTGTTTTCAAATTGCTGTGTATGCCTTGGGCAAGCATATCTATGGTAGGTTAGTGGGAAAGTTAAGAAACACATTTTATGCTTCAAAACAGCAAATGAAAAATGCAGGCTGTGCTATTGCACTGAGTAATCCTGATTCAAAACAAACCAACCCAGCCCAAAGCCTCCGAAAACCTAATGTAAGATTTCCTTGAGTGGAGCACAGTAAAATCTTAATGGCTTCCTTCCTATGGCTTCCTTAATGCAGGAGACAGCTGAAATAAAACCTTGTCAAGAAATTATGCCTCTGACTCACCATGAACACAGATTGTCTCTTGAAATGTTAAAATTCAGCTGATCTCTTAAATAATAGTTATTAAGAGGTGAACTTGTGTTTGTGCCGTTGGAGTTCTCTCCTATCAGTATTCATTGTAAAGCTTTGGAGAGGTATTTGGTAGGAAAAGTGAAACCTTCCATGCTAACAATCACAAAATTCCCCCCTCATATTCTATTATTTTGGCTTAGATTTTTCCTCCCCCCCTATTTGAAAACTCTTGGGCCCAACATAATGATTTTACTTCTCATTCCTGTCACACTGAGACCAACAGAGGAGCTGATTGTGTGACTGCTATTGGTAATCAAAGTGGATAAGACTCTTTTTTTTTCCACAGGATCTTATTCTTAGGGTATTTAATCCTATACTGAGGGAGGGGGAAGACTGGATGAGGGTTTCTTTTAGTGCTTTTCCTCTCTCTAGATATCCTGAGGTCGGAATATTCCAGCTGTAGTCTTTATGGTCATAAAAGACCCATGAACTTTGAACAGAACACTCTTGTGAGGGTTAGTGCAGCAATATAGATGGCAGAAGCTAAAAGGGTTGATTGTCTTTGGTGGAAATATATATACTTTTTGGAACACTGGAGTGGAAGTAAAGACAAATGAACATCCTTATGGTGTAATCACCAGGTTGAAAAATCAGGTGACTTTAGTCGTCGAACTCCCTGTTACCACAGTGAGTTTTTATGTTCTTTATGTCTTTGTTGGTGGATGAGTCAATGTTTAAATGCTCATTTATCATTTACTATATAAAAGAAAACCTATTATCTGAAACTCATTTTTACAGTTGCAGGCAAACCGAAATAATCATTTTCAAGGACCTAAAGCTGTTTCTTGAAGAATGTCATCATTTTCTTCTTATTTTACTTACCACTTACACTGGTATATGAGGTACCTTCCTGAGCTGTACCTTACAAAACTTGGCTGCAGATATTGCCAACTGCCATACCTGTACAAACTGGGCTAAAGAAACTCAGTTTCAGCAAACTGCATTCATCTTGCAGACAGGACAAAAGAACCACTTTTAAAGGCACAGCTCCCACTAAACACTTGTGCTACCCGCTCAGTGCTAGCCTGCACTAGGCCTTGCCCTGCAGGCTGAGCAGCCCAGTTGCCCCACAGAAGGTACTTCAGGGGTTCAGGGTAAAGTCCTTCCTCCACCATAGAGTCACGCGTGTGCCCTTCAAGAGGGGAGTTGCTGCAAGATTGTTATTCTCTGCTGTTAATGCTAAGCATCTCTCTGAGCAATTGAACTGTCTATCTGAAGTGGTAGAGGATCTTGAATCATAATTTGATGACTATCCTAATAGATAGTGTTTAATATTAATTTTTTTGTGTGTCATCTTCTTCATTCTCATAGTTGATGTTTGTAGCTTATGTGCACATCTGCATGCAGAAGTTTCTACCCACTGATGGTTCTTCGGACTCCCGATCTGAGACACAGACACACCAGTACTAAGAATTTTGTCTTACCACTGGGTAAAAGCACAAAGTTGTGCATCTGATTGCACTACAGTATTCTGTCAGAGGCAGAATCATGTTGCGCTGGGGCTGTACTTCTATATATGGTGGGCCTACAGAGGCAAAAAACCACAGTGTAGGCAATATCATACATTTACCTTTGTTAGTTTAACCTCCCATGTCTTCATTTAATTTTCATTCCCTGGGTGCCACCATCCTTTGCCACCCCTTTGTGCCTCATTCTTTATCTCACCAAATGGCCGAAGCAGGCAAATGAGGTGATTAGCTGAGGCAACCAAGTGGTGAGACCAACAGCAGTGTCTCTACAGGAAATTATACCACTCGTATGATTGTGGATCACCAGGGGGTTGCTGTTCACTTGTAGTCGCAGGCACACTGCCTCTGAGATAAACTCACGTTATGCTCCTGTGTATTTTGTCTCCTTCACTTGTCAGGGAATAGACTTAGTCCATCTCTCTTATTTACAGTGGGGTCCTGTATGCAGAAGGCCTGTTCTTCCTTAATCCCACTTTAAATCCAGGCAGGAAACACAAGTATTATAGATGTTAATTTACAACAGTGTCTAATTGTTAAAACTATCTTGTTAGGGTGACACATGATAAAAGTAAGTTATGTGATCTTTTAAACTCGCCCATATCTGCTGCACATCTTGCAATTTGGGAGCACCAGATGACTGTAATTTACTTAAGTGCTTGTACCTTCGTTTTATAAAAATCCATAGGTACTTTTTAAAATCAGATGTGCTTTTTATAGTGTAACATTTTGAGGCTAGAATGGTGAGAATTGAACTATTTTATCTGTAATGTAATAGAAAGGCATGATCTCTTCTTGGGATAAAAATGGAGGTTTCCTATGAATTCTAGTGGAAGTGCCTTGGATTGTTAGCTCATGAAGTCAGTGATGAGACAAAGCACATACCAGAAACTTATCTTTTTTGGGAGGGAGTGGTGTGGTGTGGTGTGTATTTCTTTGGGTTTGGTTTGGTTTTGTGTGTGTGTGTTTTAGTCCCCCAAGTGACTAAGAAGTCATTCATACCTGCGCTACAAGGGAACATTTTAAGTAAAATGGCTCCAGATTACTTTGCTGAGTGATCAGTTTACTCCAGCTATTTTGTGTCTTTGATAGTTGTAACAGAAAGTCTCAACAGTTTAACATGGTAAAAACTGCAGTGTTGGTGATCGGTGTGTTCATTACGTGCTAATGAAAAGGTGCACTAGGGGTGGTGGAGAACCCAGAGCCCCCATGTTCTATCTATCTATTTAAAAAGCCTCTATTAGGAACACACTTTTGTATTCTTTGCTGAGCAGTTAAAACATTTTGGTGGTAATGCATTGCTACCCTGTGGTGTCATTTTAACAAACTGCTTTCTCAGTCATGTGTTAATACTGAAGTCTTAAGGTTTACTAGCTGATGCAAAGGGGGAAAAAATATAGGACTTATATTCTCACACACCAATTTGTTCCTGTATTATTTAATACTACCTATACTAAAGGAATCCAAGTCAGTGAAGAGCTGCAGGCTCTCAGACTTGTAGAGTGGGCATGTTTGCTCAGTCCATGAAGATTATAACCAAAAGGCGCTGATTTTACTTTCTTATTCTCTTTTTTTCTGCCTCCCTCCTTTTGCTGAATTATGGTGCTGATGCTGACAGGTTGGGATGGGCAACACTGAACTTCAGAGTAACTTGAGATGGTTAGTACCACTTGAGAGGCATTCAGAACTTGTCAGGATTGGTTCTGTACACCTCTGCCCTTGAAAGGAATTCTAAGGTAGATTGATTTTGTCTTGGAAAGCTTTTTCTGCCTGATTCTTCTAGTGGGTTTCAGTGTTAGGAGTGCCCATTTCCACCTACTTCTCAGGGAACAAATTTTGCATCTGCGTGGGTCATCTGCTTGCATAGAAACAGGTTTCAACACTGTGCTTTGAATCGAGTGTGTCATTTTTTGAGTTCACAATTAACCTTTGCCAGAGCGCTTTGTATGTAGGGGCTTTATGTTTTTAGCATCAGAGAATTACATTGCTCGGAGACAAGGGGACACTGTGCTACACTCTTTGTGAAATAGGGAAAAATTAAGAGAAGAAGAAAATTTGTTTCCTACTTGAGAAAAAAATCAGAATTGTTATGTGTACAGAAAGTTCTTTAAGTAGGTATGTGAACTGCCTGCTAACATCTCAAAACCCATATATCTACACATAAGCAGCAGTCAAAGGTATTTTCACTACTTCTCTATTCTCTAAAGGTCACACAGTGTAAATACTGTTCTTACCACTGAAGAAAGCAGTTGACTAGTATGAATACTGGCTTTTATATGCATACTTTCATATGGGCCCACTGAATAATAATCAAATTCGAGGTTTCTGGCTCTTCCTAAGGTTGAGCTTGTGAATATCTAAAGATCTGATTGATCAGAGAAGTTCAGGTTAACTGTAAAATTAATCAAAAAGCAAGCAAAGAATAATGGCTCAGCTGAGCGGTACTGCTAAGTGATAAACCAACTGCTAGAGAATGTGACTGGAATGATGCTGCAAAAGCCTGTTTTCATTTCAATGTACTTAGCACGGGACTGTCATTTAATCGTGTTGTAATTGTTTCCATTTAACAAAGAGAGTTGAAGACTGACATGTCACATGCGTTTGGATGTGTTGCATTTCTCTTTGCGTAGCAAAAGGATATAAAATGTGATCAAAAACCAGCTGAGTCTTCATTACTCACTGGACACATTGCTCACTGGTATTGTTTTGGAGGGTGTACCAGGCTTCCAAGTCAAGTGGCTGATTATGTGACTTGCCGTGCTGGTGAGCAGTTCTCACTCACACAAATAGTCTCACTCAAGCAACCTTTCCTCCATGGACCATTTCTGTCAGGTACTGAGCATAAGCAACTTCCCTGTTAGAGTAGACACATAAAGATTTTTTTGATGGGACAAGGATTGTGACCTCCTGAGAAAACTAGCCCCTGCTATGTGATTGTGGCTGGGAATAAACAGCCACATCAGCCCCTTAGTTAATAATGCAATTCATCCTTAAATTTGTAAGCCAGGAATGATGGCTCCAACCTGTAATTTCGAGACTACCCATCTGTCATGGGAGAAAGCAAGCAGTCATGTCTCTTTATGTTAATTCCAGATGCAGATTCTGTGGCTTTCATGATGTTATAGTACAGAAAGGGGTTTGGCTGACTTGGTAACACATGTCCTAAATGGGGTACTAAGCTTTGCACTGATTTAATCAATTTTGCTATTAGTTTAGTGATGTTCAGGGTGGGAAAAGGGCGGGAGGCAAAATTTAGGTTTCATCCTTTAAGGCTGGAAGCACTCTGACCTTCATCCAGCAAAGCACTTAAGCAAATGAGCAGCTACATATGCTTAATATTAAGCACATCATCAAATCTTTTGCTGGATCATTGCAAGAATCAAGCTTTCCTTGAATGACAAGTATAAGGAAAGATGATATGCTAGGAGGAGTGAGGGTGTTTTCATATTTGATGTGAATTTTAGAGATACCAAAGGTTTGTTAACTGTACATTAGTCAAAAAGCATTGTTCAAAGTCTTCAAGGACAGAATTATTTATGGATAAGAACAGGGCAGCCTAGGAGTCAGTGGTGGTTAAAGGGATTAGTTTCATGGACATCTGTTTTGATACTGTGTTTACAGTAGTGGTGCTAGAGATCTGATTGTCTTTATGTACAATTGTGTTATCTGAGAGAGATAACAGGGCATTTAAGTTTTTAAGTGGAGGTTTATTGTTTTGAGCTGTATTTCTGGATTCTGGCAAGCTTCTGTTATTTTGCCTACCACAAAAGACTCACATCAGGTCTTAAGAACCTCCTAAGATTTGAGAGACATAGAAGGGATTGAACAAAGGATGCGTGTTGCCCATCAAGAAATCCAGAAAAAAAGGTAGAATAATAAGGAATATTTTTATGCTATTTGTTGTCTCAGTGCAGTAAACAGTACCCATCATTTGAACATATACTAGAGAAGAAGCCTCAGATTCTTTGAGGTTGATTTTTATGTGTGTGTCCCTCCTCTCCCAACTTTTTTCTCCTGTATTTTCTTCATTCCTTTATTCTGTGACAGATGTGCATTGCAGGTGGGGGTTCTGCAATGTGTGGTTTTATTTTGATGTAACAAAACTGTAGGAGAATGATTCTTCTGATATTAGATTTATGCAGCAGGGTGATTCACTGCACTACAAGAATCCCTGAACACACTGTATGGAAGTGCTGTACCTAACAGAAGGACTGCTGTACCATTTCTTTCAAGCTGCTGCCAAATAGTGAACAATGATTTGTTTTTAGGGGAACCCCAGGACTGCACAAGGGAAAGTATGTGTAGCATTTCCCTTATGGGCTACTCAGGCTCTGCCTTATTCTCTGGAGCAGTGATGAGCACACAGCAGCTGCCTTCCCAAAATTGGGAAGGAAGATTTTTTCTTGGGTAATGAGCCTTCTAACCCCAGGGGTAACACCGGATATCAGACTACCTATCTTTACGTGACTGTGGTCCTAGGCTCACACATAGATTTTCATAATTCCATTGGACTTTTGTTTTCATCTGTTGGAACAAAAACTGCGAAGCATTGCCCTGAAAGTTCATGCAAGTAAATACTTCTTCGTGGTTGTTGTGTAAATTGCAAATTTGCTGGGCTGCTCAGAGCAGGTCCAAGATTTTGTTCAAAATAGAACTCAAATGAATATGTAGAAAATCCTTATTTGCTGTTTCAAGCTCATAAGTAAATCTTAAATTGAAAATTCCATACTTCTGGTTATTTGAATTCCTCGTGCTGTACTGAAAACTAATTTAGAAACCACTGTACTGCCTATTGAATCAAATCATATTACACCCTGAAGGACACCACCATCACATTGTGTTGAAGATTCCCTCCCCTTTATGCCGTAGATTATCAGGCTGTATCCTAACCTTTATTTTCTCAGAATAATAGGAATATCTGCATGTGTATATGCTGTCTTTACTGGATCTACGTATGTACAAAAGTAACTTCAGGATCCCCTGTTCTTACTGCACACTAACAAAACAAACTGCTGTAACATGCGTTTTTCCTGATGACTACAGAAGAAACACTGAGATAGTGAAGCACTTGTCAGAACTGGTCCTTTGTGTTGCCTCACAGAACCGTGTTGTCTTAAAAGGGTATTTATACAGTGCAGTACAAGGCTGCTGTATAATACCTGGTTTAATTCTCTGTGCAATGCCAAAAATGTGAGGTGCTCTGCTTTTTTTTAAGTTTAAAAATGTCAAAAAATGGAAATTCAGGCTATCTGCCACTGCAGTAATTTGCTGTGAAATGTCTGAATATGGAGCCCTTCTGAAATTTTGCACAACAGCCTGGGCTGTAATATTGCAATAATTACCCAGGGAAGTCATAATTGAAGGGTAAAAAAAAAAAAGAATTTAAAGCCTACATAATTTAAACAGAACTAGGTTTTACCAGGCATGACACATTTATGTGTCTGCTCTGTGCCTTATAAAACATACTAAATTTTAAGCCGATAACTCAAATGGTTCCTGAGGTATAAACTTGTGAAAAGTCACAATTTTGCATTGTGCTGAAAAGCCACCTTACAATACAGTGACTACCATAGCTCTTTAATATCCAGCAGAGTTCTCCTGCTGTGCTTTGTCAGTCGGTAGCAACATCCAAGTCTTCTTGTAAAAGTAATTCACACTTTTTTCACAACACTGTTGCTTTAATTACCACTGAACTCCGCTGTTGCTCAGACAGGCCTAGCAGGACCAAGAGAGGGTCAGCGCTGCAGTCACTGCAAAAGAAGCAAATGGCTTTTTTTTCTTACTTTATTATTAACAAACCATCTTTGATTGAAATGCTCCCAGCTTCTGAGACCCAGTCGTGTCTCTGTGCTCTCTTGGGGTATTCATTATCAAAGTAGACCATGGATGTCAATCTGGAAAGCCATCGGAAATGATACCTAAAATCCTAATCAGAAAACTTCCAAGTAAAGACAAGACTTACATGTCTTTTGCATGCATACAGCTCATCAGATTTATCATATGGGCACACTGAATTTCTGATAGAAACAGACTTAACTCATCAACCTGCTGTACAGTTTGGACATGTATAAATAATTACCTATTTGTTTTGAGTTCTTTCTTTTATTCTTCATGTTTACTTCATTTGCTGTATCTCATTAGAGCCAAAGGCATTCATAGGAATAACTGAAAGATGCTTAAAGACAAAAAAAAAATTGTATTTAAAATTATGAAATGCTGCTTCTGTGGCTTTGTTTCCTGAAATGTCCCATATTTATATATAATCTTTCACACTAAAAAACTGTAAAATAACCTTTTAGTAGCACAAACATCATTTTCAGACTTAGGTTTGAGTGTGTTTGTTTCACAGCTTACCTTAGAAGGTCAGGTTTGAAAACGGTCCTGTCCCTTATGCCCCTCTATGTGGGATTAAACTCACTGGGAGAGAAATGCAGCGCTTCCAGCGTGGCAGAATTCTTCATCAGCTGCCACATCACAGCATTTTTAGAGCCGGATGTGAGTATGACTTGTACATTCAAGGGAAATTGCAAAGGAGATTTTAGAGTTGAAACTGAGTTAGTCAACATTAAATCCGGTACAGCCTGCCTGCTTTAACACTTATTAAAATATACCCTATGATCTATGAATACGATTATAGATCAGATCTCTGTTTCATATCTCACCTCAAAGATGATACTGCAAACTGATACCACACCATTTAACACCACAGTAATGCACCAGTTCTTTTCTGGTTTAGAAAAAAGTGGCCCCTGTTGGATTATCATTCATGCAATTAATTATTGATCTCTTTTATGGAAATATCCTGGATTTTGCTTGGAATTTTCACAATCCAAGAATCTGAATCTTCTTAATTCCGGGATGTAGCAAGATTAAAGCTGATAGCATCAGCCGTCATCTGTGCAGTGCTCAGCAATACCATGCCCCAGTCAGGACTATCTGTTTTAGTATTCATCAGCCCTGTAACTCCTTGACTTTAACTATGGAATTGACAGAAAATGACTATAGAAATAACTCTGGAAATATTTGCTCCAAGTTACTCTCTCATTCCCTTGTGTCAGGAGGGAATCGGAAGGGAATCAGGAGGGATAGGGAGGAGAGGTCTGAAAAAAAAAAACCCAAGCCAACAAATGGGGGAAAAGTAATGTGGTTTCAGCATGTTTTTAGCAAGGAGGAGAAAGCTTTGGAGCAGCACAGTAACCTAGGGTGTTAGGAGGATCATTATGAAAACACCATGCTGGCTGGGCTGTTGTGCATGAGAGGCTTCTGATTGTTGTGTGCAGTCACTCGATAGTAAATGCTGGGAAAGGGATCTCTGAGAGTTTGTACATGGGATAGGTGGAATTGTCCTTTTCCTGAAAGTCACGTTCACTTTGGTGTAGGAGTCAGAGAGGAGCTGTGTGATCAGGATGTGACACATGCAGCCTGCACAGAGTGCGTGCTGTGGCTCGCAGCAAGCTGCTGTTTGTTAACACGTAAGGGCATATGCCCCTTTCCCTCTCTATGAGCAGTGTCCCCAGCCACTCCAGCTTGCTATATGAGGTACCCTGTGCCAGCTAGCTGGGTTCTAGTTCCATTCTAGATATACCAGATCATCCTGCATGAGTGTCAGTGCGCAAGCATCTCCTTTGGCAAGGACAATTCGGCATGATGTTTCAAAGTGGTCCTTTCTTGCAGACCTTTAAACAGGTATTCAAAGTCCTCATTCCCAATATTGAGAAATGCACATCTGTAGGTCTTTGACTTCTTCCTAATGAAAACTGCACAATGTGGCACAGGAATAAAGTAGCTGAAATGATGAGTTTTCTTTCTTCAGTCAGAAGTACCATTCTCACTTCTCTCTCTCTTCTTCTGCAACTGACTAGCAGATTGTTTGCTCTGCAAAAAGACAGTCACAGGAGGTATCACTTCCTACAAATTCTTTATTTTGCATTGACTAAATAAAAATCCTCAGTCTTTTGGTGATTTCTGTGGGACTAAAACCAGCACTAATCATCTGCAACAGTCTGCGTGGTTCTTTCAAGTAACAGTCCTGCCCTGACATAGATAAATGCGTTCTAGAACCTGGATATAGCAGCGCTGATGTTTGCTACTCTCTGGCCTGAAAGCATCTGTGAATTCACAGGCAATGGACACAGCTAAAGCTTGTAGCTCTTCCTACCACAAATCCAGAGAAATTTCCTGTTCTTTCTCCCCCAGATGCTTAGATGCTGCATATCTTCCCACCCCCCAAATGCTTGGATGCTACATACGATGAAAAACAAGTCATTACAGATGCCAGTAGATCCAATAGGAAGTTATTGAGCTGGGGAGAGGGAGGAGTAGCTGAATGGAGAGAGGCAGCAGAAACTGTACATTTTTGCTGTGCTACAATAGAAATCACAGGTTACAGTAAGGATGTGTAGATGTTGTGTTTGCAAGAAGTGTTTTCATCAGGGAAAGAACTCCAAGTTTGAGTATCACAGAATCATAGAATCGGCTAGTTTGGAACAGACCTTTAAGTTTATCAAGCCTAACCTTTACCCCAAGGCCACCACTAACCCATGGCACTGAGGCCTCGTCTCCACGGGGTGTGAACCCTTGCAGGGCCGGTGACTGCAGCCCTGCCCTGGGCAGCCTGTTCCAATGCCTGAGCACCCTCTGGGGCAGGAATTGTTCCTCAGCTCCATCTAAACCTGCCCTGGTGCAGCTTGAGGCCATTTCCTCTTGTCCCATCCCTTGTTCCTTGGGAGCAGAGCCCAGCCCCTCCTGGCTCCATCCTCCTGCCAGGCAGTTGTAGGGAGCCATCAGGTCCTCCCTGAGCCTTCTCTTCTCCACACTGAACCCCCCAGGTCCCTCAGCCCTTCCCCATCACACTTGTGCTCCAGGCCCTGCACCAGCTCCTCCACCCTTCTCTGCCCCTGCTCTGGCACCTCAATGTCTCTCTTGTAGTGAGGGGCCCAGAACTGAGCACAGGATTCGAGGTGCAGCCTCACCAGTGCCCAGTGCAGGGCACCGCATCAGTACCACAAAGAACTTCTGGGTTTTCTGTGTGTTCACCCCCGAAATCAGAACAAGCAAACAGTGTTTTAACTGACAGCATTTAGAGTGGAGAAGATCATTCGTGTGTGCCAGGTGGTTTGATGAGTATAGAACAAATCTGAGTTTACAGGCTCTTTTTGAGATTAATCAAATCTGAAGCAGCATGAAACTACTGGATCTGAGAAAATAGGTTAGATTGTAAAAACTGATACTGCTAGTTTTTATGGTAAAATTTAATGTGAAGTAGTGCATACTGTAATAGTATGTACTTATTTCTTAAAGACTAAATGCATCCCTTTGGAATTGCAGACACATACTTGTTGGCAAACTTTATTTTAAACTAATGTTCTGAAGGCAAGATGCTAACAGCGTCTCTCTGAACATGGGAACGATTTTAGCACCTTGCTGAGAATGAGAACTTGAAGTCCAGGGTTTATCAACCTGTTGTAGAACAGGCAGTGAATACAGTTGCATCCCTAAAAAGATCTCTGTAGGCTTCATCCTGACCATCTGACCTTACTGTGTGACAACTCCACTTGCCAGCCATACCAAACAAACAGGGAAATGCCTTACCCTTTTCAGATTTAAGATAACATTACAGCTTGTGAATAAGATTCCCAGTATGTGGACATGACAACTATGAAAAACTATAATTTAGGACATAGAGCATTCTCTTTATGCTTTTATGTGGAATTTCACTTTAATGTGATGTAAATGACAGTAAGAAATACATTCACAGAATGTTAAAACCTTCCCATTAAAAATTCTGTATGCATTTTATATTCTAATTCATGTACAGTCAAAAACCCTGATAAAATCATAGTACTGATTTGACTGCTGCACTTATCGTATTAATGAGGATACTTTATGCCTTTTGAAAATTGGGATATAGTCCATTATGTGATTGTGAATGATGTGATTATATCACATCAATTTGTTATTCAATCCCACCCCTCCCTTCAGTCAACTTTGTATATAGGAAGAGCCATTGGTGAGCAGGCATGGAGGCAGGAAAAGCTACATTTAAAATTAGCCTTTTCTTCTTTCATCTTTTCACTTGTTAAACAGATTATATATAGGTTTTTTTTTTTCCAAATCCTGAAATTTACTCAAACTCCAGAGGGGAATTCATAGATTATCCAAAATCTCTAGAGGAGCCCAGCTAAGGCTGACTGAAGGAAGAACTCAGCTAGGTCAGCTCTTCAGCTTCCCAGATGAGAGTGTGCAGTGGGAATAGTCTCCTTACTATTGGGCATACACTGTATTCTAAACTAATCCTTTTGGCTCTGTGTAGTCACCTCCACAGGGTGATTTGCTTTGTTCTGTGCCTGTCCCCATCCACAGGCTGTGTGGGGAGCTGGATTTCTAATCTGCATCTTTTAGATGGGGAAAGTTAGAAAAGAAAAACCTAGCTTGCTATGACTGCATCTTAAACACCAAAATGGCAGGAGGTTAGGGACTGAAAAACAGCATGTCTGTTGCTGACAACGTGTTTATAGGTGGGAACTGTATGGGTGGTTTTAAATATTGTAATGTCTTCTCTTCTCCAGTCATTATGTGCTTTTCCTTTAGGAACTGTTGTCCCTGTAGCTTTCTTTCTGGTTGTTTCTTAAGTCTGTGCCAAATATGTTACCTTACTGGAAATACTCCCCACTGTTTTTCCTCCCCGATTTTTCCCTATGTGTGGCTACTGGAATGTTTCCACACTGCCACACTGAGTACAACTCCGTATCTCATGCAGTGGAGGGTCCAAATGCTCCAGAACTCAGTAACTGAGGTCTAGAAGTCCTGCCGCAAAGGCATCTCAAAAGCATCATTGTAACCAGTAAATTAAATCTGCATTCTGTTGTCTTTCCCTTAGAGTCTATCTGTTACATATTTAATTCTGCCTGTCATACTGGTCTCTATCATTAACCTGTTATTGACTGTTATGCTGCCATCTCCACTCAGTGTCCTCTTGCTGCCTGTGGTTTTCTGGTTTTGAATATTAGCTTCAGTTTTACTTCCCAGTCTGTTTCTATGTTTAATCTCTTTAAATCAAAGTAAATTCTTAGTACTAATTCAAACTTCTCTGAGGTGGTGCTGCTACACACTACAATGCATGCTCCAGTGGAGTGTTTGTGAGAGCTTTGAAACAGCAATTGCCAAGTCCCTGCTATGCGATCCTGTACTTCTAATTTCTGCACTTGTTAATGCAGGAACATGACTGGAAGGGGTTACCAAAGTGTATGTTCACTTGGATTTGACTGCCAGTGTCAAACCAGTTCGTTTCTATCAGCTTAACTTACTACAGAGAAAAGATTTCTTATTGTAGTGCAAAGTAATGCAACACTGTGCGCTTGTGTGCATATGAACGTGCACACCTGCACAGGCCACATAAAACAGTGATGTGTAAACGTGTTTTACTTTAAAGAGTCCTTTTTTTGAGGGTGGAGAGAAGATGCATTTAAAGGTCAAAGGGAAACATTAATAGTGTTAGATAAATTTTACCCTATTTAAATTCAAACCCAATCAGAATTTCATACAGTCTTTTGGACAAAGCCTGCAACATTCTAATCTCTGCAAATCCACTCTGTCCTGTTCACTGCTCTTCTTATTAATCATTTCTACAGAGCTGTACTCCTCTCAATACTGTTACACACACTGCATTTTTATTCTTCAGCTTGGCCTTTTCTATATTTTTGCTTCGCCTTACATTCCATTACCCACAGCCTAGTTTTCAGAATAGGATACTATTGGTGCCTGCATTTAAGCAACAGCCCATTTTGTCATCTTGCTTCATATATTTTATTCTGATCTTTTTTAGAATGAAGCTCATTTGAGAAATCTTTCCTCTGCCTTTGGGGAGAAATTATGTTCCTTCTTCCACAGGGTCTGAAATCTGCCTTCTCAGTGCCTTTTTGTTATGAAGAGAACAAGCAAACACCCAACTAACGTACGTCTTAGTTCCTGTTACTTTGCTAAACTGCAAACGCATTATTGCAGTTTCAGGAATACCAAGGTATTCTAATTCTTGTTGCTCTATTTCTTACTTCCATAATGCTATTTCGTGTTCCATATTCAGTGTCTACTTTTTCAGAAGCCTTTTGTATTCTTTGTAATATACACTTTTGCATTTGAGAAGTCCATCTCCCTTCCATACATGTGAGTTTATGACAAGAATTCCTGAAACTGGAAGCTCTTTGCCCAGTGAGAGTTCTCTTTGAAAGAGAACAGAGCTATGACATTTGATGAAAGTCTTGGTCACTCTTTAGGGATAGTGCCTGGGTCTGAATTTAAGACTTAGAACTGCCATTCTTTTTATGCCATTTTCACCATGTTATTTGAATGAAATTTCTGGAGAAGATGTAAGGGACTCTTTTTTTAGCACAAGACTTCATAAGCAAGGTATATTGTTAAAAGCAGAATATATTTATAGTCTTTTATATGTATTCATAAATATATATGCTAGAAATACACGTGTTGTGTACACACACTGTTTCTGTTTATCTGTAGGTAGTAAAAATACACAATCATCTACATAATTTTGTTGCATTGATCTGAGGTAGTGTTCACCAAATAGGTATTTTTCCCAGTCCTTTTTGTCGACAGATTCCACCTATGGCAAAATTCCTTTGGGAAATCAATAACACTATTTCCTTTTTATTATCAAATTAGATTTCTTCCTATTATCTCCTCATCCCAATTTTTTTTTGAGCTATGATTTTTTGTCCCGGAACTCGTGCTTCATCCTCTGCTTGGGGAACTGGAAATACATGCCCTGTTTTGATTTGGTGATGGTGGCATATGTTGTTGGTGGTCATTTAATATAACTGCCACGTACTAATATTTAATGCTTAGGATTCCAGTTAAAGAGAAATTGAAACCAGCATAATCCATGCAATTGGCCAGCTTCTGTAGTCAGCTTAAAGTTGTAATGTTTCTATTATCTTCAGTGTGGTGTATCTGTAATGTAAGTATACAGAACTATATACAGACATGCAGATTTTAGAATTAAGAACTGCATTAGTTACCAAAAAAGAAAGCAAAAATCCCAGCCAGAATTCTTTAGAAGCCTTGTGCTGGAAACACAGAAGGATTTCACAGATCGGACAGCTAAACAAATCCTGAGCTTTTAATAGTATAAACCATAGTAAAGGCAAAAAGTTCCTGCCAGTCCTTCAAAATAATTGTCTTTAATATTATTATTGATCATGTAGTAGGAGACACAGGCTGAGCGATACCAGGATTTCAAGGGAATGCTTTACAGCTTAATTATGTTTCCCTAGGAGATGTAACGTAATTCAATTTATTTTCCCTCGTGTTTCATCAATCATTATATGAATAGAAGGGGTATCTGAGCCTCATTTCTGAGTGAGTTCCTGTAGATGCAGGAACTTTTGGCAATCTACAGATGAGAGAGAGGAACGGAGCACACCTGTGGAGGAATGAACCTTTGAAGCCTCTAAGATGATGGGAACACACTGGTCTCTATTGTTGGTAAATTTTCTGAGGACAAAGTGTTGAGGCCTCTGTAACCCCAGTTTTGGTACAAGAAACACACTGAAATTGGGACAATTAATTCTTTTTAGCCAGTTATTTCTGAAAAGATTTTATTGTGCATGAAAGATCCAAATGTATGTTCTTTTTTGACTTGCAAAAAGTAGTATTTAGCTCATTTTCTGTACAGGAGTCTATTACTGCCATAATCCATGTCACAAAGTAAGTTATAGGTGGTGTTGAATCTTGCTGTTGCTTGGTACCCAGCAGGCTCTTCATCTCCATTTTGGAAGCTGCCAAGTTAATCAGGATATTCATCACCTTTTATGGCAGGCTTCCAAAGCACCCATTGAAATGAAATAGAGATTATTTTTAGGGCAAAATGATCATCACCTGAGATTTTCTTTAAATGTAGTGTATTGATATTCATAGACACGTTTTATGCAAGGAAAATCCTGCTTTAAGAAAGTGCATGTACTTTGCTAATACTGTTTGGGTACAAATCATTGCGACTGGTTACCTTTTACCTCTCTCAGTGTGCTCTTAGTGCCTGATGAGTTTTCTGTGTGCATGAGAGCTGCGAGCAGACCGGAGGGGTGAAAGCTGGGCAGAACCTAGCTGCGGGTGCACAGGGCTGTATGACCATGGCACCATCACAGGGTGGTAGAGAAGTTTCATTTACCTCCTCGGTGAGCCTACTGCACTAACAGTTAGTCGTGGCAGGAGGAATTGGAGAGCATCTATTGCTAGGGGGTTGGATGAAGGAGCTCTTTAAAAAAATATCAAATAAGTCCAGATCTGAGCCAGTGACTTTTAAAATGAAAGGTCTGCTCTATTAGCGTTAATGGGCAGGCTTTCATAATTCCTTGCTATTAGAGTACTAACTCCCTCCTTTCAAAGCCTTCCTGAACCTCTCATTGTCCAGCATTTGTATCCCTCACTTTAATGAGTGCTAAATAAGAATTATATAAGTATTTCAATAATTCTCACTGGACAGTTAATTAAGCATCACTGACTCTAAGGAGCAGTCAGCTATTACCTCCTTTTACAGACAAGTGCTTCCACAGACACAAAGGGAAGAGGTCAATTCAAAAAAAGATGATGTGTGGATTAGTAATCTTTCTCTGTAATAAATGACCTGGCTAACAAGCTGAAACACTGAAATAAAAACTCACCTCTTTTTTTTTTTTTTGTCCCCTCATCCAATCTCTTGCGTTCTTTCAACCTTCTTTTTATACAGGAAATGAATTCCCTTTAAGTTGTTTTGGGGCCTGAATATTTGGAACTAAAGCTGTCCAAATTTGCTTCCCTTAGAAAATTGTGTGGGGCACGGCCCTGCCCAATTCTTCATTACACATTCTTTTTTAACAGCTTCTGGTTTTTCTCATATTTGATAGATCCTACCACAAACTTCAACTCGAGTGAGTGCAGAGGACCATAATACCAGTCTTACACACAGGGTATTTTATTAAGTCCAGCAGTTAAAAATGTACAAAGTTCCTTGTAATAATCCATTCATTCTGTTCTCGCCTGATTCTTGGAGTAAGCCTGCACAATTATTCAAATCCCAGCTTTTAGCTACAGCATACACCTCGCCATGGGGCTATGCCTCTGTAATCTTGCTTTGGTCTTGCATGTCAAATGGAATTAACTCCCATAAGAAATGTATGCGAAGACAACCCAAAGTGTCTAATCCTACTGCTGTCTTAAATTTCTGAAACTCAGACCTGTCATCTTTTTCTATAGCTTTGTTGAAGTTCTCACTTCTGCTTCAGTCCATCCAAAGATGAAGTTTAGGGAAATTTGCATTTTATATATTTTTCAGTTGTGCACTCCTGTGGCCTTTTCCTTTGTAGAATGATTTTTTTTTTTCCAACTCAAGTCCTCTTTTATACGCAGGGGAAGGCCTGATGGAGGTGGATTCGGTTGCTTTTCACTGGCAGGATACAAGTTTAAACACACAGAGCATTACACTACTTGACGATGCTCATGCCACATGGGCGTGTGGAAATAATGATAATCATTATGACCATACCTTAACAGCTCCACCTAACTCGGCAAAAACCTAATTCTGACTCAAATCTCAACTCTCATTGCTTTCTTCAGGAGTAAAGTGCTGGCTTGAAATGAGCTTTGCTTAGTGTAACTGCACTGTTTGTGTGTTGTACTAGATTAGTTTTCAAAGCAGCCTTTCCGATGTGTCTGTCTTCTGCTTGTTCTCTAGGGGGCATGCTTTCAAATCCCAGCCAAAAAAAAAAAAGCCTACATTATAAATAACGAAAGGAAAAAAGCAAAGCATTATCAGAGAGGAACTTAATTTTCCACTTATTCAATCAAATATCAACCAGATCTGATTAGGGGTGGCCAATTTGAGCTGAACCAGGCAAAATACATTTACATAGGGGGTCCAGCTTCAACATAATTTCAGTAAAAAGCAATTACAAAATTATAGGCAGCTAGAAAGCTGGTTCTTGTAGGTGTCTTGGCTAAGTGAGGTTGGAAGGCTAAAACTGGAACTTATTGTAGTGGATATTTAATAAGTGGTAAGCCACAGCACTCTCCACTTGAAAGTTAATTAAGGCCATAGAATGACCATACTTGTACAGCAAATATGTTAATGGGTTAGTCATGGTAACTGTCACAACAAAGCCCAGCAAAAAAAATAATGGCTTTATGCATCGCTTTTGCTGATCATTACATCTCTACCTAAAAAAAATGCTGCTGTATTTTGTTTCCCTCTGGTTTAGTGTTGCTATTTTGGGATCTAGTCTAGAAGTATTGAATTTAGGAACTGCTTCATGGCATTAGTAGAAACTGCTACTGAAATACTGAAATGCAAAGAAAAAGGTTAAAATATTTGCTTCTATCCTGGCACTATATAAATGTCAATAAATAGTGCGTGTCAGTGAGACTTTATTTAGTATTTTCAGGCAGGCTGTGTGGCTTTTAGAGAGTCCAATTCTGCTCAAAAAGCTGGAGTTAATCCTTTATATATAATATTACATTTATGAGTGTAATTGCTGCATTATTTTTGTTGCTGTTGAATAAGTGAACTCAGTGGCAAACAGGCTATCAATTGACTATTCTACTTTAAGAGGATTAAATCTTACATTTTCTTCCAAGAAGTCTCCTCGTTCAGAGTATGGTCAATTCTGGCCTTCAGAGTTGATTTTGCATGCTCAGTTCCCTATGAATTTTGAGCTTCATTAGCAGTCCATGTGAAGATGGGGCAGGGGGAGCATTTTGGCTTTGTATTCGCCTCCCAGCTGTGTAGAATTATTTCAAGAAGCTTGAAAGGCTTCACATTGAAAATTACTAAAATGTTTTCTGTGAGACATTCGCTAAAGTACTTGGTACATCTCTTTTTTTGTCATTAAACTGATCAGCGCAAGGCTCAGAACTTGAGGATCTTGCCATGCAGAGAAGGACTTGGGGGTGTTGGTCAGTGAGAAGCTGAACATGAGCCAGCTTCAGTGTGTGCTTGAGCCCAGAAAGTCAGCCATATACACGGCTGTATCAAAAGCAGCATGAGCAGCAGATCAAAGGAGGTGATCCTGCCCCTCTACTCTGCTCTTGTGAGACCTCACCTGGAGCATTGTGTGCAGTTCTGGTGTCCTCAACACAAAAAGGACATGGAACTGTTGGAACAAGCCCAGAGGAGGCCACGAGGATGATCAGGGGCTGGAGCACCTCCTGTATGGAGACAGGATGAGGAAGTTGGGGCTGTTCAGCCTGGAGAAGAGAAGGCTGCGTGGAGACCTCAGAGCAGCTTTCAGTGTCTGAAGGGGGCCTATAGGAATACTGGGGAGGGACTCTTCATCATGGACTGTAGTGACAGGACAAGGGGTAATGGGTTAAAACTTGGGAAAGTTCAGGTTAGATACAAGGAAGAAGTTCTTTACTGTGAGAGCGGTGAGGCCTGACACAGGGTGCCCAAAGAAGTGGTAAATGCTCCATCCCTGGCAGTGTTCAAGGCCAGGCTGGACAGAGCCCTGAGTGATGTGGTCTAGTGTGAGGTGGTCCTTTCCAACCCAAACCATTCTGTGACTCTATAGTGGTGTTGGACACCTTACCACAAAGCAAAGAAATAATGGGAGATGCCATTTTAGAACTTTGCTGCCACAGACCGTGCTAAAGGCGTTGAGAAGCTTTGCAGTCTGGGGACAGCCTGTGGAAAATGAGACCTCATGAAGAGTGAAGGGAGTATGAAAACTACCATCAAACTGCAGGACACAGAGAAATGTGATCAGGTTGGCAAATGATGGTACCTGTAAGTGGATAGCCCGTTAGGAGTACCTTAACTAAGAAACCTGGCTAATAGGAAAGGATCTTAAGGGAATATGTAATTATGAAGGATGAATTAAGTGGTAGAAGAGTAAAAGTGTGTTTGGAGAGGTGAACTGATGGCAAGGCAGAAGGGGAAAGAGAATTGCATGTTTCAAGCAGCTGAAGAAAAACCAGAAAAAAAATGGTAGGGAAAGGTGGGAATATTTCCAGGTTGGCACATCAGTGCAAGTGAGTAAAATGAGGCTTAGCTGTTATATTCTAGTAAATGAGGCTTGCTTAGTTAATGAGTGGTACTGTGTGAAACCAGAAGTTGGACTCGAGACAGCGTACAGACAACTGTGCAGCGTGTGGGGCGAATGGCATTTATACATGGTGACCTCCTGGCCAATAAGGAGTGGGAGTGAAAATGTAGAATTCTTTTCTGAAGTGGGAGAATGGTGACTGCAAAAGCTGTGGTGGTTTGGGGGTCCCCAGTTGACAAATAGGAACTGTTGCAATGTATGGTAGCCCTTGTTTGTCCAATTCCTAGCTATCTATCCACTGGGGTGTTCATCTCAGCATCTGGTCCCCCAAAGCAGGTTGACCTCTGAGAGCCAGGTGATTGAACCACTCCAGCAGCAAAGCTGAAGGGAGTGAGGCGGAGAGCTGGATACAGGTTGTGTATCCCATTCTCCAGTCCTCTTCAGTTTTGGGTAAATTTTCTGTTCCCCAAGTGTTCTCTGCTTCACACAACTTTTCCAGATAGTGAATAAGTTGATCAGGACCCCGTGTGACCTGGGCCATGGGAGACAGGAGCCTTGTCAGCCAAACCTCGGCACCTGTGAAGACCATCACTTTATTGCTCCTGAGAGATGATTGCCTGGAAATGCTGCAGAAACTTCGTATTCTTTCCCTTCTTCCTAGCTGCTCTTCTAATACAGGTGTCTTAAGCCTGTTACTCATCTTCAACAGTTAACTGAAACCATGGGCATAGACCACAAAATGCCATGGGCTGTAATTACCTTACTATGTCAACACTGTCTATCCCCTCAGATCACCTTCTTCTCTGATACTGTGTCTTGGTGAAGCTGAAGCATGAATGAAAAGCAGCTGACTTGAGATTAATGTGGTCAAAGCAACTTTGATGCAGGTTCACGGGCAGAAATGTTTGATAAACTTGGAGGCACTGTCTCAGTTAAAGACCAGTGATCAGCAGGCTGCTATGTTACTTTTGCAGCTAAAGAAATATCTGCTTCTTAGTTCAGCTTACAAAATAAATACACTGTTCCCTATCAAAACAGGGACAAGGGGTAATCACAAGGGTGATAGGACAAGTGGTAATGGGTTTAAACTTACACAGGGGAAGTTCAGTTTGGAAATAAGGAAGAAGTTCTTTACTCTGAGGGTGGTGAGGCACTGGAATACATTGCCCAAATAAGTGGTAAATGCCCTTGCAGTGCTGAAGGCCAGGTTGGACAGAGCCTTGGGTGACATGGTCTAGTGTGAGGTAGGGGGATGGAACTGGCTGATCTCAAGGTCCTTTCCAACCCAACCCATTCTATGATGCTATAATTCTATAAAAATATCCTCAAAATATGTGGCTAAGCTAAGTGACTATGTATGCAAAAGTGGGGACAGACAGTGATTCTTTGCAGCCCTTACTTTACATGAAACATAGATGTAGATGGGTGAATAAAATTAAGAATCATTGCAATCTTCAAAGTTCTTCTTCATCACCCTTTGAAAGTTTATGTCACATACTTTATAAAGGCTCAGTGTTTGGACAAATTGCTTTCTCTGTACAATATCGGGTTAGCATACGATATAGTTCGTCCCCTATGTGTGTCTCTTGTCTAACTGAAAGCTCTTTGGGGAAGGTGATGTCTCTTAATACATGCTCTGAGACCAGTGTCCCACTTTTGCCTGAGATCTTGAGATGCCAGTGAAATAAGAATAACAATTGCAGCCATGCATGGATGATTCATTTCTGATTTTTTAACAAAGTATTTCATTTTACTATCTCATTCAAGAGCAAGAAAGGAAAAATAGGCCATTTTAAGGAAATGAGGCATAATCACAGACCTTAAGCACCTTAGCACTGAGCCCATCACTGCTGGAAGCTTGAATATGATCAGTACTTTCTCAAGAGATATCCAGGGGACACTGCAGGGACAGGAGAGACTGATAACTTGATCAAAGTTATGTTTTGGTCTGGAATGACTTGGGGATTCTTCTGGAAGTTTACTGATGTAGAAATGGATAATGTGACTAGTTTGTTAACCCCAATACTTCCACGTATAACACAAATCACATTCAGTGATTCCAGTTTGAGCTGGAAGATGTAAGACCAATGGAAAACTTTAAAATATATCCAGTCTTCCTGATGAATCACTTAAAAGTAACCCATTACCTTGTTTTTGAAGCATTCACACTGCAGGACTAGCTTCAGGTTGTTCTGAAGGACAGAATGCATCCTTAGTAACAGCTTGAATGAGAACTACAAACCAGTTTCCCTGGGGCTAATAATTTAGACAGCTGAGTTTTATTCTCCATAAATATGTCAAATGCCCTAGGCACATGTTAGTGCCTCTGTTGCTGTCTTTTGGCTGACACCATCCCTCCTGATCCTTACAGAAAGACCTCTGAAGAGTGTGGCTGAGGAATGGAAAGATGCAGGGAACTTGGGCGATAACATTTTTGTAACACTATCTACCAATACGGTTGTCTTGAGCTCCCGTGCTTTCATGTGTTCGGTGCCTTCATCTCTGGCTGGCACGTTTTTAGGTCAGTTTTTGATGGTTTTCCTGTGTGTTGAAACTTTTTCAGTAGTGTTGTCACCTTATTTTCATACTTTTGTGATGCACACACACACAACACGCACCTCCCCACGCCATTTCCTGTGTCAGCTCCAGAGCTGCAGATCTGTTCTGCTCACAATCAGTTTCTGAGTCAGGGTGGATGACCTTGATTCTGGCTGCAATTTTGAGCTTCTGTGTCAACACTTCACTTTTCCTTGTGTTTCCCTTCTCATCCTTTCTCTGTCTTGCCTGTTTAGGGCTATAAATCTCTACCTTTCCATAGAATTTTTCCATACAGGAGATAGCCTGGGGTATTATTGCTTAATATTCTAATAAATGTGCACGTAAGCGTGTACATCTACAGCACCAGAAATATCCCAAACCCTTTCTAGGCATGTGAGAAGTCAGTCTTTAACTTGAAATGCTTACACTTCGAAGTGTGCTCCTGCAATCCAGCACGTTGTGCTGAGTCCTGCTCTTGACTGATACCACACACGTAGGTTTGTGCCATCCTTTTGCACAAGCAGTTACTGGATGTGTAGTGCAGATAGATGATACAAAGCAGCAAATGTGTTTTTTAATTTGGGGGTGGAAATCCCCCCAAAACCCCCACCCTTTGTTCATATGCATGTTTAATTCTTTCAGTGTTGCCCACCTGGTTTCTTTTTATTTGGCTTGTTTGTTTAACACCACCCTCCCAAACTTTGGCTTTGATTCCAAGTTGGCTCGTTTGTGGGACTCTCTAAAGCTTCCCTTTTGTCATGGATTGCTTTCTTGATTGTTTAAACTCTCACTGCACCAGTATCCAAATGTATGAGCATGGTTTCAAGATGATGGTCTCGCTTTCAAATGGGAGTATCAAAAACACTTAGCAATGTGCTTGCAAAGCTTGCAAAGTGATTTTAAATCCTCTGATAGAAGCTATCTATGATAATTGCGCCAAGTACTATTATTAACGTCTTCAGCCTCTCCATTCTGTTTTTACTCAAGCCATGCCTAAGAACAATTAGCTGTTTGTTTGACCTGCATTATAACATCAGCTCTCCATTATGATAACAGTGGACTGACTAAGAACAACACATCATCTTCGGATTTAATGGGGCAGAAGACTACAAAGGGCCAAACCCATGTTGATAAAATGCCCTGAAGTCAGCAACTTTGTGCAGAGGTGGATCTGGCACAATGTGATTTCTGTAGCTCTGATTGTTACGTGAAAATACAGGACTGATATCAATGGCATTGCGGCAGATTAGGCGTAAAACACTGTTGATGATAGCAAATACTGTGGGGGAACTCAACGTCACAATCTTTGTAGTACTTTGTAGTACTCATACAAATGAGAAACAGAGTTTGAGGAAGAGGGAACATATATGCACATAGTTCTAACCTGCTGTACTGTTCATCATTAGAATTATTTATACAGGGACTGTTGCTTTTACAAGGTTATTGGTAGCTGACCAATATAGTGGCACATCAGTGGATGGACACAATACCCAATGCATGATACATACTGATTTTCTGAATAGAGTTGTTGGTCTGACACACTGTAAATGGAATTGCCTCTTGTCTGTTTGTAAAACATAACATCCAAATGGATTGTATTCTGAGATCCTGTGACTTACAGTATATTGGGCCAGTAAATGGCATCGCGTTATGTATTTTATGCTTCTGATGAATGCAGAACACGTGCTGCTGAGAAACAAAAAGGACACGCATTTCCTTTCAGGCATAGGACTTTGCAACCACATGGGAAGAATATTCTTGATTGAGAACCAAAACATTCCGTGATGCTTAACAAACCTGCAAATTGAAAAATCAACATCTGCCCTGGGTAGCAACGTAGCAGGAGAAAGACCTATAGCCTGCAAACTTCCAAATATTCCTCAAATTATATTTCTGTGCGTTCACAAAATTACCACTCTCTGAATCAAAGGTCTCAAGCTGTTTTTATATGACAGCATATGTTGTGTCAATAGACAATATCTCAGCCTGTAGCTGTATGTGAAAAGCCCCGCTGCAGAACATAATGGACGGTCCTTTGAACGCGAAGCTGCAGCTCTGAATGCTCCTGTAACAGTATTTTAAACTAAATGATATGCATCATTAAATCACTGAGGAAGACTGACTCAATGGTAGGAAAGCCACAACTCCTGCAATCATAGATCCAGCTCTTCCTTGAAGAGTTGAGCGCTCACCTGAGCAGCCAGTGGAAGTGAGCAGAGCAGAGTCTGCAGTCAAACAGATGAAGGTACTACTCTGAAAGAACCAGAGAGAAACCTGTGATTATGTCGTTACTGTAATGCTGGCTGCTTGCTTAATGCCTGCATGGGATGGGGCTTTTTTTTTTTTTTCCTGTTTTCCTTATTTACATATCTCAGACATGGCTTTATAAAGTTATTTTAAATAATTTATTAGATTGATCTGTTCAAAATTCTGCTCAGGCGAGGTGTCATTAGGAAAAGTTATTTAAAGTTATTTAAAGGTTCGTGCCTGAGTAGGGCATTTACCTGCCTCACTGCTGATACACTAAAAATACCTCCATGTCCATACTATTATCCATTCTTCACGTCCAATTGCTCTGTTATGGTAATAGTCAGAAGCACACCATGTAGTAATTACTTACAGCTGACTTAAGAAAAGAATATTCAACTCCCCCACTGTTCCACTAGAAGGTCTTTATGCACTATTAACTCATTCCTGTTTATTAATACTCTACTGGTAATTCTGGCTGCTGCTTTTTAGGTTTGTAATAGGAGGACTATTAAATAGCAATTATTGACCATATGGGTTAGTGAATATTTGTGCTGGTTGTTGGGTGGTGGTTTTGTTGGTGGGTTTTTGTTGTTGTTGTTGTTGTGGTTTTTTTTTTAGCCTTTTAAGTTGTTTTTAAGGAGCCACATCACAATATAGTGGTGCAACTTTACATCTGCCTGGGATTAACAGCTTTGGCAGCGTTCCCCACCTAGAAAATGCAAATTCCCTATTTCAGAAATATCAGCTGAAGCTGTGAAAATACAGAACAATTTAAAAAACATGAAAACACTGTGCCAGACAAAGTGCAAATCTTTGTCTTCCTTTTTTTTTTTTCCCCTTTCCCCAGCACTATATGGTTTGATCTTCCTTGTCTGTCTGTTTTTCTTCCCCTGACTTCTTTTTTTCCTTAAGGTTTTAGGTCTTGTCCTAGAGTTTTGCAATGGTCAAGTGTAAATTTCAACCTAATAAAAGTTCTTCTAGAAAAGTGTGAATTATTGCACTTTAAAGAACTCGAAATCTGCCTCCCTTAGTAAGCTTGCCTAGTGAGAAGATTGAGGAGAGACAAAATTACTGCAATTATGTCTCAAATAGCTGGGCTGAAAAAAAGCCCTGGTGTCTTCCCCCTTTTCCTTTCCTGCTTTTTTATTTTTCTTCCTTTTTTTTGTGTGTGTGTTAATCTTAAAATCTAACTGCAGTTCCTGCCTTTGCCAGCAGCAATAGCTGTCACTCGCGCAGGTTTGCAGCGTGGTTTTGGCATCCGCATTTGTTATGGTGAGAAAATAAACCAACTGAACGACGGGGAAGTAAAGGGTTGCTGTAAAGAGAGTGAGGTGTGGGAAGGATACAAAGACTTTAGTAGGGGAAGGAAATGAGCAGCAGTGAGAAAGTGTAGAGGTGTGGGATGTGAGGGTGGTGAGGCACTGGCACAGGTTGCCCAAAGAAGTGGTGAATGCCCCATCCTTGGCAGTGTTCAAGGCCAGGTTGGACAGAGCCTAGGGTGACATGGTCTAGTGTGAGGCATCCCTGCGAATGGCAGGGGTTTGGAAATGGATGATCTTGAGGTCCTTTCCAATTCGAACCATTCTATGATTCTATGTGATATAGGAGGAAAAGCATGAATTCTGGCTGCAGAGGGTAGAGCATGAGGCTGCCATTCCAGGCCCTTTTATTTCTTTGCTTCTTGTGCCGTGTGTGACAATCCCATCAGTGCAAAAGGACATTACTTTGGGAGTGTTGGTGACTGCTGGAGGATTCTGTGGGACCTAAAAAACTCTATTCCAAGCAAAAATGATTTGCTGAGTTGATTTTCAATAGAGAAACACTGTGCTACAAGCAAATATTGTCTACAGTATGTTCTTGTTCCTAAACTCTCTTTGCGATTGCCTCTAGCACTATTGAAGCAAAGTCAAACTTTCAAAGCCAATTACTTGTATTTGCCACTGACTTGGGGTTTGTTTGTTTTTGTTTTCTTTTTTTCCAGAATTGTCTTAATCCTTTAATTCTGTTCTTATACTTTCTTGGTTCTCCTTCTCGTATGTGTTTCACTTGGATTATGAGCCTTAGCTGTGTCAGTGTGGTCTTCTGAGCTGATGACCATTAACAACTCCATTTAGACATAATTGTGTGGGCACAGTTGTTTCGGATGTTCATTGCATCATTCAAACATCTCTGCAATACTAACAACCAATGTCAAAAAGAATTAATTTGAAATTTGCTACTTTATTGCTAACAAAACACTATTGTTTCTTTTATTTTGTTTTTCTTTTGTCTTTTTTTTTCCTTCTACCTTTTCAAGTTGGAATGCTTTCATGGACTAGGAAAACAGATTAGAAAAGATCATAGAATCATAGAATAGTTAGGGTTGGAAAGGACTTTAAGATCATCCAGTTCCACCCCCCTGCCAGGGGCAGGGCTGCCTCACTCTAGACCATATCGCCCAAGGCTCTGTCCAGCCTGTCTGTGAACCCTGCTAGAGATGGAGCATTTCCGACTTCTTTGGGCAACCTATTCCAGTGCCTCACCACCCTCACAGTGAAGAATTACCACCCTCACATCAAAGTAATTTCTAACTTAATTCAAATATTAACAAGGTCCATTCTCATTATTCACTGCTTGACCTATGGAGATCCAGGGGCCTTTAGTGCAATCACCATATACCAGGCTTATGCAGGCATGAAAGTGTGCTGACACCATACTAGAAATAATTACATAACAGCAACAGCAAAAAAATCTGTCCAGCTTCTGGGCTGTTAAAATCGAGTTTCTGTTCTGTTTGCACCTATCGTACCAGGATGCCAAACTGTCACTCATTCTAAAAATAAACACTGTGTCACGCAGCCTTTTGTTCTCTATTGCTGCCTGAGTTTCCATTATACAGTCTGTGTGTGGTGTATTACACCAGAAGCATTCCCTCCTTCAACAATTAGTGCTTGGAAGATGTATTCTTCCCTAAACCGGTGCACTTCAGTGTCATACTTTGGGGTCCTGAATGTTGTAGATACCTTTTTTCCCCAGATGGCAATGCTGAGACAAGAAGAACTGAAGGGATGTGCACTTGGTACAGGAGTATGGGCCTGGTGTAATATGGGAAGTGCTTGTTCATGGACTTTACCCCTTCCTTGCCTGAAATAGCTGCACAACACTAGTCGGAATCTGTTGAGTGACATTAGACAAAGGGGCTGAAAGTATAGAAAGGTGACATTGATGTTATTGCTTAGAAATATGGGCTAGTTAATTTTCTTTATGTGCTTAGCATCTTTACCATGCTGATGGATGTTTTTTGATCTTGAATAGATTCTCATTTAAAATCACTTTTCAGGTGAAGGTGTCAATTCAAGTCTGAACTAAAGGAAAAACTGGGAATCCTGAGTGAGATGGCCCTTGATGTGCTGCATGGGCCACATGCAAAATTTACATCAGCTTGATGTCAGCACCATCAGCAAGCTGCCACAGCTGCTGGGCTTGACAACTTAGCATTGAACATCAGAGCCTTGTGAGGGAAGGGCCTTACCTCTGAATCCCAAAGAGAGAATTGAGTTTGCATCTGTTAAATGGCTTAATTCTCTCATCCCTGATTTAAACCTGCCCTGAAAGAGTTAATTCTATTCTAGTGCGAAAATGTTCAGAGATTTTGTTTTTATGAGATAGTATTGCAGGTCAGAACTGACTCTGCTGCTGGTGCGTAGCTTCGTCAGTCTGGTAAATTAGTAGAGCATGATATTCTTTGGGAAACTGGAGTGTAAGAGCAATCCCTGAACATGCTTAAAGAAAAATGTTGTGCGAGTGATTCAGCTCTTCTTGCTGTTGCAGGGAAGAGATTAGAGGTGTGCCACGTTGTCAGTTCATCTCCTTAACTCATAATATATTATTTATTACAAGGATTTGGTTTCTTAAGCCTGTCTCCTTTTTTTCTTTTAAGATACCACTGACTATTTGATCTTGAGGGCTTATTTTTTATGATGATGATGATTATTATTAGGCAGAGGTATTTAGGGAGGGAAGGATTTTGGGCTGCAGCAAAACCCAAGCTTTTTAACATATGGAGTGTCAGTGTTTTCGTCTTGTTTTGGCACTTTTTACACCTCATGCTGATGGTGTGACTGTGGTTGGTTCAAGTACATCTGGGGTCCCCTGTAGCCTTGCTTTTCAGGAGCTTTCTGACTCTGTTATAATTTGTTTCTCCCTTTCCTGCTATAACCAAGCAGGAACTGTCAGTGTGAGATGTAAACTGATATGCCATCTGTATGTTAAATGGTTGTGTCTCACCTTAAAAACCCAGTGCTAGCCAGGCTTGTTGTGCTGCACACCCTCCTCCCATGGCCCCCGTCCTGCCCCTGTGTGTGTGCCTCACACATATGTGTGTACACAACACGTGTGTGCACACCTCTGGATTTGTGGGTTTGCAGCTTGAGGGTACCATGCAGCCCCAGTGACAGTTGTGGAGCGCTCTGGGGTTGTATTTGCACTTGTGAACGTGTGGATGCCGTGAGTCAGAGTGGGAGCAAATCCTCCTTTGTGCCTGAAGAAATAATCATGGATGTTCCATGTTCTGATTGAGCACATGGGGAACGTGTCTGAGGAAGGAAAAGTCACAGAACATGTTTCACACAGAAGAACATGCGAGGGGAAACCATTGTGGCTGGGGCAGGACGGGAGAATTTGGTAGAGCTGCTGCTGCAAAGCAGCAGACTTTGTGTTGCTGGAGGTGGAACTGCAGGTGTTACATCAGCTACTTAAATTGCAGATGCACAATCACTTCTCACGCAGTAGCATACTTACAGGGATGAGGATAATATCAGACCTATTGGATAAATCAAGAATTTCATTTTCTGTGGCTAAAGCTGTTAGAAAAGGAAGTGGCCAGTTAAGATGCTGATTTTCCCATCTCGCATCTAATATCCAAATATCATTTTAGAGGGAAATGGTAACTCCTAGTGACATCTGGCAGAGGAGAGCCATTGTTGCATCAGTTTGTCTCTCTAGCAGGTTGGTTCGTGGGGCAGAGCTGCTTTGCTCTCTTGCCATCTGACACAGTGCTTGTTCTTCTTCCTCACGTGGGGTGAGAGTGAGCAGCACGGGGGCTGCTGAAGGAAAAGCAGAGGAGACAGTCACTTCAAACTGGGACTTAGGGTGGCTCTGCTGTGGCACTCGTGGAGCCTGTTAGCTAAACTGCTTTAGAGACCTTGAATTCGTTTGACAGGATTTGAATGATAACACGTTTTGTTAGAAGAAGAAAAATCTTATCATAAATCTGCCCCTTTTTTATTAAAAAAGCAAAATTCCCTATAAGACTGATTTATTTTTTTTAAGAGCAACAAATACAGCCTCCAAAGCCTACTAACCAGTGAACTAATGAACATACTGACATTATTCAATATTCACTATAATATTAACCTTATTCATGTTAGCCAGAGTATCTTAACAGAGGGCTGGTGCATTCTTAACGTAGCTGGTGTTATAAGGTAGATTATTCCATTTGTCAGATGATTAGAAGCCTTTCATTAAAAAGGAAAGGAACTTTTGTAGAAAAGGTGACTTGCAAGGGCTAAAATAAAAAAGGAATGAACAAATTAGGCAAGAAGAAACTTGCTGTGTGGTTGGCAATCTGAGAGCAAAACTGTCATGACTTGGTTCAGTTCCCAAAAGGGTAATCTGAATATGTTTCATTAAAAGAATCGGACTGTCTCATTACCTGAGCTAGACATAAAATGTTATAAAGAATATTAAATGAAGACATAGCAATATGACATATCTCCATTTCTTCTTTCTTTGCTCCTCTTTCACCAGGCTGTTGGTGAGGACAGGAGAAGGAACAGATGGTGGCACCATCCCGTCTCTGCACCAAATACTGCCCTGGAGTTGTACGTGTTGTGAAAAGCATCCCCTTGTGGAAAAGCAGATAGTGCTCCTGCAGAGGGTAAGTGTCTGCTCTGTTACATTCCTTTCCAAAGAAACCCCGCAACAACAAGTAAACCTCCTGTGTCTTTCTTAACTGGAATTTTGAGGAAATTCCTTCGTAAATGTTGTTTTGACATCAGAGAGAAATACCTGCTTTATAGCTTGCTGTGGTCATTCAGGACGCCTTCCCTGTCTGCCATTCCACGCTTTTGACCTTCCTTGAACTGGCTGAAATGCTTTGGGTTCATTTTTTATAAGTTCTGATAAATCTTTCATAATAGATTTTGGGTTTTGCAGCTTAATGGTATGAAATCCTTCCTCAGATTTATCGTCGGTCTCACTTGACCGGGGGGTCAGAACTTAAAATGTTTGATGGAATTTGTTGCAAAATCGAAATGTTGTGAAAGTTGCTATTTTTGGTTTCTGTCTTGCTATAGCTAGAGACTATGGGTTTTAAAACATGAAGTGATGAACAATGTTTTCTTGGGTGTTCAAAACACGATGAGTGTGTGTGTTTCGTGAACTTGGGTTTCTGGTGCAAATAGTACAAATCGGCTTGTACCATTCCTGCTAACAAGATGCAAAGACGTCCAAGGTTTTCAGGGTTTAGAATATTAGGATTCCTTGAAGAAGAAAGAAGCAGCTCCCAGTGGAGGTGTAGACTGCCACTGCGGGGATTTGAGCACTTACCAGTTTGTTTCTCATAGTTACCTTTTACAGACCCTGTTGAAGGGTTCATAGACCCTTCAAACCTCTCTGGAAACACTGCTCTGTACAGCCATACGTGGTTGCAGTGAGGGCAGATGCCCTATTGGAGCTGGTCTGGGTCAAATACTTATAGGAAATAGGACTGTGTTGGCACAGGTCCTTTCTGTAAAATGCAGACTAGGTTATTGGCTTCCTTCTGCAAGCTCTTGTTGCATACAGCAAAGTGCTTTGGCTGTCCTACCACTTCAGCTAACTGGAAGAGGCAGCGCCAGAGCAGTGAGTAGAAGAGGTGCAGTCTAGCAAATAGTATTTCATCCAAACGGGGCCAAAAAGAAATTAAGTTTAGCAAAGAAAACAAGTTTCATCAGTTAAGGCAATAAAGCACAGTCCCGGAGCAAGTCAATAATGCTCAATTGACAGCCAGTCAATATTTGTACTGGATTAACTTTTCAGGGAATGTGGAGATTTCGGGGGGTTTTATGTAAACACTGTAAATAGGTTGGGACACTAAAGTACGTTTACAAATACCGCATGTCACATTAGATTAGAATCACTTCCAGGGAGCAGGAGTTTTCCTACCACGAAAGAGACGTTTCCATCTTGTGAAATGAGCACACACAGAATTTTGTTGTGTGTCAAATATAGTCAAAAATGGAGCTGGGCAGATCTCACGGCAATGCTACACTGAACGCTTCAAAGGCCAACTTCTGTCTGAGGTCAGTTTCACTCACTGTCTCTATGCACTGCTCCTAAGCTTTGCCAGGTATACATATATATCTCTATATATATATGCATAGTTTAGATGGCATTGTGCTGCAACTTGGTTAACATGATGCTGTATGAATCGATTTAAATGTTAAGATTAATGTGATGGGAAAAGCTATTAATTTTGCTTTATGATACTTGCTCCTTGCTGAAGGATCAGGCAATATGCAGAGACAGGACTGAAATGAGTCCAAACTGTGCTAGTTTCTGATGTCTGTGGCACTATAACATGAGGCTCTGTCTGTTTGTTTTCAAGTCTTGCAGCTTTTCAGTGGCATGCCTAGAACTTGCTTCTAAGCAATATAAAAATGATTTCCTGTTTCCAAACCTGGAATCCAAGTGGATAAATATTTCAAGAAGAGAGTTATTTACAGTGATTTAGAAGTAACAGAGGGTGGTTTGGCCTGTCCTGCCTGTACCCAGGCACAAAACAAGGACAGGCAAAGCTGTTCTGCCTGGAGTGGCAGAACAGCCCAATCAAACCCGGTTTCACGTATGTGAAACACATGCATGGTGCTAGTGAGTGCACACATGTAACACATCCCTTAGAATTCCCCCTTCCTAGGAGGCAGATAACTGCATTTTATTGTTATTCCTTTTATTTCTCCTACCCTTCTTTTTTTCCCTTATGAAAGGTAATTAGGCCATAAACAGAGGTCTGACAACTAATTTTATCTGCAGCAAAATTAATATCATAAGCAACAGATAATTTTGGCTGAACAAAATTAAAAAATGTATATTTAAATGACATTTTGAACCCACAAAATCTCATTTTTTTCTTTCTGAACTTCTCATACCTTACTGGTTTGATCTGTGTGGAGATGCTCACTCATTTAGTGAACAAATGTTCTACTTCTGTATCCTTCCTGCCTCAAGAGCAGGCCTTGCTGGTCTCAGCCTGTGCTGCGAAGTTGCTTTTCATTTCCTTTCTCTTGTTCTCTGGTTCCTTTCAAAGAAGAAATGATCTGAGAGAAAAGACATTGCTTTTCTTACCTCTAAATTTCCATTGACATTAATAGGAGTCAGGTGGCCAAATCCCTGCACACAGCTTTGAAAATTGAAGGTTTAACTTTTTTTTGTCTGGACAGATTCTTCCATTGCTGGAGTTGTGAATGCTCAGAGAAGATATTAAATATGCAACCACACCATGTCAGTGCAGTGCCTAGAGAGTTTATCTACAAAATAATCATCTCCCTTCCAAATCTATAACCCTAAAATATTGATTGATTAAAAGGTAGTGGATAAAGATTAAGACAGTGCAGCAGCAGATTACCCTAATCAAATAAAGAGACTATTAACAGAACCGCTCACAGGTCTGAAGATGTTGGTTTGAAATACAGATGTCTTAACCAAAGTGCTGTGTCTCGTTTTTTTGAATGCATTTTTGAATGCATTTAAATAAATTACCAAATAGAAAGAAAGCAGAGAAAAACTCCACGTTTCAGACAGTAAATTTCCATTTACAATAAAATTATTGTATGCATTTCAGTAAGTAGTTAGCACTTTAAAAGATCTATTTCATTGGGCAGTGAGAAGTCAAGCACTGGATTCACAGCTTAGAAAGCTTCATAGGCACACGTGTGTTTTCAGACCTGTGGTTGAGTGTGTGAATACCAACGTATATGTGTACATCAACGTAAGTGTGTGCTTAGTACAAGAAAGGAATGGGGTAACTGCTTGAGGGCAAAGCATAGTACCAAAGCCAGTACTTCCGCTTAAAGAGAGTGCATTTCCAGTCTGTGTTTTATGGTTTGGGAATAGTGATTCTAGATGGTGGACTTTGGTTGGTAAAATTTAAGGCAGTATTTACCAAAAAAGCAGGTCTTACTGGTTGGTTGAGGCCAAAGCTGCTAGGGAACTGCACAGGTATCAAGTGTCTCACATGCAGCACATGCCATCTGCTCAAACCCAGCATCACAGATCACATCCCAGACCCTTAGTCTGAGTTGAAGCCTTAGGATCCATTAGGAAATCGCCCCTGCTTACAACCAACACAAGTTCAACTGGTTTTAAATTTGCCAGACATTTTATTTAGCATTGAAGGCCATATGCTTATTAATGTTCAGGAAGAGTAAGCTACTGGGAATACTGCTTGAAAAAGACAAACCTTTGTCACTATCGCTTTTAATGTATAGTGGGAGCTTTTACCCAGCCAAAGGCTGGGTTGTGGTTTATGCTCTTGAAAGAATTTCCCCCTGAGTGACTGCTAAGCACGGATTGTGCTAATAACCCATGCCCCAGGTTACCAAAGGCATGGAGACAGGAAGAGAAAATAGGGTGGGTAATGTATTAATTTTCATCACTTATGGACAATACTATTAAATTGCTGACTCTTGTTGTCACCCGTTAACAATGTCATTTCGACTTCCTCAACGCCCCTACCTAAAAATCCCAATTTAAAAAGCAAAGAGTTAAGAATGTGTGAAACAAAGGTTGGGGCCACGCAACTAATTGGCATGGAGGGCTTTTGTTATTGTTTTTGTTGGAAATTGCACCTAATTTTAAGTCATTGTGTAAATGAGGTTTTAAAAGTTTCTTAACAGCGCTGGAGATAAATTTGGAATTAAAATGGAGCTCTGAAATGTTGTGTTGCTCCACTTTTAAAAATAAGTTCCCTTCTCATTTGCAATTAAAATGTCTGGAATTTGCATCAAATGTGTGAAATTAGAGATAATTGAAATACAGTAGCTATAAATATGTCTATTCCATTTGAAAAATAAATAAAATGGCCACTAAAAGGGTGCGAAAGCTGTACCCCCTTCTCTTGTTTCTCACATTTGGATCTCTGGCATTTTTCACACTTTTATAGCTAATTTTTATTGCAAAACAATATGTTACATTTGTAGCAGTTGTGGGAATGCAGAATAGCCCCTGGCAGCTCTGTAAAAAATGGAATGTGAGGAACACATTTAGAAGAATACAGCTTTCAATTTCATCCCCAGCATTGATGTCGTGGAATCATATTAAGTGTGATCTAACAAAAAGGGGAAAAAAAAAGCAAATGTTATGGAAAATACTTTAAATAAGCTATTATTCAAACTGTATTCATTCTGTCCTGTTTCTTATGTTTTCATAACAAAACAAGTTGTCATGAGACAGTGTGCTTTCAGGGAGCGCGGTGAGAACCAAAACCCAGGTTAGTGCCTCTCCTTGGTATGCATCTCGAGTAGCTCCGTGCTTCTGCCACATGATGAATAACCACATCAGCATGGGGGCCCGGGGGGAACACCTTTGGAGGAGTATTCCCATTCCTGGACTGGAGAAGGGCTGCCAGGCTTGTGTGTCAGTGCAAGGAATGCTTCACATGTGTTCCAGCGCTATCTCGCGCTGTTGTTGCTGTCTGTTTCCGAGTAATTGTTAAGTTACCATCCGTCAGCCTGCGGGCAGGGCTAGAGGTGGTGCTTCCTTCCCCGTGCAGTGCCATCCCCTTCACGTACTCTGCTGTCTGCTGGCCCAGTGTGTTAGCATTCAGCTCTGTTGCCAGGTCCTTGGTTTTTTTGGCTGCAGAGCAAAATGCAACTGCTGTGCAACCAAGTTGGCACGAGGAGCTGTATCTTTCACAGATAATAGAACTGGAAAGATGGAACTCTACTGTATTGTCAAGTGATACCTTATTAGTGTGTGCTCTCGTGAATGGCTGCCACTGGAGTCGCAGAGCAGCTCACATACAAATTGTAAAGACATTTCTCTAACTCCAGTCTGGGAACTCAGAAAAAAATATTATTCATCTAATACCCCATGCATCTTTTTTAGTGAAATTGCACTGTGATGTCCTGTCATTTTCAATGCTGTGCAGTGTTTCTGTTATTGGGGAACACCAATCAACTTCAAAAGAGCTGCTTTGGTGTAGAAATGGGCAGCTATTCAACTCCTCTGCATCCAACACAAATACCCACCGCAATTTGATGTAATTCACACAAAAGCGAATTGGAAGGCCTAGGTGAAGGTTATTGCACCGATCCCTCAGTGCTCCCCATCCCATAATGTTATTTCTGGAAACCCTGTTTTCTGGAGGCATTCCTTGCAGAGGGAATTACGCCAAAACAAAAGAGCTTCCGTGCAGGTACTGTCCTGAGGGCAGCAGACATTCAGCAGGCTTTAATGTCGCTGGCTCCTTCAGTAGTTCCTCTGTTGCAGTGGGTGTCGCAAGGAATTTTGTTGTACTCTGGTTTAGGAATACAGCTGTTTCTTTACTGTTTCTTCTTCTCCCCACCTCGAGTGTATTCATTAGTAAATGACCATACTACATATTTGGTGGAGGTGTGAATGTATGCTGGACCCGGGTGCCTCTCTTCACATCTTGCCTGATTCCTGATTTTGAGGATAAGAATTGTAAGGAGGAGACCAATTTCCAGGATGTATTTGAGGAGTGCTGAAATGTTAATGCATTAAGACTGAAACTGTGGGATTTAAATCGCTACATTGAGTAGCATATAGTACAGAGAGATTGATCCCAGAAAAGTACCAGAGAGGTTGTGTCTCATACAGGCCTAACCACTATGGAGTCATTCTTCAGAGACAGACCAAGCGACAGAAGAACCACAGCCTTACCTGCAAGGTGCCTTTTCATACGCTCTTTTTTCTCTCCTTTTAAGTTGTCCTCAAGGAAAAATAAGAGCAAAAAGTCCCTGTGCTTCTCACTGCACATCTACAGCACTTCATAAATAATAGTAGCTGTTTTAAAAGCAGGGGACAGGCAGAGGGTTACAATGGATGAAAGCTAGTTAGTGAGTTAGCTAGATAAATGCTTAAAAGAGCAGCAGCAAAGATAATCCTGCATTTATTTCTGGGGGATTTACCAGATGACCCTTTTCTGTCTTTCCTGATCTGGGTTTCTTGAGTCAAAGTCAAGGCTGTGCAAGGCTGGAAAACAAACCTGCAAACTTGGGGTATTCCTGTGCTTTGTGACTGCCCCTCCTTTGGCTCATCGCTTTCATTTCTGAGCATCTGCCAGGTTCTGTGTCCACTGTGCAGTGGTAATGTAAGTGATCCATTGCAGAGACTCTCGCCAGCACAGACACAGACTAGTTTGCTCTAAACTTCTTGAGTGACATGTGCAAAATTGATCATTTCAAGAGCCTTTTGTATAACACAAAACTTCAAGCAGAGAACCCAAGGCATTTCCTTTCATCAACCTGGTTCTAATTTGATCAAAGCACTCAAAAATTCAACCCGCCTTATTTCCTGTCCAGTTCTTTTACACTTTACAGCACATTATATATCAATCTCATATCCCTGAATTTTAAGAAGCAACCAGTTATATAATTGGATCAACAGTTGCCAATCACTCCAGCACAGCACTGCATTATTACTAAGCTATCATTTTGAAGCTGTATTTTATGATGGGTATGACTATATTATCACTGTGTACATATTAGGACAGCTGAATGAGCCCCTTAAGGAAAATAAGGGTTCAAATAACATTGGCAGGGTACATAGACTAACAGAACTGAGGATTCTCCTTGTATTGCCTCGTGGCACATTATCAGGAGAAGGGAGAAGAACAGTGACCGTGTGCTTTCTATTAATCCTACCTACAAATCAGAGTATTGCTACAGTGGTGAAGCTTAAGCTGACCATCTTGTGTGCTTAAGCAAATTAAAAACCAAATGCGTTTCCTGGTCTCAAACATCAGAATTGTGCATTATGTAGGTCTGTAAATCCCATTCCTTCACTCTCCAGACTCCCCATAAACACACGCACAGACCCAAGTTGAAAACAAAGCCACTCTGGCTGCTGCATGTGCTGTGTACCCTCGTGGTTCATTGTGCAGTTTGCATGTGACAGAAGCAAACACTATTTCATTTCAGGACTTTACACAATTATATCATTGTTAAAAGTATTATCTAAGTAATATTTTTCCTCCCTTAATCCTGAGATGTTTAAAGAGTTCTTTGAAAGACCTTGAATCTTGTCTCAGTAGTATCTCCCTACGTAAAACTGAGTGACAGCCTTTTAGAAAACTCCATGGTTTATGCCATTAATTTCCAGATCAGCATTGTTAGTCAAATAAGCATTTAATTCCCAATAGCCTCAATATTTCAATACCTTGTAGCAAACAAATAATGTACACAATGGCAAACAAATGATGGAAAATATTCCATCGAGCTGACATATGAACTCATAACCTCTTAGGTAAAGGTGAATGACTGTTAATGTAATTTCATTATTCTAAGGCCCTCCCTCCTCTTTCTCTGTTCATATGCGATTCATTCGTATGCATTAGCTTGAAAGAATTAAACCTGTAAATCATAGCTTAGGCAATAATAATAATAATATCAAGAAAATGGTATGATTTCTTCTGGTTTTGCCACTGTGAACTCAGACATTTACTGGTGCATACCTGTTTCTGCTTTGGCTTTTTATCTGTCTCTGTGTGTACACACACAGGCATATCTGTGTGTGGTTTTAGGTAGATGCATGCCCTATATGAACATACACATATGTGCGTTTACCATAGAGACATTTTTACAGTGCATTCATGTATTTTACATGTAGGCACAGACAGACAATAGCATACATGTGTAAAATATAACGTCCCTCTGCAGCAGTCTGAACCTGTGCCCTACAGGAAAAACTCAGGAGCAAAATGCAGATTTAAGCATCTTGCTGTAATTAAAATTGCCCAGTAATTTTTGCACAAAAAAGGTAAAAGTGAGGTGAGGGGATGCCTGGATTTGGAAGTCTGAGGTTTGCAGAAAAAGAGTCTGATTTTTCCTTTTTCCCTTTATTTTATGGGGGTGAGTGTTCCCTTCATGCCATATTTATTCCAATCTCAAATCCGGATAGGTGCCTGGCCCTTCATACCACCATTCATTGTACACAGGCTGCTAAACTGAAGTGGGCTTCTCACTTTTGAAGCCTGTTTTACAGCATTGTATTTTTTCCTTAGCGATTCATGCTGTGTTTTTAAGTAATGCAATAAAACCACTTAACCATCTTCCTGTATAAAATTGATTGTTGCAGGAGGAGCGTGGTCATCTTCATCTGCTGCTGCGTTCTTGCTTATAAAAAACCCACCAGCTCACACACAAAACAAGCCCACATGCAGTTGAATAGCATGTATCTATGCAAGCATGTGCATGCAAACGGAACTAAATATATATCCTATGCTATGAACACAGAAGCTGTATAAGCCAGGAAACAAGCCCTGCGCCCTCTTCCTCCCCGCCTCTGCCCATCCCTTGGGTAATGGGAGAATTGAAATTCCCATTTTCAGACTCACTACAGATTAATATGGTTCAGCATAGATACTTATTTCTCTGATAGTTTCCCATGCATCTTCACAGCGAAGTTGATAGAAATTACTACAGCAGAATGCGTAAAGCAGATGTTATCCCATTAATTAGCTCTGGACCTGAGCAGGCTCAAGACTTTCCCGTTTTCAGGCCGATAGGAATTGGTCCCAGTGAGCGTGCTCCATATCCACATTTAGTATCATCTCATAAACAGCACTGAAAACACAGCAGGCCCTTGATGAAGATACATTAGCTTATTTCTAATTTAAAGTTATGTTGCTTAACCTTAATGTAATTGGTCACTGGTGACCAACTGTTTGTATAGTGAGTTGACGACCAAAGAGATGTAATAAATTATAAAACTTGCTGCTTAAATAGAGGGAACGACTGTTCTGTTAAAAGCCCTGCATGTAATAATGGTAAAATAATTACACCTCAAACAGAAGAGCCTTGGATCTGATAAAGCTAACAAAGTCTTTTAGATGAAGGCGTTTTCAGCATGCTTAAAAGGACATGTATAAAATAGTGTTTTCTCTCGGTGTAGTGTCTTACATTGGCTGAATCGTCAACTTTCAAAGCTCAGCCTAATATTGATTAAAAATACATTGGTAAATCAAGATTCTTTTTTGAAGGCATTTTGGGGATTAAAGGAATTAACCCATTTCTGTGGTTAAGAAGAAACAAAAGAGATTTGCACAAATAATTCTATTCCATACATCAATTCCAAGTCACTGCTAGCCATGGTTTCGAAAAGAGTTGATGAGCTGGGAGAGTCACCAGGATAATAATCGACTATGGAAGTAAGTCATTGACACAACTGTGATGTTTAAGAGTGAATTAGCATGCCGGGGGCAAAGTAAAAGGAAATCTGCTTTCTGAGCACCAGTTCAGACCTCAAATTTCTTAGGCTAAATATAGCAATGCCCTGAGCCTCTCAAACTGCTCCTGTGGTATTGGAACACAAGTAACAGGTGTAGTTACATTGAAACCGTGCAAGTGGCTGTATTAAATCTAGTACTTTCTATAGGCTGCAATTTAGTTTGAAGCCTTTCCCCCTGCTGAAGACTTAAAGGTGGATTTTAAGAATGCAGGAATGTAATGAACACCTACTCACTTCTATGTCTGTTTCTCGTTTCTCAAATGGCATTATATTAACAAACTGTTCATTAAATCAATAAGAGTCAGAAATAAGTGTATGATTTCCTTGTCTCCGAAGTGATAATTTCTCTCTCTAAATATTTGCATTTAAAATTTAGGCTCCCTCCAAACGCCCGAACTTCACAATAAAGCAGTGGAGTTTCTATTTCTTTTTAATTCTCATATTTCATTTCTTACAAGGACTTTCCAATAATTTAAACTATTTACAGTGCCTCAAAGATCATTATTTCCCCGTGACTCCTCAGAGAAATATTGGAGCCACTCTATTTACTGCTGACATTAGATTTACCTTTGAAGACTGGTTTACAAAATGGAGACATTAGGATGTGAAAGTCATTATTTTTTTCACACTGCTCACAATGCTGAGTTTTGGTGTTTGTTGTATTAGAGTAAACATCGCTATAGCTACTCAGTTTGTTATGGAAACTTGAAAAGCAGATGCATTAAGGTATTTTGGTTTTAAAAACACCAGGTTCTTTATAAGGAAAAATATAAATACCATTCGGTGGCTTGTCACGAGTGTGTATTTAAAGCCAACACCCCTCAACCCAATGAATAAAAATGCTTTTTGGCGTTCTAAGTGGAGGCAGAGATTTGCTCACCCAATAGCAAAGCAGGTGGGGTAACACATCCTCATTCTTCTAATTGGGGCTGTAAAGAAAGATGAGAGCTACGGGCGCTGTTTGTGTCACGGTAGTTGTGATCTGTGAAAAGAACTTCAGAGCAGCCTTTCTTAATAGGAAAATGACGCTGTTGCTGTTCAACTAAAAATCAATACAGCTCACAATTTTAATAAGGAACATGAATCTGAAAATGCGTTTAGTATCAGGTTATATAAACACACCCTAATGAGATACTATAAAATCCATCACATTAAAGGCTGGTTCCTACAAGGTGTATTAGCTAAAAATGTTCAATATATTAGGTCAGTGTACAACACTTCCACATAACAAAGCAGGTCTGTCAAGGCAAGATGTATGTTTTGCCCCTTAAAACTGTTATGTTTTGCACATTTTATAAGGTTCTTTGAATACATGAATAAGATAAGTTATTCCCATCTCTTTCTTAAGCAATCTCAGAAATGGCTGTGACCTGAAATTGGAAATCTTGTAAACACCCATCCGAAGAAAATGTGTGCAGTTCTGTCTTAAAGAGATGGTACATGTTTAATTATCCCAACTTCTTCGAGGAGAATACTATTAACATACACATTAGCATCGTCCCATTGGTTCCTCCTGCTGCTCCACCTTAGGGGCAGCAATAGGAGCTAATCTTATTGCTCCCATGCGCATAGTAATGAAATTTTGCCTTGTCTCTGAGGCAGTGTTCTTTGGGCTAAAGTACAGCAGGAAACTGTGCTTTTTTTAGACAATTCCTGACCAACCTGTTTAAAAAAGAGCTCCAAAATTAAAATTCTCCCTCGGTGAATACCAGTGCCTGCAGAACGCGTTGCTTTGACTCGCGACTCAAAATTAAGCAATTGTGCAAATAAATTGCTCTGTATTCACATATGGAATACAGTACACTGGAGCTGTGGGTGTATTCAGCTCTTTGAAAAAACTGGAAACCGTGGATTTTTATGTTATTTTATCCTGCAGTGTCCATGTAGGCTATTCTCAAAAAAATAACCATCAGAACAAACAAAAAGATATGGTTTTAGTATAAAATACCTTTGCCTTTTTCTTGCAGTGTTCTACAGACTAGAATGGGGAGAGGGGAGGAAAAAAAAAAACGCAGGCAAAAAATACATGTGGATTCAAGGCTACTGAATTAAGGGAGGTTGTACCAACATTTCCCCCCCTGTACATTATTTGTATTCAAGGTTTTTGAAATGACATTGTAATCTGATGATGCACCAGCCTATTATATTGTCTAGCAGGACAAATATCCTTGCGTTTTCTCTGTAGAACTAACACAATTTTTCCATGTCAGAGGTGCATAATATCCTGGCGGTCATAAGGAATGATGCTATTAATCCTCTTGGGCAATCTCCAGGTCTGATTATTAGGGAAATAAATTTGCATGCTGCATATGAGCTAGGTGAATCACCGAGAGCACAAATTATATTTCCTGACAGCAAGTTAGAGAATGGAGCCACATCGCTTTTTTATCTGGGTTGGGTTGGTTTTTTTTTTTTACCTCTGAAAGCTATAGAATTTCAATTCATTACATGAGATTGGTTAGAATTCAAGTCTCTTTTTAAGTTGATATTAAGTTGAGTCTGTTATCTCTGTGAAGGCTGGTAGGTTCCCCTGAGTATCCACCTAATCACTACTTAAAAAAATCGAAACGTATAGTTAGTGTCATGATTTAGGTACCAGAGCCACTTTATTTATCAGTGCAGAGTGAGATAATTTCAATTTGAGGCTCTGTAGCCCTCACGAATTTAACCATTTTGAAAGCTTTTTCTTCTCTCTGCCTCCCCCCCCCCCATAGTGTGCATATTTTAATAATGGTTATTCTGGGCACTTGTTTCACTGTTCTCCAGGCTGCTTTATTTATCATAGCAGAGATTTCTTTGTACGGTTTGGAGATTTGGGGGTGAAAGGCAGTTTGGATTTCAGTTCAGGAATTGGGCTGTGTTCTCTGTGCCGGCAGCACTGCTGCTATTGCTGCTTTTCCTATCAATGATGAATGTATTTTTATTATTTTTACCGTTTGGCATCTGAGCAACCTCTTTGCATTATTAAATCTGAACAGGGAGAATGATAGCAAATGAGAGGAGAATAAATGGCTTTATGTCCTGATGTATTAATTAAGCAGACATTTATTATAATCAGGGTTTTATAGATGTTGTAAAAAGGTATTTTTTCTTCCCATGATCTACATCCACGTATGGTAACTTTTGGGAGCTGTTTTGGAAATTTCCAGGTTTCATAGATTACTCTTTGCAATCCAAATCACTGGTGCTGAGCAGTACACGCAGACAGAAGTGCAGGCAAGCGCTGGAGTAGTGAGTGTAAATGGATCCAGCTTGGAATCGAGTGGGGAATGTCTCGATTAAAGATAGTGGTCTATAAATCCATACGGATCAGGTGCAGCATTGAGTCTGGGGGACTCTGAAATGTCTCCTGCTGCTCAGTGGAGCTGAGCAAAGCTTGAAGCCATAGAGAACATCTACACTGGTCAGAGCTCTAGGCATGAGAGAGACAGGTAATATATATCTGATAATGCCAAAGCTGAAGTGTTCTTAATCATTTACTTATTCATGAACTACAAGCAGCAGTACCAAAAGGAAAGGGATATATCTCTGACTCACCATTTCACATGTTGCCAAAGGAAGCACTTTTCATCATCTTACATGAAATCTATTTAGGATTTGTCTATTCTCCCATCCGCTGGGTTTCTTTATGCTTCCTGAGCATTGCCGGTGCCATTTCTTTCCAGAACAAAGGTCCTTTTGTTTGTTTTCTTTTTGTTTGTTTTATTAATTTTCTTCTCAGTGTCCGAGTTGTGCTTCTTCACAGACAGGAAGTATTTCCCACATTTAGGAAAGGGAAATAGCCTTTGGAGAAAATTCAAAGGAAGTCCATCGGGGAGTGACTTGCCTGTTCAGAGTGTTATTTCCTATTCCTGAATAGGAACATCAGACTTATTTTTGGCATCAAGTAGCAGTGCTCCTGTAAACACTAGCCTCTTTAATTCCCATCTTGCAGTGGACATTTATTCTAGTAACAGAGGATGTTTGTTGCTCTCCTGAAATGGGAGTGGGTGATGCAAAAGGGAAAGTTCTAACAAACCCACATAATCACCTCTCTGCTGTTGTCTGTGACCCAGCCAAGGTGGCTCTGATACCCCTGAGCCCCAGCAAGGAAAATGAGGAGCCTATTTAAGCGTGAGCTGGCTGTGATTTTGGAAGTCATCAGCCTGATATCCGCCAGCAAAGCCATGACCAGTTCCTGTCACAGTGCTGCCTTTTCTCTGTCTGCTGTGAGGAGGCCAGCAGGAAAACAGTGGGTGTTTTAATGGGCCCTCCTTAGGGTGAGGCCAGAGCAAAAGGGCATTTATGTCTTTATAAATCGTAATAAATGCGTAAGATGAGCTGGTGATAATGCAGAGAGAATGGGATATAACAATGCCTTGTCTGGCTGCACCTCTGCAGCAGTAAATCCCTAACAGCATACAGGTAACAATTGGCAGAAAGGGCAACATAGTGAGAGTCACGAATGAACCAAAGGATGGCAGCTAGTAAAGCTTTTATTTCAAACTTTATCTCTTACTGCCCCTCATCATTGCACAGTGAAAATACTCTCCTGAAAATAGAAGAAATGAGTTTTGAACTTGAATAGACAGACAGGGAAGAAAAAAAAAAATCGAATTGAAAAGATTAAAAACAGTAGTTTCTCTGGAAAAAAAAAAAGAGGTCTCATCAGTTGTTCCTTTGGATTTCTCCTTGTCTATTAATGTCCAGTCTGTCTGTATCTTAAACCTTGCATCTAGCAGATCTCTGCAAGCACACAGGGGAAACCTGCTTAAATCAATTGTGCCTGTGTGTTCTGTGCTGTCACACGGCCCTATGTGCCAGTGCATCAGGATTTAGCAGAGCAGCTTCCTCTTCTGCAGTCTCTAAACCACCACAAAATGACAGTGTTTTGCCAACTGGAGCTCTCACCTTCATTATGGAGAGCTTTTCCTGAAGGTTCATAAGCTTAATGCAGATGTGTGTAACACAAAGCATGTACAGTGTTGATCCCGGGGTGGGGGGGGCTTTTTCTCAGCTCATAGGAACATGAGCAGCCTTTATAACTCGTGGAACCCTACCTGGAAATCAGCTGCTTCGGTCGAGGAATACAACTACACTATCTGAACTCTTGTGTCTTGCATTAAACTTCTAATTGTGAGTCTGTAGCTGCTTCTATTTTGGTTTTAGTAGGCTGAAAAATCAGAAAACACTCCAGAAACCAGAAATAATGTGACATAGCTCCTCTTTTGGCTTACTTATAGTAAGTAGGAATAGATAAGGGCATGTGAGGTCTAGAAGGGGCCAGTTCTCCTGGGGTGTGAACCAGAAGCTGGCACACACAGCTCAGCGCTGCATCTGAATTGCTTGTGGATGCATCCTAAGGATGGAAGTGAAAGGGAGGGGGAAAGTCCTGAACCAACCCCAAGCAAACAACAAAAACCCTCAACCCAGGATATAACCCTCGGGTTAGATGTGTCAGAGGGAACAGGCTTGCTGCATCTCTGCCACTACCTGCAGTCATGTGTAGCTGAAGGCTTTGGCTTGCGTTCTGGGCGACCACTGCATGCCATCAACTTCTGTTCAGTGACCTGTCATAGCAAAGAAGGAATTTCACATGGCCTGAAAAACTGACAGAACAGTTCACCTTTTGGGGAAATGTAATATTTTCTGATAAGGAGCTTATGTTAGTTTTCTTAGCAAATAGCCTGAAAGCATTTCTGTCTGTGGCATTTCTAGATGTGATAAGTTGAAGGAAACATCCTTGACCATGACTTAACAAAACAGGCCATTTGTTTCATGGGGTAGCTGTTTCCAGAAATGTAAATAAATGGCAACTAAAGGATGATATAAAATAAACGATCACAGAGACAGCCCAGAGCTGCATTGTTTCAGCAAACACAAGGCACTATTTATGGAGCTGTAAACAGAGGAGTGTGTTTATTATTGCACTTGGAATTAAATCAGAAAGCTGAAGTTTTGGGCAAGATTAGTCCACGTATTAGAAGTTCTTTGGGTCGGGTTGCTGCTTAGTGCTTCACGTTTGCTTTGAAATGAATCAGGCTTTTTTTGCGAGGACAGCGTGCCTATCTTGCACAGCCTAAATCTACCATCTATTCTGCCATCTCCTTAACAAGAATGAAGCTGTAGGGGAGCTGGGGAGAGCACAGCTGGGGTCATAAAATGTCTGGGTTTCATTATATGTATAAGTCTCAAACATTTTGGAAGTGTAAATTTAGAGCCAAGTGTGTCTTTGTAGAAGCAGGTCCCAGTCAGAGTCCTGCAGCCAGACCCCTGTGACCTTCTCCGCAGCTCTTCCCGGCTTGCTTCCAACATCTGCATCCACTGAGCCGAACCTCTGATGCGGTCCTGCAGGGTGAGCAGAATCCGAGCCTGGGTTTGTGGCTGTGGTTATTCTGGGATGGATTTAGATGCTTTAGTTCTAGGCAGTACCAAGCTCTTTGAGAAAGATCACCCAATTAAACAGCATTCTTGGTAAAACCTGCCCCTTGGTTTAAAACTACCCTGCTCTTATTAAGCATCTTGGTAATTATTGGAACTATATTATTGCAAGTCTCACCTGTACCATATGTGCCCCTCTCAAGGAAGCATGTTTGGCTCATCTAATGCACTCTAATGAATGGTGTTACACACCCTTTAAATTGAAAATGCCTGTCCCCCCACTGTTTTACTGGTATTCCTAAACTATTACACTGCATTTAAAAATGGATTGTGTGCAGTGACATTAGAGAAGGGGGTTAGGCTTTCTGAGCTGCTACCAGTGACATATGACTGTAGTGACAGACAGTCAGCAGTATTCAAACTGAATTAATCTGGAAAAGCAGCAGACTTCAATGTGGAGTTTAGGAGGAGGCTGAGCAGCTACATATTTACAAAAGGGATGTCACTGAACCGTCTTTCTACCCAGGGATAGCCTATGGCTACTTAATACTTTTAAACCAGTAGTGGAAGGATTAAATACACCTGAAGTCAGGTCTTTGAGGCCATTTCCCTCTTGTGCTTTCTTTTCCTTCCTTGAGTTGCACCTCAGCAGCTGTGTTATTTGAAGCCCTGTGAGAAAGGGTGGGGATTCTGATACCTTTTATTGGAATAGCATAGAAGTAGGAGAATCCTCACAGAGATGCAGGCTCCTTTTACGGTCGCCTTTGAAAAGTTAAGACATGGGAGGCTATACAAGAAGCAGGCAGTGCAGTGGAGGAGGAGGGATATGGTAATAAAGGTGATAGCGATACCTTCATTTAACAAATATGCAGTGCTAATTGTGTAAACATGGGAGAACTCTCAAATCTTCTCATCATGTGTGTCACACAATTGAACTATTTTACAGCCTAATTCGAGATTATACAGTAATAATGTTCTTTTCTATTGGCTACTTGACAAGCAGAGGCCAGGGCTGTCTATCAAACAAAACTGTTGTGCCAGATTGTATCTTGGCGATAAGCACAAAAGAGGAGCCAGTCAAATTCTGTTTACATATTAATCATTGAATCAGATTCAGTTCTGTACTGCACACATTTCCTTAACTGGTAGTTGTAAAGGGGAGGGAAGAAAAACCCTGTTTGTACTTGGGTGGGCCATGGTTTAAACAAAGTGATTCTTGCAGGAAGCTTTTCTGAAACTCCAGATCAGGTTTTGCAAGTGTACCTGCTAGATCAGGCTCCCATTCAGAGGGATTTAGGCAGCAATAGCTTTTCTCTGTTATCATTACTAAACTGTTTTCCCCCTTTTTTTTCCTCTCAGAGGTTGGGATAGATGCGTTGGAAACTGTCGGGATTCTGATACCTTAGCTGATTATAGAGCTTTATTTGTACTTTTGTGTGAATGTGATGTTAACAGCTGCTGAGCAAAATGAACATGGAAACCAAAGTCTGGACAGGTTTGGTAACATAAAGTAGAAGACACTGTTTTCCCCCCTCTGAAGTATACCCAACAGTTGGTATTAATTTACTCTGTGTCACTCAGTTCTTAGTCTCATATCCCAAATTCTTTTACCCTTGTCACCCCAGTGCATGGCACTGTTCCCAAAATCAAGGTCTGAAATCCTGGCTTTAGTGAAGGCGATGCAGATGCCGACTTCAGGTCGGTGCAAAGCGATGTTGCTTTAGACAAGCCTGGTGAGACTGGACTGTCAGCCTCTCCAGCCCCAAATCCAGCTTTGAGGAACGCTCTGTACCAAGTTGCTCAAGGGAAGAAAAAGGCATTCTTTACTGCCTAAAGAGGATGTTTCCCTCCAGCCTCCATCAGCCCGTGGTTCATTTCTGTCACAAAGCATTAGGGGTTTCAGCCTTTCTAAGATATTTATCTTAATCCTAGCTAGGATGTCCTCATTATTCTCATAAGCATCTAAATTAAACTATTTTATATCATATTAAGCCCTTAGCCAGTGGGATGTCTTGTGGCAATCAGTTCCATAGGTTAATTATGAACTGTGTAAAAGAATATTTTCCTTGTTGCTTTTTAGATATGTTGTTTTTCCACATTGTTGCATTAGGAGGAGAGAAAACTAGGAACAGGCAATTGATCTTCTCTGTAACTTTCATTAACTCTCTCATGTCCCCTGTTTATTTCTCTTCAATAAACCAAGCAGCCCCAATCTTCCCGGTCTTTTCTTCTACCACTAATCATTTTTGTTGCCCCTTTCTATTTCAGCTTTATGGCTCTTTGAGATGAGTTGAATGCAGCCTGGTACAGCATTTCAGACAAGATACACCATCCAGTAATTCAGTGACGTAGTATTTGAAGTAGTGATTTCCATCCTGTTCTTTATAGGGTCCAACAACAGATTTACTCGTCTTTCGACTGCTACTTCCACTACTTTGGCTTTTGCATTGAGTTTTCCAGAGTGGCACATCTTTCCTCCTCTTTCTCCTTTCCCCAAGTGGTTGGTTAATTTACAGCCTAGCCCCTTGCATGAGTTTTGAGAATTACTCATTCAAATATGCATTACCTTGCATTTATGAACAGTGAATTTCATCTGTCTCTGTGCTGCGCATCTGGCAAAGGTTTCTAAGCTTTTGCAATCACGAGTAACCTAAATATTTTTTCACCCTGTGCAAATTTTGTCACCTTCCCCTCTCTTTTCCATAATGCTAATGAATATCTTAAGCAACACCAGTCCTAATCCTGACTGCTGAAGCACTTCATGGTGAGCCTTTTAGCAAGCAAGGAATCAACAACTTCTTTCTACCGTTTTGTTTCGGTCTCTGCCCGTCTTTGTTGAATGTACAGATTTCTTTCCAAGCGTTGCTGTTTCCAAGTGTTCTGCTGAGAGCCCTCCCACGAGGTGTGGGAACAAACGTCTAACTCTGACCTCCGATGTCCAGTGATACCCAGCACTGATGCTCTCATCCAGCATTCACAGGGCTGTTAAAGGCTACAAACAGGTCAGCTCCGGTGCAGAGAAGTAGACTTGATTAGGAAATAGAGATGCAGGTACTGGGAGACTTGACTCAGCCTTATCTATATTCCTCCAAAAAAAACAAAAGAGAGGAGGGAGAGATTGATTTATGTTGCTCACTGAAAAGAGGCTATTTTTCCTTTCCCACCTCCCAGTTTAAGCCATGGCTTTCAAAACAAAACTGCTGCCCAGCCAGGGTAAGTGGAAATATACTACAAGGCCCCTTGCAGTAAGACTGATGGTTTGCGCTCAGGTTCCAGGAGCAAAACCACTAAAATAACCTTGCTCCCACAACTGTTATTTGAGTTTGCTTTGAGCCAGTTGGTCGCCACCTTTCACAGGAGATGGTTGACATACCCACGGTGCTGCCTGCAGCTAATTGCAAAGTATTTGGCACTGAAATGTGCATCATACGGTGATTATTATTATCATCATCACCATGTCCGTTTCATATTTGAATTGTTGCTGGAATATGGGAAACAATGGTCAGCCCTTGCTTTGTTCTTCTTGCATGATTTTAATGGCCTGGGTTCAGTTTTGTCAATATACAGCACTTATTGTAACTTGAGTGGGCTGTAGTTTGTTCCAGTTACTGAAATTAATTCTCTTACAGCTCTTTTCTCAAATAGAGACATGTTCAGCTTGTGAATAGGAAATTGAGGCATGGAGAGATTGCAGCTGCTCCCAGAGAAGGCTTGTGGCAGGCAGAGCAGTGTGTTGAAACCTTCTCTCCCAAGTCCTAAGGAGAACCAGCTCTTTACTTTTGGGCTGTTCATCCCCATCCCAGGCTGAGCTACCCGACATGGCTCTCTGAATGCCAGATCAGTGCAGTTCAGCAGGATCTACAGCAGGGCTTAAAGATTAATGTGCCAGGTCTGATGGGAGGAAGCAGAACGGGGTGAGGACATGGCAGCATGCATCACTCCCCTGTTGTTCACAAGTCCCCAGCCATCAACCCTTCTCTCTGCTCAGTTCCCCACATGGGCCCTGTTTGCTACACTCGCTCCATTGTGTGCTTGAATGGTGGCTCATACCTTCAAGCTGTTATTTTCAAGTTTTAATAATATTTTACAACTCATTTCCTGTTTCTTAGCTGACAGCCTTTGCCAAAGTAATCTTTGTCAGGTACTAATTTGGGTGATGACCACTTGATCTACATTTTTGGTGGGTAATTACTGAGTCAGGAGCGAGCAGATTTGATATCCCCTGACAGTCAGTGTGGCAGGCATTCCCACTACCCGCTCATTAGAGATTCACTGGTAGTGAAATGCCCTGAATTGTGTTGCTCCTCTCAGACATCAGAAAAAAATCTCTCTGTTAAGTACCAGAAGTTATTACTTATGTTTATTTTGTCAACTGACACAGTCCAAAATACAGCAGCACTTTGAATGCTAACTTTCTTCTTTAAGGCTAGGTGCTTTGGTATGGTAAAACTATACATTCATATGGCTTCTGAAGCTGGATAAAGTCCTCCGTGTGTGTCCTCTGACAAATCTCTTCTACAGACATGTTGGTTTACAGTGATAAGTGATTCTCAAAAGATTTGGAGGTCTGATTTGGAAAAATGCTGATTAGTTCACAAACTGACGCTGAATTCCTGCAAACTACGGGAGCCAGATTCATTGGGATGCTCTGGCAGCTTTGCTTCACTCTGGTGATACAAAGCAGCTGCAAATCCGGATGCGCTGGCCAGTGGAGCGAGGTTTAGGCTGCCTTATGTTGCCAGCATAGCCAGAGCACACCAGTGAGTCTTGCCCTCTGCATTGCTTGTGTACATGGCATTGGGCTGGATATCTCAGGAGGAAAGGGGGCCATTCTGAAATTACCAGCACAGCTTGCCTCCTTGCATTACTTTGGCACAAGGCTCTGCTTCCCGTAAGACCCTGTGCAAAAGCGAGCAAAAAGAAAACATAATGTGGGAAGAAATAGCCAGACTTCTCTTCAAATGTCACAGAGATTCAGATTTATTTTGAGTTTTAGGAGAAATGTGGGAAAGGGATATTTGCCAGACTCTTGGCCTCCCCATCTGGCTTCTATGAACTACCTTTTTATTCCCTCTTTCCCAATAAGTTTCCCCAAATCATGGAGATCAAGTCCCCCCCCCAGCAACTCCCCCGAGAACCAGCTGAAGTAGGTTGCAAATCCACATAAAACCTGATCTTTGTTTTTCTGAACCAAGAAGCAGCTGGTATAGTGCCGAGCTTTTCCCGTTTGCTTCCAAACTATCTAAAGATATCCAAGTTATTTTGAATGTGACAGCGTACCTGAAGAAATTCTTTTCCTGGAGCCCTCAAAAAAGCCTTTTCTGCCTCTGTCGTTTACATCCTATTGCACAATGTAAGGCCCTTCATGTTTGTAAATCCCTGTTCCCTTAGGCTCTTTCTTGACCACTTGTGTGCACTGATTGTCCACCCTTTCTGGTTGTTCCCTGGCACTGGCTTGTAGTGTCACAGAATCATAGAATAGTTAGGGTTGGAAAGGACCTTAAGATCATCCAGTTCCACCCCCCCTGCCATGGGACGGGACACCTTGCACTAAACCATGTCACCCAAGACACCATCCAGCCTGGCCTTGAACACTGCCAAGGATGGAGCATTTACCACTTCTTTGGGCACCCTGTTCAGTTTTAACCTGTTACCCCTTGTCCTATCACTACAGTCCCTAATGAAGAGTCCCTCCCCAGCATTTGTATAGCCCCCCCTTCAGACACTGGAAGCTGCTCTGAGGTCTCCACGCAGCCTTCTCTTCTCCAGGCTGAACAGCCCCAGCTTCCTGAGCCTGTCTCCATACAGGAGGTGCTCCAGGCCCTGATCATCCTCGTGGCCTCCTCTGGACTTGTTCCAACAGTTCCATGTCCTTTTTATGCTGAGGACACCAGAACTGCACACAATGCTCCAGGTGAGGTCTCATGAGAGCAGAGTAGCGGGGCAGAACTCTGGTGACAGCCCTGAGGACATTGTCTTCAGTGTTTAGTTGGTGGCTCTTCAGGTTTCTTTTGAACAATATTGATTAAACACGTCTAGTCTCTTAATGTGATTTAAATACATAGGGTGTGTTGTGCAGTCCCTCCACAGAGAGGACGCAAAACCAGTCCCCAAGAATTCCATCAGAATTCATTAGGGATTTGATGAATTGCAACTGCTAAGAAATTGTCTCCCAGGACTTGGAAATTAGTCAGTACTGAAGAGTACAGATGTCAAATCACCGAAAGAGAATAACACTGAAAAATACTGGCTGGGAGAATTGTCTGCTATGGAAGTGTGGAGAAAATGGTTAGAAAGAAGAGGAAAGTCCCTTCAGGAAGGGGTTGGACCGTCCCAGTGATGCAGCTTCACTTTCCTGTACTTGTAAGGTGCTTTCTGATGGGGGGTGCTCATACAGAATGAGTGGGAAGAATATTGATTTCAATCTCTGAATTTGATTTCAAGGTTTGGATTGATTCAGTCTAACTAAATACATTGAACGATCTCCAACCATTTATTTCTAAGTGGCATTTAAAAAAGTATTACCCTAGATTAATCTAGTGAGTAGTATTGTAAGTGCCAGAGTTTATGCTTATTACACGTATTGAACAGGTTCCAGTCTCTCATAGAGAATAAATGGTGGAAATAGGAAGAAAAATCTTTTGATTCTTCAGAACTGTATCAATCACTTCCTGCATCGAGCATCGTGTCGATACTTGGCTGTATTGGAGGAAAAGCGTGCACAGATCTATACCATTGGCAACATGATTATCATTTAATTGTGAAAACTGTGTGTATATCCCAAATATCTAAATATCATAATGTGTGAAAAAGGGCACAACTGCTTGGCAAAATGAGCCAGTGCTGAGTTTAGAGTGGATCTTTTGGACCCACGTCAGGAACAGGAATGCTCTGGCATAGCTGGGCCAACCATGATTCAGATCCACACTGATCCTTGCTGATAGTTCTGTGTGTTGCGTTGATAAAATTAAGGTCTTTTCCACCTTACATGATATATGCAAATGAATAGCTTTAAGATAGACTCCCTCTATAAAAGAGACAATGAAGTTCACTCTCATGTTCTCTAAAATGACAATGGTTCAAATACTGCAGCTTCCCACATTTAAACTCCAGATTTCTGCCATCAAAGACTTTAGCAGCAGTCTGCTCTATTTTGTGTTTATTCTGTTATTCTGAAGCTTTGAGGGTGTTTGGATGTGAGATTTTGCTTTGATTTTTTTTTTTTCCCTAAGACAGCAGCCACTGCCTATTTGCATTTGGGATTTTGCTTTTGAACCTAAAATTGGATTGGAAACCCAAAATTCAAGATTGAAAAGACTGATGTTGCCAATGGCAGAAATAATTGCCAAGTGTAAAGCTGATCCAGAATTACTTTTGGATTCTGGCCACTGCAGAATTCCACAGGTTCTTCTATCTGCTTCAGAGAGATCAGGAAACCGCTGTTGTTATTTATATGGGCTTTCACAGAAAGGTGTATGGAATAAAAATGTGTAAAAGGGAGAAAAAGGGGGAAAAGTGTGGAATACCACAATAAAATCTAGGTGTACTTTGTGGACTAGACTTGTTCCCCATTGATACTTGCGAGAGGGAAGTCACTCTGGGTGTAGTGGAAATTGTCCATCAGCAAAACCTCTTCTTAACACAGAGTTTAGTTGGAAGGTAAGTGTTTCCTCACTGTATTTTCACATGCTTCAGCACCTCCTGGTTTAGATAAGGGAGAGGGATACTGAAGTAATCTGCTATTTCTGACCCTGCCAGAACAAGGAAGTCCCGAAGCCCTCAGTCCTGAAAGGTTATCTGGAATGAACAAAACCTTTTCTGATGTTCATTCAACTTGCATCATCGTTTAGATCTGATTAATGTTGACAGTAGTGACTATAAGAGCCTAATCGCTTTCAGTTGTGTCTATAAATGTCTGTGCAATGCAAAGGGAGAAGGAATTCTTAAAATCCAAGGAAATATCAAATGCAACTCTTGTGCCTTTATTTGGCATGATGCTATTTGAGTGTGTTTATTAAACCAAAGAGATGAAAAGGTGTCTGAAACAATACTGGCCTATAATATAGTCTCAGAAATTGTACTGTGAAATTCCAATTTTGCATATTTAACCTCCCTACGTTCATTTTTACTGGAATAACTCCAAATCAACTTCCACCTTCTACCCTAAACCCTGTTATTTCATTATGTTATCTTGTTATCTCCCCCCCCCCCCCCCCTTGCTTTGTTCCCTTGTACAGTTATCCAGTATTCAGGAAAGCATTTAAACACTCACTTGATTCCACGGAAGTCAATGAGACTCAAACATGTGCTTAAGTGCCTGCTGAATTAGGGCCCTGATTTGCATCATAAATACATTGCCACTGCTCTGGAGCAGTTGTAAGGCTCAGGGCTGGCAGCTTTTACCACTGCTCTACCTCTTACAAACTTTGTTATTCTCACCCTCCGCTGCTGGCACTGGGATGAAGGAGGAACCAGGCCATAGCAGGTACCTTCTCATCCCTCCTGGAGTACATCCAGGGTCGCAGTGCTGATGGCACTGCTATACCCACGAGAGGTTTCCTCTCTTCTCCTGGACCACCCTCTGAGGAGGGCAGAAACCACACCATACTGCAGCACCTTTAACCAACACCATACTGCAGCACCTTTAACCAACACCATATTGCAGCACCTTTAACCACATTTAAACAAGTTACAAGAAGATTACTAGAAGGTAACAGCCAGGTAACATAACCCATAAAAGTAGGAATGATTTACAAATATTTAACAAGGAAAAAACTAATTCTGTGGCTCCTGTCACTGTGAGGGCAGGCTTAGAAATGGTCTAATCAATATGGGAATGTTCACTGTAATGCAGTCTGTCAGCTTTTTAACCAACCAAAAAAACTTCAGCAAGTCTATAAACAGAATTGACCCTCTCTCTGCTGAATCCTGCTTGTGCCAGCACTATTTTTTCTTCTCATTATGTTCCATATTAACAGTTGTCTGTCATGGGGTCTTGTACAAACTCTCTTAAAGAAACATCTATTCTGCAACCAAGGGAATCTGTCTCCAAGCATGGGAGCTAGAAAGTGCCTAATGAAAACAGTAAGAGTTTTAGCCTGAATTCTAGTTTAGACCCTGAGCAAGTCTTAGGGGCATCAGGAGAAGAAGTTTTGTGCTGCTAAGGCTAGAGGAAAAGCACGCACAGGTAAAGTGAAGAGTATGCTTAATGTTTTGCTACACAAGGCTTATGTTTCACCTTTGCACTATTGCTAGCTGATAGTAGTTTGCATATGTATTTATATCTATATATCTATATGTAGTATATATTCTATTTAGAGTCTGTTCAGAGTCTCTAAAAAGAAACTGATTTTCCCCAGAAGAGTCTGTGTGCAGTAGCTTGGTGGTGGTGAGTATCATGGCTCCTGGATGCACAGAAGATGGAAGTTTTGAACCCTTTCTGCCCACCAGAAACTACTGAAATCTGACTACACCACAGAGTGCAGGAAATTATTTTCTTATGAGATGCATATGTTTTAAAAGAAGCAACATTGCCATGTATTTTACATGGGTTATTAAATAACTGTATAAATTTAATGATTCAGATGTTTTGCATTATAACCTGGCATCTCAGGAGGCATGAAAATAGCACAGTAGGAAAATGTCATTGCATACTTCATAGGCAGAGCTGTTAACAAATGGAAATCCTTTTATAACTCTATAAGAGATCCATCTTTAGTCCCCTGCCTGTCTCAACCTTCCACTGGTCTTCTGATGTGAATAAACTGTGACTAACGTGCACTAGTAACAAGGCTGTTGGAACTGCCAGAAATCTTTACTTACTTCGGAAAAGAAAATAACATAAAAAAGGAAAACCTCCTCTCTCGTTTGCAATTAGTAACAGCGCAGGAAAATGGGAAGAACTCTGATTTAGCATTCACCTCAGAGAACAGAGGGAGCAGATCACTGTCCTTTGATCCCTTGCAAAATGGATACTTTCTAACCTGGGAAGTTTAAGCACGGATCAACAGTATTTTGGTGCATAAAGTGCTTGGGTGGGTATTGCACCCCTTGATTTGTTGCTTGTTAGACGAGTTTTGGTTGGTTACAGCATTATACATCGTAGTAACTTTATTTATTGCCACTGTCACAACAAAGCAAAGCTGCTATTATGTTATAACAAACTAAAGCCACATTTCTAAACCATCACATCTACCCAAACTACAGTGCTATAACACCTAATTTACAGTTTATTCCAATCTCCTGGACACAGGAAATATAAAACAGTAAAAAAAAAAAAAAAAAAGAGGATTTCATTGGCTCATCCCAATACAAGTCCTTTCTGGTTTGGCTGTTCATCATGCAAAAAGGGAAGCAAAATATATTGTTCATAGAGTTTTTATATGGTAAGTGCACAAATATGCAATCTACATATTACTGCAGTACTGTCAGGCCAGTTTATCAAATACCCTGTGAGCCCCTGGCCAGAAGAATGCATGCCCATAGGTCTACTAAAGGCTTTTGTTAATGTGAGCTAATACATACAGAGAGTATTAAAGTATACAGATGAACATGACTGTGTGCCACAAAGTATAGCACCAAGCTGTTGAGGCAGTGAGATGAAAATAGGAGGCAGATGTGAACTCAGCTGAGGTATTTGCTGAACTGAATCAAAGCAGCAGTTGAAGAAGTTTGTCGCTAAGTTCTCCTCATTTTCTTACTGTGAATCCCAGTGCAGCAGAGCAAAGCAGAGAGGCTCATATTCAGCTGCTTAGGAACCCACGTATGCTTAGGTGGCATCAGAAGGCTCATTAATGTTGGCCAAGGTTAAAACCGTTTTGAGTTGGAGCCTGAGAAGACAACTGCAGGGATTGGGCCCTATGGAAAGACCGGTGGAGGGATGAAATGAGTGCTGAGGAGACATCTGGGAGGTTTTCTCAACTCCAGGCTTTTTCCCTAGCTATAAAGCACAGACATTACATTACATTCCCACCAGGAAACTGGTAGGAGCTGGAGGTGTTGAGTAGGTTGTTTAGCTGGGGTGTTAATGGTCAGTCTCAGTCGTGGGTAAAGGCACTGCTATACCATTTTACTGTGGTCTTTTTTGCATGCTGCTGCAGCTCTGGTTGATCTTGCAGTCTTTTGGAGGCATTTGAAAGGGAGCTCATGGACAGTATGTTGGATATTTAACTGTTGGTCTATGTCTGGAAAAGTTGGCAACAAGAGCTTGGGAAATAATTTGCAGTTAATAACTTATTTCATTTTTTCCCTTGATTTTTCGCCCTTTCACTTGTTGGCAGATAGTTCTGCAGACTCATAAATTTGCTGTAAATAACTCCTAAGAGCAGGAAGCACTACAGCATGGCTTGAAAAACTCCGAGCAGCAAAAGAATGTGACAAATTCAGTAGCTGAGCCATCAGGATACAGAGAGCAGGTATCAAGCTGTGCCATATGTACAGTCACGGTTGGCTTGGAAAGTCTCCTCTCGTAAAACCAAATTGTTCCACTAGGAAGTGAAGCCAGGAGCCTTTTGCCTACAAAATTAAATTGTTCTTTTTTTTTTCTTTATTCTGAACCAATTGCATTTTTTGTTTTGTTTAATGAAACACCAGGCAGAATCTCATTTTTCTCCTCTAGCTGTATTTGTCTCTTCCTTCTTATTTCACCCCTCCCCTGTTCTCCTTCCACCTCAGGGCTCATGGAAAAATCTCATCTTCTTTTTAGACTATTTATCTTTTCCTCCCCAAAACAGTGTCCTCTAACCCTCGCTGTCTTCCACCAATATGAAGTTGGACAAGTAAAGAGAAATGGAAAGGGGACCTAAAGGGAAGTTGTGGACTTGAACTGCCTAACAGTAACCAGGCTGCTCACTGACAGAGTTGAGTCTGCCTGAGCCTAGCTCAGGAAGAAATAGCTTAAACAGGCAGAAGATGAGATTCTTCATTTCCCTGAGATTAAGCATTTAGACTGACAACTAAACTAAACAGTATCTAAGGAGATAGGTCTGCTTATTGTAAAATAGCAAAAATGGAAGAGTCATCCATATGTTAAACTCCCTTTCTCCTTATAAATCTGAACCTCCCTTTCAGAGCCTACGATATCTGAAGATGGGTCATATTTTAACATTTTCCCCTTCAACACCATTCTTCTGGGCATTAGTCTCCAAGCATGTGAAAGGCAGCACTGATAGGATTTGGTGCCTTCACTTGGTCTTAATGCATAGTTTGGATTGATCAAAACCAGTGAGGATCCCATTGCTTGCTGTTGTAGGAACAGAACTATTTTGCCGATGGCAAATTATCACACCCAGTCCTCTAAGGCTCATGCTGTGCAATGCCTAGCAGGTATCCTTCCTAAGGAATCCTGTCCAGCTACAGAAGCTACCAGCTTCAGGGATAACATCACAGGATTTTTCTGCAGCTTTCTGCACAATGAAGAAGTAAAGCTAGGATGAATAGTATAATATAGTCATGGGCTTTGCACTCCTGTAATGTCCCTCATGATGAGCATTTTTTTCCCAGCATAGAGTTTACTTTGAAGACTGTATGTGAAGTGAAATTGGTTTAGGTGTGTTCCTGCTACATTGCTGCACAGCAACAGGCACTTCCATTAAACAGCTTCATTCCCGGGGTTTTTGGCAACCCAGTGTTCAAAGAGCCTTGAGACATATGGCCTTAGAATCAGGATCAATGCAGAATAAGGATCTGTAAAAACTCAACAGTACTGTTATTTCCTGTTCTTAATGTAGGATGAAACCAGCAACATCTCAAATAGGTGCATTGTGCCACTTGTCTTCAACTGCTGGGGACTGACCACTGTGGCACACTCCCTGTACTGGTGATGCAGGTAGACTAGATAACTAAATCCTACCCTTACTGCTGGAGATGAGAGGGAGGGAATCTCTGGGTTTGATGTTTTCTTCTCTCAGGTGTCTGCAGACCCTCCGTGTTCCATCTGGCGTTAGCCAGGGTGCACTGGAGAGCATACTCAAGGGGGCAGCCCTTCACCGCACAAATGTGCCATTGGGGGCCTGGTCTTTGACAGGCAACAGGTTTGTGAAGGGGAAACTACCAGAGGTCAAAATGGAAGATTATTTTCTGGTTGGAAGTTGCTTAGTGTGAAGAAAAGCAGAAGGAAAATCAGGGCCACACACACAAAAAGAACAGTGTAGGCAAGTGAAAACCAAGACACATGGTTAGGTGGAAGCTGGGGTTGATCTCATCCCACCATGTGAGGATACAGGCTGGCATACAAAGCCTAGAATACCTTTTCCCACTCTGTAACAAGTTTAATGGTACTGGGAACTAAAGCAGAAGCAGAACCCAGTAAGAAATGTTTTCACCTCAAGTATCCATCCATGAGGGAGTTCCGACATACCTACCTGTGCCATTAACCAAATTCCCTGCCTGTGAATGTGCTGTCTTCCTGTAAATGAACAGCATATCTAGTGTTCAAACTTACCCTGCCCTTTACATGTGGTCAGTCAAATCAATACCTCATAGTATGCTGTGCTGAGATTTCTTTATCTCTACATGTTATGCAGAATATTCTTGTCTTGTAGCAGGTGTAGCAAAAAGTAGAATTATTCATAATTGCTTAAAGCCACCAAGCACAACTTGCATGTGTTACCAATAGAATTGAAGCGTGGCTTCAATTATTTGTGACACATAAACTGATAGCAACAACCCCCCCCCAGATTATTGTGGTCTTTCAGAGTGATACCAGACTTTCTTCTGTGATGCAAGGAAAGGAAACAAGGCGGTGATCTAGACTTGTCTGGGGAGTAGGGACTGTGCTCTGCCCCCAAAGGGACCTGGCAGGCAGGAGAACAGCATGCTGCTGTCCATCTTTCCAGTTCCCTTTGTTACTGTCATGATGATACTGCTCTTCATACAGTGTTAGCTCATTTGTGATTTGAACACGCAAATCAAAGTAAAGCCATTTTCCTCTGCCTTCCTCAGAAAACTCTTTAACCCCTTGTATTTGATAATCAGCATGAAGATATGAAGATAAAATGTACGAGATGCTCGTGGTGCATCACTGCCACTTAACAAGTGTCATGGATTTGTGAGCCTGCGTGCATGTAAGGCAGAAAGAAAGCATATGTATTGCTTCAGCTTTGCTGGGTTTGTGTCACCTCTTACATAAAGTAATACCAAAGCAAACACAACACAGATTACGTTCATCTGGATCCCTGAAAGAACTGAAAGGAATTCTTTCTTTCTTTTTTCCTATGTGTATGTGGTCCCAACAAAATGACTAACAACACATAGAAAATATTGAGTGTCTCACTAAAAAAAAACCTAAACAGAGAGGGGGAAAAGGACAAGTGAAATCTCCTAGGAAAAATGTAAAATTAAGAGAAAAAATAAAGCTTGTAGGCAGGAAATAGCCATCAATGTCTCTGACTACTACAATAGACACTAACACCCGGGATGCTCGCTTTTGTTAAGAAGCATCAAATTGTTATGTAATTTAGCAGCCTGATTGGCAAGGCAAATTTGAGCTGAAGGAAGGTGTGTGTACGGTTTGTCAGATTCCAGGGATAAGCATTGGAAGCTAATCCTTTTACTTTTCACACAGGCATCTTTACTGGACTCTTTCCCTTCATGTTTGCATTATCTCCAGTTGTTGGGGGACTGTATGTGTATTTTTTGCATGGATGTGATAAGTTTAATTCATCATTTACCACCCGGATTAAGGCATTGAGGCAGGGAGAGGAATCCTCAGATGTTGATAATTGTTTTCTGTAGGATGTGTTCCTTTTAAAGTTGGAATAATCACCAATTGAAGCTGGAAGGCTTTTTCCATAGGATTGTTTTTGCAAGCCTGCAAGTCCAGTGAAATAGCTGAATATGAATATCCCAATGAATAGCTCACATGGTGAAAGGCATGGTCATCCCAATATACCACTTTTCAGGAGGCTGTGTTAAAAGAAGGCATTTAGGATATATAGTGCTGTGTATGCTCGCTGTTATTTCGTATGTACAGGACAGGTTTATTAACAGAGATCATCTCTGAGCAATGCTGAAACCCAGCTCTTTTTTTTAGGTGCTAAAATAGCTGAGCTCCTTTTAAAATCTAGAGAACAGGGAGCACTTGAAAATGTGTCTGTGAGCTCATTTGGAAGTTTGGGCCGTAATGAGAAAGCAATGCAAGTAGCAATAATGTGGCACTTAATTAAACCCCTTTTTGAGTATAAAGTGTTATGAATTTTGATTCTTAGAGAACTGCAGAAAATGTGCTTTTTATTATGGGACAGCATGTGACATCCACACATCAGCAGACCTCTTGGAAACAATCTGACTGCTTCCAAAGTAAACCACTGCTTTACATAAGGAAAATCAGTACCAGCCAACCCAGCAATTCTACACCCAAGTATTTCACATTCTTTCATTTGGCAATGCAAAGCACTTTTCTCAACATGGAATTTCGGTTCCCAAGGACCCAGTGAGTGTTTGTTGGGGTTTTTGTTAGTTGGTTTTGGTTGGTTGGTTGTTCTTTTCACTCCTTAGATCGGAGGATCTGCTGTCCATCGAGCTCTTCTTTCCTGAGCTCTTGCATATCACAGCTAGGCTGAAGTAAGTGTTGAAGGCTTGAGAACACAGTGATACGTTTTCCACTGGTGTCAGAACACTTGCAACTTCCTTGCAGGAAATAGTTGGGTTTTTCATACATTTCTTCCATCAGATTGCTACTGTTGTTAAAATGTTTTACATAAAAGAATGGTGGGAAGTCAAAACCCAATTTATTCCTTAATTATCAACCATGTCAATGATTTAGGTGTCACGCAGATATGAGATAGCCCTGTATCCAGTGCTGTGCAGCGCATGCCATTGCCCGTTGTGCCCGAGAGCTCTCTCCCCTCGTGCTTTGGGTTGAATGTGCCATCTGCATTGCGAGTGAAATCCCTATCAGTATTTCAGTGTGTTCTTGCTCTGCAGTAAAAGTCTTTGAAGGGAAAACGTGTTATTAAGTAATATCAAGATTATTAATATTATCTGTTTGCAGCACGTTAGCGTCTGCTCAGTAAGTTCTAAACACTGTTACTTTTCAACAATAGCCTGTAACAAATTAAAGTGAAACTTAAATTCATACTTGATAGGATCCCAATTCAGGAGGGGGTTTCAGTCTTATTTTCATTATACCTCAGTGTATACCTTGCTGAAAAGTGTTATTCATCCCCATTAGACAAATACACTCAGAATTGTTGCAGTTGGATGCCACGCATCAACACCTGCTTGTTTCCTTTCTTATTAAAAATGTGATGTGCATGGAAATCTGGTCGCATCTGAAAGGGTGAAAACGGGTATCAAAGGCGAATCAAAGATTTTATACCAGAGCACTGGAGCTTACCTTCCAAAGTATCACTTCATAAAGCAGATCTACAGAAGGCAAACCCCGGCATGTATTTTCAAATGAAGCCTCTTAGCATGGTGAGGCTACTTTTTCTGACCTGATGGTTATTTTAAATGGGGAGATTTAACTAGAGAGGTTTTCTTGCACATGACCTTTAAAAGGGAAAAAGAACAATGTTAGCATTCAACCCAAACCCTGTAGTCTGTCACTTTGTATACCATATCATTACTAGCAAAATTTAAAGGAAAACTGCACCCATTTTGTTCAGCCCAGCAATACGAAAGTTCACAGGCTAAGAAGCACTTGTCACCATGCTTTAAATTACAAGTGGCATTCCTGAGGAGGTGTCCATATTACTGAAATAGGATCTATCTATTCTCTCTATCTATCTGCGTGTCCAGCTGGGGTGGTTGAGAATGTCTGTCACACACCCTAGTGTGGAAGTGCTACCTGAATCGTAAAAACATATAGTCATCCAAGGAGTACATTCTTGCTTCGTGCAGTGCAGCACAGGATGTGGATGAAAATGTGCTTCCTCTCTTTTGGAAGAAACTGAGTTGTTACAGGATGGATTTCATTGAATCAGCTAGGATGGAAAAGACCTTTAAGATTTGGACTTGGATTTGGAGCGTCTCAGGAGCACTTTGGTATGCTGGGCCTTTTTTCACGACTCTGCTTTCTGGTTCCTGAATGCTCCCCTTGTTTTAAATCTAGTCATTCCTTAGCCTGTGTGGTTAAGAAAGCAGGTTTTTGGTTGGAACGAAATCGTAAAGCAACACAATGACATTTGTGTGAGTACAAACGTGGCCTGAAACAGCAGCCTTGTGAGCAGTCACCTACCCCTCATCATCTTGATGGCCTGCTCACTTGGAGCAATCCTGCTTGGCCGCAGTGCTTTAAAGCAAACTTTTTGCTTCCCATCTACTTTTTTTTTTTACTTAGGATAAGTCATTTATGTATGGGCTCTGTACAAATCAGGGTGATGTGCTATTAAATATCACAAATGCCAAATAAAACTCTGACCCTTTCATGCAGAACTCACAGTATAAGTGAAGAAGTCAAAGTGCATCAGGGAGGAGGACACCGTGAGTTATTAAAGGAGCAATGACTGGAGAAGCTCATTAGTTTAAAGGGAGTGAAATGAATGACATGCAGGTAAAACAACACTATGCTACAAGAGTTGCCTAGCTTTGATGTTCTGCTCATGAAATTTGTAGTGTAGAACATCAGAATGTTGCACATTGACCCTCTGGAGTTTATTGTAGTTCATCTGTTGTCCCGGGTTCAGCAAATTGCTAAAAAGGGGGCAAGTGCATAGCTCACCATGACTAGGGCCATATGTGCTGGGAAGAGGTGTGACCTCTTGGCCAGCTGACATAGAAGAAAGAATATCAGGCTGCCAATACCATTTGGAAACCCAAGAACTGCACCACCTTGACATAAATCCAGATAAGCCAGAGATGGGCTTTGGGCAGTTCTGCTATAAAGTGTGCTCGTAAAAATGAAGGCCAGTGTCCACAGTGGTGTATTGGTTCAAACTTCTTTAAGTGCTTTTAGGATTTCCACTTTTGGAAATGGGCTGAATCATGAAAAGCAAAGTGATGTATTACCAAGCTGGTATTGAGGCACTGATTGCTGCGTTTGACAGCATTTGCAAGACAGGCATTGAGGAAGCTTCGTGGAGAAGACAGGGTGTATGAGTTTATCACTTGTTCAATATTGTTGCAGAGTTCTATACAAGCTGTATACAAGTAGTGTGTAATTAGCTAGTACTTCATCTGGGCTGAGTTGCACTTACCCCATTAAGGACGATGAGCGTTGGCTGATTCTTGTTGCTGAGGTTCTTGTCCTAATGTGTTTCCTTTGATGGGCTGCCCCTTCTCAAAACCAGCTGGGCACCAGTTCTCTGATGTAACTCAGATGTGTTCAAAAGATGTGTGCTGCTGACACTAGACTTGAAATCTTCATTGTAATTAGAAAACTATATATATGTATATATATATAGTTATACTGAAAGTACATTGGATTAAGATTTTCAGGCAGCTTCCCACACAAACTTTGAGATTGTTGAGCTGAGCAAATCTGGTATCATTTTTCTTTAAAGAAAACATGTTGCTCCTGAAAACATGAATTCTTCGGAATAATAGGTAAACTGTCCTTGTTGTTCATAAACATCTTATTTATTCATCTTCACTGTTGTGATAAATTAACTGGGTTTGTTTTATATTTCCCTACAGTTTACTTTAAATAATCCTTCACAGTCTTTCACCACAAGACCGCAGAAGATTCCTTTTTTTAATACCCGGAATGCTGAAATAGCATTTTGAGCACAGACTGTAATGCATAACAAGTGTATAATTTCTTATTGGGAATGCTGTGCAAAAACTTGTTTTCCTATCAGCCAGTCTACATTTTTTGCTTAATTCACTAGAACCCCTGTGTATCTACAGGGGTAATTTATAATTAGAGCTCCAGCAAGCACTGTGCTGGAGAAGCATCGTTCATGGACAAGCCTGTTAGGCTTCGCTCCAGATCTGAGCCCCTGCACGCCTCCATTTGGCCAACAGCCTTCAAGCTGGGCTTATAGTTTAAAGAGGAACTTTTCCTGGCTATTTTGAACTAAACCCCAGCAATCTCCATAAGCTCTGGAGCCCTTTGCAAATGAGCAAGGAGAGGGCTGTGCCTGCTTCTGTGCATGTGTGTGTTTGAAATTATCCATGTGTATAAAGCAGGGTTCTGCGCAGTTTGGTGCAGGAGGTCTTTTATTCTGCTAAGCATCGTGCACATTTATGGCACTATATAAATAATAGTAATACAGCAATAATCTAAGTCGTTCCATCAAGGTCTCACACTCCAAAGATTACCCCCATGATTCTGAGTTTTAAGAGCATCACATTGAAGGGGAGAGGAGGAAATAAGAAGCCAAATTCTACACTTGTGGCTGATTCAGCAGTTGAGGGTGAGCGTGGCTTTGCATACGACCAAAACTTCTGTGTGCTCCCAAAAGAGTCTCCTGATGTTGCTCGTTATTTTTCTTGTATCTGTTTCTACCACAAAACCACAGAAAAGGAAGAGTGGTCGGAGTGCAGCGGGGGAGAGGGAGAAATTAGAGAGATGAGGCACGTGAATGACGTCAGGTTGTTACTGCTGAACAAACAAGAGACTTCTAGTTTTACATTCAAAGTGCCACAGGCTGCTGAAGTTGGAGGAGGGCTTCTCAGTGATTCCATCAGGCCAGTTGCTAAGTCATCAGATAATAATACTACTACCACAACACTTCCCAGTGTTACTTCTAAGGCAGAAGTTGCTGTTTGTTTAAAACTGAAGTCCATTCTAGAGATGTAATATTTTCAAGCGTCCTTTTTTTGCCCTCCACTTACTTTTTCTGCCCTTCACCCCAAGTCCTCAGCCTACAAACGTGTGCATGAGATGTCTACATTAACATCCATTCAGCTTTGGCTCCTAGGCTTTACAGGATTTCACAAGGAGAAAGACAATCTTTGCTGCTGGAATAGCTGTTTCCCTAAGTCACCTTCTTTTCCTTATGTCCTAATTTCTCCAGGAGTTTCACATAGCCTTTATGTCATTTCCTGATAGGTAAGGGAATCATCTGTGTTCTGTATAGCATTTGTCTACTTCTTGAAAAAATCAAATTATTGGCAGGCTGATCTCTAAAATCAGGACTAAATATGTAAATGCTTTACAGAATTGCAGCCTTTTGAAAAGAAGAATTGTTGTCTTTAATGTGTAGTTTATGTTTGACTCAATGCATAGGCTTAGATTAAAAGACTGTGTATGTGTTGAAGAGGAAAACCGAGGAGCTTTCAGGATTCTTAATACGGTCCAATTTGGATTCAGGAGACTCAGACTTCCCAGTGCTCTTTATTCACCATCAAAAGTAATTCTTATATTTGCAAGTGGCAACAAGGGGGAAAAAAAAGTTAGATTCAAAATAATTGGGTGAGGTGCTTTTCAGGGGAATTAATGTAACAAGAGCCGCTAAACTTATTGCACTTAAAAACACAAATAAGAGTGTTGGACAGAAGTTGTCAGTAGGTGGTCTCTTAATATCTCACCAGTTTTGAAGTTATGAAAAGGAGCAAGACTTTTTGAAATCTGGAAAAGAAAGAAAGAAAAGCTGGAAACCGAGTGAAAGAGCAGAGTCGCAGCACCGGTGACCCGAGAAACCTCATTGCTCCACTTATACTGGCACAATGTCATGTTCTCAGCCACTCCATCACCAGCAAGGGGAAAAAAAAAAGCTTTTCCTTTCCTTTTAGTCAAAGGCAGTGGGTAAGCAGAGCACGCGGTTCAGAGGGTCATTAAAAAGCATCAAAGGAGGCAGCCTCATGATGGTAATAAGACGGCTGCAAGGAAATAAAGTGGGCATTGATCTGCACTATCGAGTGTGACATTTTAACCGAAGCTAAAAGCCAAGAGCAGATCTAGCCCTCTTATTCATCTGCCTGCCTGTTTTAGTAAATTGTCTTTTTTTTCCTCCAACCAGTGGCCTCAGAGGTCACTTCATATTAGCTGGCTTGTTAATACTGAGGCAATCAATACTTAATCAACAAGTAATGGGATTTTGCAGTCATCCTGTATGATCTTTCAATAAAGCCCCGAATCTATCTCAGCCCATTCAGAGCCTGACTAAAGGTGCACGATTGCTGCAGAGCAGGGATTTGATGGTCTGATGCTCTTAGGCTGATCTGCATCTGATTAAGACACCATGCAGCCACTGTCCTTCACCCTTTTGTTCCTTTATCCCCGTATAATGTAGCATGGCACAGAAATTCGTCATCTTAGCTTTTAGATGCAACAGCAAAGGAATTAATATTTCCTTAGTGCATGATGATCCAGCCTCTTGGTCATGATATGCAACCAAAAAAAAACCAGGGAAGGGGGAGGGAAATTGCAGGAGAGACAGTGACAGGTTTCATATATTGCCTTAGAAAACACCATTATAACAAACGGGTCCAAAACAGCCTTTTCATCTCTACCCTCTCCATCCACCTTCCTAAGAAGATATGCTAATGTAACAGACATAGTCACTGGGTATGGCCGTATGAGAATAGGTATTGCAGATGATTCACTGAGTCGGGGAAAAAGAAACAAAAGCCAAAACTACAGATTTCTCAAGACATCCATCTCTTTGCAGACCTTCAAGTATGCTGTTGACAAGGCTCGAGGGTAGCACTGGTTCAGGCTAATTGTTTTAGCCATCCTGATGAAACTTCCCTTCTTCTACCATTGTTCCCAGAGACTCTGTTTGTGCTAATACTATCCAAAGAGGAATCCTAAGCAAATTCACCCAGCACACAGGCCAGTTTCTGCTCTCCAGAACTAGCAAGAAAGGCTGAGAAAGAGACCAACAGTACACGTACATGTTAGGAACCTGTGGCAAACTTCACCAGCTATTTGGTGCTTTCTGCTTCTTGGACTTAGAAGAAGCATTCATTGAGGAAGGATTTGTCATAAAGGCCATGTGGTGCAGTGCTTGCCATGGTTATAATGATAAACAGAGCATATATATTTACAGTCTTTTATATGTGACCTGTCTATACACAGGTGAGCCTGCCTAAAGCATCTCTAGACTTCGGGGTATGTGTCACATTGAATGATTGCCAATCATAGAATCATAGAAAAGTTAGGGTTGGAAAAGACCTTACAAAAGAGGTTGTATTCTTCTCAATTGACCTGTGGGTCTAGAGGAAAAGGGAGATGTATCACCCACATTTTTTCTGATTGAGACTGCTTGGCCACATCATGTTAGCACCTACTTACCTGGGGGATGTGTAAGGGGGTAAGAACCAGTCAGCAAAAGAAAAGCAAAATGCAGTTCTACGTTCAAAGACAAGAGAACAAGTGAGTAAAATAGGAATAAGGGAATATGAGAAAAGATGACTGCTGACATTAAACCTGGAGATCAAACTAATGCAGCTTCAAGGGGGCATCTGGTCTTTCAGTGGCAAGAGTAACATGTGGCTGCTGATGTCAAGGCTGTGCTGGGGAGGCTCACTGCTCTCTGTGCATGGAATATGAACCTGATGTTTGTGCCTTTTAGTTCACGCCATTACTGGCACAAGGCTAATACACAGTCTGCACGTGTATGGAAACAGGCTCTTCTGAGTCACTTTGTGTTTTATTTTTGTGGATACAGATTTCTGGAAACCAAGCCTGTGTTTCCCATTTCCCACTCTCCTCAGGGGCTGTGGAACCGACACAGCTTCAAGCAATGGCCTTTCTTTCAATTCTGAGATGTCATTTTCCCCCATCCTGTTGAATTTGTTTCTCCTACACTACCTGCCCCTGGGGTGTGCCTGCACCGGCAGCACTGATGGTGTGGGTGTAGGGGATGCCTGTCCCATTGAGCAAAGCACAGGAGAGCGCTGCATCAGGTGTGAGATGCCTTGGGCACCTTGGTGAATCTCAGGAAGTGCATGCCGGTGACTGTTGCAGAGAGGAGAGAAATAGAGCAGCTCAGATAGAGCCTACTCCTATTAGATGTATTGGGAAGATATTAGGTTATCTCTGGAGTATTTTAATCGGCATTGCTAGTGAATGTGGCTCACAGGTTCACATCCCGTCTTCTAAAACAGATGGAAGAAGAGGACTCCCTTTTTTTGGTGGGGAGGCACACAGGGGTGTGGATGACAGCTTTCCCTTCCATGAGTTCCCCTTAGATGTTGTGAGTGGCTGGGACCTGCCTGGAGGAGTTAGGGCAGGGTGGGAAGAGCCTTAGCTCCAGCAGGTTCAGCTGCAGGGATTGATGGAGTGGGCAGTGGGTGTGAAACCCATGCAGAAAGCGCAGGGAGTGCTTCACACAGTGGGTTCATTTCCCCCTAGAAGCACCAAGTGTGTTTTGCTGTGGCCACAGTTCCCTTTGCACAGACCATTTTTGCTGTGGATAAGTGCCAGAAATGATCCATCCATGCCTGATGGTTAAGTGCTGCAGCCGTTCCCATTTCGGTAAGCACTGAAAACAGGAGGAGGACATTTTTATGCCTACACAAAAGCCAGGATCAACTTGGGCCAGTGTGTGAACAGTGATTGAGTGGTATTGGGCAAAACCCAGGACTGGCTGAAACATCAGTGCAATCCTTTAATCAGAATGAACTGAACTCTCATCTACTCCTTAGCAATGAACAAATAGGCAGTCTGGGATGTTGATGCCATTCTGTTTCATGGATATGTGTGTTTGTGCAGAGTGTGGGGGCATGGGTTAAAATTAGAGCTTTGTGAGCCCTGTAGGGTTCCATTCATGATGAGGATTGCAAACTAATCCGTGTTGCTTGATTTACAGGGATTGGAAGCAACCCAAACCTCGTAGGTTTGTTTGAAGGGGTTTGTGTGATGTGGGGATAGGGGCTCCATCTGTACTTGCTCACTTGCATTTTCCCTGAGCTAGCCTTCCCTAGATAAGGCAGGAAGATCACAGGGTTTCATAGTGAATAGGTTCATAGAAAGGAGCCAATGCTTTTGGCTTCACTGGTTGTTCTAACAAATAGAGTTTCATGAGTTATATTTCCTTTAAAAAGGATGGTCTCCAGGTAATGATTTACTTGTTCTTCAGCACTAGCATTGCTTCTCTTCCACAGCTATTTTCTGGGTGGATCTGAGGTTCACATATTCTTTCTTACCTCCTTAAAACATCACTAGAGAGACCCTAGGATACTGTTAACTCTCTTATTCTTTGATCCCTGTGGAAGAACTGGGAACATAAATAGTATATTGCTCCTCTTGAAGCTTCTGTTTCATAGCATTTATGTTAACTGGAGCTAATCATCACTTTGAAAGGGACACCAGGACATGTCGCACCTTCTGATGGCAGAACGGGAAACTACTTAGGAATAGCCTATACAGCAGTGGAAGAGTCAGTTAAAGAAGAACCAAGTGAATGATTAAGTATAACAAATATCAGCTACCAGCAGTTCATGTTGAGTAGCAACGTATCTGCAAAAATACTAGCTGTAACATTCATTTGAACCTACTTTATATATAGCTCCTGAAATCACTCTTGACCTTGCGTGGGAAGATAAACCTGGTGGCTCTCAAATGGTTGTGATAAAACCAAGAATGTCTTTATTTGGCTAAACTTCCAGTCTTCAAATCCCATGCCATGTTGTCATTAATGACTCTGGGCCAGGTTTTCAGAGGTGTTTTCTCCTTCGTGGAGCATCTGCCCAGGATTTGAAGCAGTAGCTGAACAGCCTTGAATGCAGTGTCTTCAGGGAGCTAAAGTATCCCTTTCTGGAAGACAGCAGTCAGGTAACCCTTGCACATATCTCTTCTGTGCTATAGCTGTCTGCTGTGATGACCAAACACATCGATGGATGACACACCTAAATATGAGACCTATGTGTCCATGAGCTGGGGCAGGATAGGGGAAGCTTGGCAAGTTACACTTTGGTCTTGAGGAAAGCTGGGAATTAAACAGATGCCTGCCAAGGACAGGTCTGCTGCAAGTTCATGTTGCAGTCTTCATCTCCCCTTCTGCAGGAATGAAGAAGTTACTCCAGCGAGGGAGCACACACTGCTCCACCAGCTAAACCTGAGCTGCTCTTGTTGCTGAGGGGAGCTGCTGTTTGTCTCCATGGTGGCTTAACCCCTGTGAGAAGTCTGTGGGAGGAAACTGAAGGTATTGGAGGCCTTAAAGGTAAAAAGGAAAGAAAGCTGCTGGTTTTTAGGGTTATCATTGCTCACCAGCTCTGCATCTTTGCTGAGTTTGGGGCTGAATCTCTCCTTTCTGTTGGGCCCGTGGTTATCTGCGGCTGAATTGGGCAGACTTGAGTGCAGCAGGTTTAATTCAGAGGATTAGCAATTGCTCTGGACAGTGTTGCTGTTAGCAGGGGGGGGCTTGAACTCTGAGCAGGAAAGATCAACAAAGTGTCTCGTATGCATTTTGTAAGCGATGACAGACTACAGCGAGTTACCAGGAGGCTATATTAGGTAGAAATCTTGCATGTAGCTTGGAACAGGATAAGGGGAAAAGTGGAGATAGGGAAGAATATGTGACTATTTTTGTCCATCAGCCAGATACCTATTGGTCAGTTCGTTACAGAGGTTGCCTGGAAAGGTCAGCAGCACAGTGAGCTGCGCTGCAAAACATGCCTGGGCTAAACCGAAACACTCATTCCTGCATAAGCCAGGCAATCTCACAACTATCAGCTGCAAGCTGCAGCGTGGACGACGACAATCCTATTCTTGTGTTCCAAACATGTTGCTACTAGTCAGTTCTGACACCTTTTATCGGTTCCAGGGGACGGCCTTGTTTTGTGCAGTGTATCATTTCTTTTCCGCTGGGTTTTGCTAGGGGTGTGCTTCGGTTCAAGCCGTGTGCCTTGCACATAAAGCAAGCTACAGGAGTCTGCTCGCGGGCTGACCCCTTTGCACTGAGACAGGACAATGGCACTGCGACCTGCATTACTCAAATTCCAGCCTTCACGGAGCTGTCATCAGCATGCCTGGAAAATTAATGTCATTATGCTGTCGCTCCGGGCTTGGCATGGCTGCTTCTCGCCTGTGTGGGAGAGGAAGCCACAGTGGGAAGTGAATACTGTGCCTTACTGCTGCAAGGGAGGGACAAGCACTGCTGAGAGCTGATGGGATGTTTGTCGCTGTGAGTTTTGCACCCTCTCTGTTTTGTAGCATCAGCTTTTGTGTATAGGCAGTGCTATCTTTCAGTAGTTACTGCAGTCTGTGCTAACTAAGGACTGATTTGGCCACTGTTATTCAATGCGGTGTCGTGACACTTTCCAGTTTCCACTGGGCATTATCTTGAACAAGAAGGGCGAGGGTGCAACAGTTTTTCTCCCCTCTTGATTTAAATGCATTTCTTCCAGTGTCCTCCCCTGCAACATTTTTTCTGTAGGGCTTCTTGGCACAAAGCAAATTCATACTGTTAAAGCCAGTGAATGGAATCATGAATGTATTTCTTGTCCTTGACAGCAGTGGCACTCAGCAAACTGAATAACTGTTTAACTATGCAAGGGTACTGAGCGTCCTCACATCAGCCTTTCAAGTAACTTTGGGAGAGTGGGTTTATTTGCAGGTAGGTGGAAAAGCCATAAGAGAACCAAGGAGCAGGAGAGGAGGGAAAGGGACATCACTGTCTCTTCTTGCTCCATTGCACCAAGCCAGCCCACTGCTGCCTTTCCTAAAAGTACTGTGAGGAGCCACAGAGGATCCTGCTTCCTCTGAAATTAGAACCAAATAAGAGGAGACCCTTGCGGGGCAGCATGATCTGTCTTGGTTTAGTCCTACAGTGTGATCCCTGCCCAGTGCTGGAAGTTAGCTCTCTGAACACCCCTTGTACCCACCCATTCCCAGATGTCAAGCAAGTGGCATCTTTACTTAAATCTCAGTATTTCTCCTCAGAAATGCAGCTAATTTGGGGTTTTCTCCCTCTTTACCCACTTGGGTTTAAGCTGGTAGTGTGAGCACTGAAGAGCTGAGAGAACAGTGTAGCTTTCACAGCAAGCTGTATCCTACAGAATCAGCAAGTAACAGGATGATGCCTGATACAAGGAGCTTTCAGGGCAAGGACAAGCAGTGATGGTCAAAACTCCAAAATGGCACTTACTGTGTGATGAAGAAGCTCAGAAGTCTGTACAAAAGGTGTAAGGCATTGATCAGTATCACCACACGCTAATTGTGTACATGACATTAGCCAACAAACATCCTCTCTTGGTGTTTTTTGCTGCATCATTTGCTCATTTGCATTATGAATATCCAGATTAATAAGACCAGATTCCTAACTGTTCATCTTCCTTGTAAGTATCAATAGATTAAGCCCTCTTCCTATGAATATGAGTCAAATAATGTGGACTAGAGAGAAGACACTTTGATGCACTGGAAAGTACATGAGAAGGCAGATATTGCTCTTGCACGTGCATCCAGACCTGCACTGTAAGCTCACTGTGCCCAGCAAGTTGTTTGTTTGGCTTTAGCATTGTTGCAGCTACACATGGAAGTAACAAAACAACTGACATAGTGCAGTGACCTCCGTTAAACAGTTATTTGACTGTTTCTGCTAATACCTCAGTGAGTCACAAGTCGAAATTGCTCTTTCTGTCCTTTTATTCTTTTATGCTTTCCTTTTTGATTTTAATTGCTGGCCATCCAGGACTCACTGAAGGCAAAACCACATCACTTCCTGAACAAACAACCCAAGGGAATGGTGCTAGAGGGGAAGGCTCTGCGGGGGGAGTGGACAAGATGCTGTTTGGAGCAGATCAGGTGTGTTCTCCGAGGGACCTGCCAGCAGAACAGGGAAAGACCCGTGAGTGTTTCAGTGCTAGGAGCGGACCTGGCTGGGCACCGCGGCAGAGCTGTCCAGCTCAGGAAGCTCAGGTGTCTCCAGGCATGCACATGGCAGCTCTTGTTCTCTCCCAGCAGTGACATCCTGTGCCTTTCACAGTGGATTTTTGCTCTCAGGAAGAAAAGCACTTCAATATTCAGGGCAAAACCATGCTCATTTGTAAGTGGATCTGTGAAGAATCGTGCTTTTTTAACGTGCTGCTTTGGTGACTGAGGAGGTAGTGCAGCATCTATTTAACTTTTGCAGCTCCAAAACCTTTCTTAGGGTCCCGTTTTATCTCAGATAACTTCTGCCTGAGCGTCTCTTTGTCATCATGTCTTTAGAACCACTTAATGCTTGCATTGGAAGTCCTTTCCTCAAAGGGAACTTTTGATCAGTGACCTATCAAGAGCTACTGCTCTTGGCCTGGGCTAGCTGAGAGATGTGGAAGGGGCTGAACAGAGTGCCTGTGTTTATGTTCCAGGGAAGAGACCCATCTGGACTTGCTCTGCCTTGTGCCTTGTGCTCTTTTGAGGTTCAAAATGACAACTTTCTTTCACAATGACAATTACTTCTGGAACAAGCAGCCATGCTTAGCAGTTGCCACACCATTGCCGATATTTACCTTGCTTTATTACATTACTGTAAGCTTGGGTTGGCTATCAGAGCCAGTTGATGACTTTGACAATTTGGAATCTGAAGGGCTCTTATGAAATTAAACACCGCCTTTGCGTGCCACCCGAACCTCTAGATGGGCAAGTGAAAATAAATGTTCCAAAGGTTGTACTTTATATAGCCACAGACTTGACCTCTAAGTGCCTTAAAAGGCCTCACATACTTAAAGGTGCATTACCAGGCCTTACACTAATTCACTGTGATAGCTAAAGTGCTTTGTGTATACCACAAGAGACCAGAAGCCCTTGAGGATCCTTTAGAGCAGAGCATGTGGGCAGTTAACATTATTCAGCTTCAATTTTGTATTTGCAGCCAGTCATGAGTGAAAGTAGGGGTAGACTATTTGCATATTGTTTTGGTATAAAGCTGGAAAAATGCTTCCATATGTGTCATTCCTGTAACTTCATCCTGTGTGTTTCTTAGATGCCTGGAAAAGCCTAAATAAGACAAGGGGTTTTCTCTTTCTCTTCTTCTTTTCTCTTGCCTTCTTCTCCCCACTGAGACTTTCTTGGGCATTCGTCCCTCCCTCTCTTTAAGTTTGCTGCTCTAAGCAGGAATACTTGAGACTGATTTTAATTCTTAACTAGATGGACATGATTTATTAATTCACATTTGAAATAACAATTGCAGTCGGAAGGAATCAGCTGAAAGCTTTAATTACATTGGAAAATCTGCTTCAGTGTAGCATGGCCCCATCCAGCTTTCCGAATGCATAATTATAATCATTTTTTAATACTGATATCTGAAAAATTGGGATGGAGACAACACTTTTCTGGTTACACTGCTTCAAAGCAATGCCTAAACCAGAAGTAAGGCTTCAAATACATCATTTTCTTACTTGCTTGTTAGTACCCAGCTACATATGAAGACTCATTGTGCAGGGGTTGGCCTTGGTGTTTTGAGTATTATTTTTACATCTGAGCCAAGAAGCAGTTTCTGTGCCCAATTCCAAGGCAGAAAAAAAGAGAGATGTTAAACTGTGAATGTGCACTGGCATGTGAGCTGAGATTAGGTAATTTGGGATCGCTCCATCGAAATCACGTATGGGCTTTGGAGATTGGGAATTCGTTCCTGTTCAAACAGTGACCAAATGGGAATGGGGAAAGTAAGATGAAGGTAATTTAAATAAACAAAAAAAAAACCCGACCCACCAAACTTCCTGAAAAGCAAAAATGCACCAAAGAATAAGAAAGAAAACCCAAAGCCTTCCTTGCTCTAATCTTGAAATGGTAAGACAATTGAGAGAGATATTGTCCCACTAGACCCAAATGAGGTAACACCTGAGCAGTAACAACAATGACTGCAATTCCTGTCACCATTTTCTTAAGACTTGAGTATTTTCCTTCATTCTGTGTCTGTCTTCACTCCAAATTTGTTGTTTTCTGGCCATCTTTTATCTTCCCCATGACCCTTTTGCCCTCATTCTGTTATCTAGGTTACCTCATCATTAAGTTCACTATTAAGTTCACTGTAAAACTGGTGCTAGTTAAGGAAAACTGCTGTAAAGTCAGTCCATTGAGAGGTGGTCACACTTTAATTTTGAGTTTGAGAAACCTAGAAAGTCTGTGCAAAGTCACTTCAAGGTTTGGGTGAAAAAGCAAATGCAAAATTGCTCCGAGTCCTTGTTCCTTGTTCAGAACTGTGATTTGGCCAAAAATTGATCATAGCCCTGGTCTGGCTTGGAACATAAACCCAAGGGTTGGAGGTGCCTGGAAGAGGTTTGTGTGTTTTCAGTTGTGAGTATGGGTGTGGTAGGACTGAAGTAAGGTCCAGCTGCCAGGGCAGAAAGCTAGGAGAAGCTCCTGCTAGTTAGCAAGGCTGGGATCCCACTTCATGGCTTATGCCAAGGCCTCTGGCAACCTTCTCTTGCTAGTAATTTCCATTTCCAGGTATGCCCTCTTGTCCTGGAGGAAAAACTCCCCCTGAGGGCTACAGGGTAGACTATAGGCTCTGTTCACCCAGAGTAAAACACTAGATGTGTGGGTTGGCTTAGATAGACTAGATATCCCACACTGGATAAGGTGTGAGAGAACAGGATGACTGGCAATGTGAAAACTCAATCCCTCAATATCCTGCACTCAGTGAAGAGCACTGATTTCAGGTTAAGACCTGGAGGTGGAGGAGGTGGAGAACAAGGAACTGTCTGATTCTCTGTTAGCTTTGCCTGAATATCTGTGAGTACAGGAGCCCTTTCTCCTTATCGTCTCCCCAGTCTCCGCCCCTCAGACACAGTAGAGATGGGACATGAAGCAAAATGTAATAGTTGGTCTTCTGCGATACTATAGAGGATGGATGGAGAGGGCTGAAGTGGAAGAGGAGTGACTGAGGGAGCTCACAGTTCAGCTTGAATATCGTCAGCTTGATAGGGAGAAGAACCTAATCCAAAACCTCATCTTAATTAGAAGGTGAGAATTGTGATGCTCATCCACTTAAGGCCAGAGGAAAAGCTACAGATTGCTATGTGACAGGCACCATAAAAGCCCCAGTGTTATTTTCTGGTTCTAAACTCAGGTATTGGAAAATGCTAAAACTTTCCACTGGTAAAATGATGCTGTATGAGGTGTCCCAAAGAAACTGAAACCTCCTGAAGAGAAGGCCACCCATGACAGAGTCAGAGGTGGGCACCGCACACCACATAGGCTGTTTGTCAGTGTAGGAGCAGAAGTAACTGTTTTGCACTGCATCTACCAGGCTCTGCACAAGAGCACAGTTTGCTTAGCAAACTATCAAGGCTATAGATTAACAAATGCTGAAAACATGTATTTCCTCCTCAGCAAAGGGCTTTTCCTGAAACAGGCTGGTCTGAAACTGTACACAGGAGCACAGGAGCAATTGGTTAAAACAGGGAAAAGGAAATACCACTTTAACCACTCTGTCCTTGACTAATGTTAAAAGCTTTTGGCTTTTCTCTCCAAACTTGATGAAAGTTCTTACACCTGTACGCATGCAGAAATGTACTTCTGAAGTAGAACATGGTAACTGCTCTTCAGAAGTCACTGTTAAAATACAGAGGAGGATCCTTCTTTTATCCTGAGTCCTTCCTTCAGATGTGCACAAGCCTTCAAATATTTTACAGGGAGTCAGTATGGTGGAGAGCTCTTTGTGGTGATGGAATAATTGCACTTATTCTTGCCCTTCAGAGATGGAAATGATACCGTTTATCTATGCTCTTCCGTGGCAGCTTTTGTCCAGAGTACCATTCACAGCATTGAACCCCCAACCTCTACAGCACTCCTTTGGGGCATCTCATTAGCTCCTCAGATCTTCCACATGCACAGCATGGCCTCCTTTTGTGCATGGGGCTTACTCAGACCCGAAGTGGTGTCTTGCCAGAGCTGGGAGATACCACAGAACTTCATTGACAGGCTCATGACCTTCCTGTGACTTGGAAATGGCCACTTCTTTAAAAGGGATTGTGCATGTTGATAGGAAAAGGCAACAAGAGCTGTATGTGGTGAATTCACCTCTTCTGTCCCTTCGACTGACTAGTGATAAACAAGGCAAATGCAAGACTGTACTTGAAAACATAAGAGCAAAAGAACAATCCTTTCTCCTCTTGGCATAGCTTCCAACAGTGTTTGCTGTCTGCCAGCGTCACTGTGAGTTACAGCACACTGGGTCATCGTTATGTACATGGAGCCAATGAGGGCAAGAACAACCCTAGAAACAGTCTGTTTTCTGTCACTGAGCAAGTGCTGTTCTCTGATACACCCAACTACCTGATGTTTAAAAATGACAGGAGCTGCGTTCAAGCTGTTCGTCTATCCTTTCCCAGCAATAACACTGGTTAAACGTGTACACACATGTTATTATGCATATATGAGAATATATACTTGCACACCCATAAACCTATCAGTGTAATGCTCTTCAAGCTGATCAGCTATCTGCTTGAGAAAAGCAGGACAAAGCTCAGGGCAAACCAAAGGTGAAGAAGGGAATCGAGACTGATCTCTGGAAGGGGGAGATGGTTTCAGGGAGCAATGCAGCTCAATCGTTTGGGAAGTGGAGGATTTCTGGGAGCAAAGAGCACTTTTGCTTTAGGATCTGATTCTATTCTGAACGTTTGAGTAGTTAATGAAGGGTAACACCACAACAGGAATTGTTGGTGCAAAAAGTCAGAGCCTTATCTGACCCCCAGCAGTGGTGTGTCTGAGCATTAAGCACCTCTTGCATTTATCCTCCTTGCTCCTCAACCATGAAAGAAGTTTGGTTTTATTCCCATTTTAATGATTGGAAACTAAGAATCAGGGAGATGATAATTCAGACTTTTAAAGTTCTGTTTAAATAAGTAGGTATAGAAAGAAGGCAGCATGCCAGGAAAAGAAGGTCTTCTGAAAACATTGCTGCAAACATCAAGAGGGAGCCAAAAGCTTTCTGCTTTGCTGGCCCTCCTGGGAAGGACATTTTCTGCAAGCTTGGCCTTAATTGGTGCTGAGCACTTGGAAAACCTGGCCCTCTACCCAGCATTATGGCATTAGGGGTCAGCTCGGTGTATCTGTAGCATTAGAACGTCCATCCTCTGATTCAATCTTTGCCCTGGCTGCACATGCCCAATATTATTTTGTTACCTTTTGTGAAGAGCAAATTCAGAAGGAAATAAATACACTTTTTTCTCCTCTTTTTTGTCCTTCTCATCTCTCAGCCTGGGGTTTGCCCATCCTACCCCTTCTAAGCCACACTGGAAAGCAGCCATCTATGAGTTCCCTCTGTTGATGTATTTCCAAAAACCTTGCAAAGTGACATTATTAGTTTTGACTGCATGCACCTATTTTTATTACACACGGCTGCCCCATTCTCTTACAGTTTTTGTTCTTCAAGTAATTTGTGTACAATCAGCTCGGAGGGACTCAGCCAAGAAGCCTTCCTACCATCCAGGCCCTGAAAGCAGAGATGTTCAAGGGTGCCAACAAGGATACTGGGGAGGGACTTTTCATCAGGGACTGCAGTGATAGCACAAGGGGTAATGGGTTCAAACTGAAACAGGGGAAGTTTAGATTGGATATAAGGAAGAAGTTCTTTCCTGTGAGGGTGGTGAGGCACTGGAATGGGTTGCTCAGGGAAGTTGTGAATGCTCCATCCCTGGCGGTGTTCAAGGCCAGGTTGGACAGAGCCTTGGGTGACATGGTTTAGTGGGAGGTGTCCCTGCCATGGCAGGGGGTTGGAACTGGAGGATTTTAAGGGCCTTTCTAACCCAAACCATTCTATGATTCTATATTCTGGAGTCATTTCAGTGTAGAGAACACATTTCATACTTAGCAGGCCACTTCTTACAGCTGGGGCCCACCCAGAGCACACTGTTGAAATCAGCTTCTCTCTGATTCCTTCCCCTGCAGCCTGGGTTGGCTGCTGAAGATGTGAGCACATCACCTTCAGCATTACCTTTGCTGTTGACTGCACGAGCCAGGAGCTGACAGTCAATGCTGCACATTTCTGTCTCCAGCAAAGCCGTGCAAATCTGATGGACTTCCTGAGCAATATTAAATCCCAAGCAAAAGCTTTATAAAAGCTACTTCAGAACACTATCAAATTATTAGTCTTCTTTTTCATAACACAGATGGGGGCTCATTTTATTGAAAGAAAGAAGGAGAGAGAGAGAGTGTTTTTTCCAGCCCTCTTGGGAATTATTTTATTGAAAATATCAAAACTGGGAAGAATTCTCCAGTGCCAGAGGTCAGAATCTTGGACTAGTTTGTTGTAATGTGAACATATAAAAATTCACTCAGTGCTCATTCCCTGCCTTTTATTTAATGTACAATCCAGGTAGTTCCACTTTGAGTCTTTACATTACTGGCCCTGGCACTGCGCATTTGCTTGGAATGCTTTAAATTTTGTTCATGAATTCAGAAGAAAGGGAAAACTTAAGGAAAATTGCCATTGGCCTAATAGGTACTGATGTACTATTACCAATAAAGCAGGGTTTTGTTAACCAGCCGACACTGAATAAACAAGTACTTCGTATTTCTTTCAGGAAGCTCTATCTTGAAGTATTCTTCACTATGAGATCTCTACTTAAAAATAGCATTTTCTTACTAGTTCCCTGTGAATCATACCTGCACACCTTAATGAGTAAGTCTTTAATATTTTAATTTCTATTAAGCCAGAATAGTAAATGCTGCTGGGAGTCAGCTGAAGGAAGAACTATGACAAGCAGCTAAGTTACTTTTCTCCCTGTGCATCATTGTCATCATCACCACTGAGTACTATCGGTATAAGGACCAGGCAACTCATGATTTCAAAGGAGCTAGGTTTTTCAATGATTGCTAAGGGCAGAGTTGTCACGCAGCCCCTTTATTGTGACAGTGATTCATGAGAAGAAAAGAAATCAGCTCGATTCTCTCATCACCACTGACATTTGCTTTGAACTGGCAGTTAAAATGTGTATATTTTTTTGTTGCTTATAAATAGATTACCGGTTGTTTCTAAAGTCAGGTAAAGGTGACAACTGTGGAACCCCTGTGGATATGTTTGTTAGTCATCTTTTAGCATAAACCTGGGCTGTAAAGTGAGATCACCAAACACAGCTTTGTTGCCTCACTTTTTTGCCCTTTTCTTATAAAAGGAGGCGAGTTCACCACAGTTCTGTATTTAAACCCTGTGTCCAGGTCTGAATTAGGCAGTGTCTGTGATGGGCAAGTGAAAATCCTGATTTGGAACAGCTCTGCTGCTGTAAGCTTGGCTCTTCTGCGGGTTGGCCTTGCTTGATTTAGGCTGTGTTGGCCAATATTAAATGATCTTTCAATGCCCCCCAAATGACAGTTAAGGAAAGTATTGTGTTGGTGTTTTGAGACAGATCTTAAAAGAAGGACTGCTTTTGTCTGAGATCATACATAGCATCATGTGCAAATGCTGCTTGTGTTCTTTATCAAGGGGTTGTGAAGGCTCCATCCATGCAGCTGGGAATGCAGGAATATTGCTGATACAAAGAGGAATGTGTTTTGCAGGGCTGCAGTAAGCACCTCCATGATCTAAGATGAGACACACGTGCCATCAGGATGTCTTTGATTGCTTTAATCTTTCTGTCCTCCACACTGGCGCAGCCCCTGGAGCCGCTGTCTTGCTTCCAGCCAAGATTCCAGCCTCTTTCCAAATGCCCCATTTTAGGTAAGCAGGTGGCTGAAGCCTTCCTGAGTCCAGGGACATCTTACTTTAAGCATGGTTTAAACCACAACAAAACAAAGAGGAAAAAAAACCCAACAGAAACCCAGTGTGAACTCAGGCCAGTGCTTGTCTCTCTTTCTGCCTATGCAATCCTTATTGTGTGAATAAATTCATTTGTGCCTGTTTAATCTGACACCTTTTGCAAGCAAAACACCAGCAATGGATAAACACTCCCAGGCTCTTGTAGCTATTTGGTTGGGGAGCTAATTCACAAATGATTGACTACCCAAGTAGGGAGAGCATATGGAGGCTCTGTGAGCGACTGTCAACACGAGGCAAGTACTCGGGGAAGCCAATTGTTAAGAACTGAAAACAATAGCGAACAAGAAAGTCCTTGAAGGAATGTGGCATTGGGTCTGCTTGAAGCATGAATTTATGGAAACACGTGGCCCAAACAAAAGAAGATGGCAGCATCATTTCCTATATACTCTTCTCGTTGTTGGTTATTATTATTCCAATTTTTGACACTTGAATGAAATGTGGTATAATTGGGCTTCATAGCTGCTGCTTCAGGCGACATCAATTGCCTTCTTTAAAAATGATGATGGCGTTGAGGGAGACTCTTTTTTTCCCTTTTATGTTTTGAAGCTGCCGTAGTCTCGGTGCCACTCGTGCAATACACGAAAGGGCATTGGACTCCTGGGAGGGTCTGCAGGGCTGAGGACTGATCCCAGGAAGAAATACGAGATGGAGAAGAAAAGCAAAGCAAACATACTGTAGGATGTTACGCTAAAGCTAATCCCAAGATATCCCTTCTTCTTTTTCCTTGCTGGGTTTTCCTTACCGACAGCTCAAGCATTTCCCTTCTTTCCCTGTAGCACACAAGAGTATATAACGTTACAGGTGTATGCAAGAAAACTCCATTCCCTGCCTTCATTTGCTTTGATTCAGTAATCAATTCCGTCAAGTTTGAAGGACCTTAATCTGTCATGAAAGGAAAATCATTCCTTAAACTGTGTTTATTTCTGCTACAAAATACCCCACCTCTGCATCTTTTGTTTGTATTGATAGGTATACCGCAGGATTTGGTTGGCTTATTTTGACTTGGAGACAAAATAAGATGAGAAGCATTATGTTTTTCAAAGTTGTATTCAGCAGGGAAAGGGGAGATGAATTCATCAGCCTGCTTTTGCATTGAGAGGCAATTCTTCAGGAGGTAGAACAAATCTTTAAAAACTAATGCTGAAAATACTCTAATGACTAAGGAGACTGAATGAACCTATTGTGGCTGCATCCTTTGTTGGGGATAGAACCTACTGGGTATGTTTTAAATATCACATCATGCCCACCATTGCTGCTCCTCATCAGATCCATCAGCACAAAGCTGGTTAAGCCTCAGCGTAGAGTAGCAGTTCATTTCAGTTTCCCCGAGGGAACTTTAGCCCCCTGAGACTTCTGGGGTGCTCTTCTCCTATAGCCTGTCCCCTTGGCTGTGTCCTTAGCATTAGGGTTTGTGTGGTAGTGTAAGCTGAAAGGAGAGAATCTTCTGGTTACATAGGGGAAGCGTTTGCATTGCCTGGATGAGAGGTGGAACTGGCACAGGAAGAGAGAAGGGAAACTAGTGGAGCAATGTCTGTATAGCTTTAAAACCAAAATATTTGCATATCTTGAAGGCAATTTCCCTTCAGACAGACCCAAATGAAAGGTCTGGATCCAAACATCCCCAAATGAAGGACCATCTGTACTGTAGCTCTGCTGTAGCTGCTTCACAGAACAGCTGCCAAAGGATGCGCAGGATGTAGCCCTTCTGCCAGGTGCTGTCAGCAGCAGTGGATGCTGGCTTTGGATGTCAGGAGGTTCCTCCTCAAATTAACACACATACTTGCACAGATCCCCAGGTGAGCGGAAGGACTCCCCTTGGTGCTCTCAGGCAGCAAACTTTCCTCTTCTCTGGGGCCAAAGTTTGTGCGTAAAGCAAAGAAAACGAGAGCAAAAGGAGCATAAATGGGGAAACACAACCACAGTAACAGAAATGTCAGTTTATAATGTTACAGCTTGTAAGCAAGATGTATGTAAACTCCCCCTCCACGCACGCACACATATGTGCGCGCTGTGTTTTGGGCAGCAATCCACTTCTCTTACCCTCTGGCAGGAATGTTCAATGCATATTGTCCCTTTAATGTTTCTTCTTCCTTCTCGCCAGCCCTTTCCCCCAGGCACCCCACCAGGAGTTGTTGATGTTGACTAGTGGAGATGTTGTCTCTCTACCACAGGGTTAGACTCAATCTCCCTGCTCTTACTCGGTCATACAGTTGCCAGGAATCGGAGTGCTGGTGGTACAGACGTATTTTCCCCTCCTTCCCACGTCTCCTTCTGACTTCTCATTCTCACCAAAATGCCAGACTTTGAATACTTTAAGGCTGTGCCAACCACTCCAACCCATTTCTTCTTCCTCTTATTAGTGAGATCCCAAGTGGAGGATCCCCCGTGACGAACCCAACTGCCAGGACCTGATGTAGAGCAGGGGGCTGCCTGCGGGTGCTGAGCTGCAGCAGAGTGAGCAGATTCTGGGGCTCTCATATTGGCAGGTAACTCTTGGAACTTCATTGCCTAAAGACATAAATTTCAGTGCAATTCTTAGGTGTAGGCATTTAACTACTAATGATTTAGGATCTTAAACAATTCTAAAATATTCTTTTTAATGAAATCTTTGCAGTTAACCTTTAACTGCTTCCAGTTCACAGAATCCTTTACAAGAAAGGGCAGGAAATCAATAGCTCTAAAAAGCAAAAGCAACAGCCTCAGCATCAGCATGTGCTGTATCATACTGGTGTGCCAGTGAGAGCAATTGCCTAGAGCAAGCAGGAGGTGACACAGAAGAGCCATCCCTCTGCCTGGGTTCCTTTTGCATTATAATCTGGCTCCTAAGAAATCCTGTAAGGAAAAGAGGGGATGAAGGCTGGTTTCTATACCAAGCCATTATCAGGGGAACCTGAGGCAAGTGCTGTTTGTCCGCACAGAAATCCCTAAATCCACTGATTTCTGAGAGCTCATTAGTGTGAGTATGGCAAGCAGGAGTTTGACCTGGTTTTGGTGTTGTGCTCGTCCTGGAAATTGTTGTTACTTTGGTGACTCTACTACGAGTACAATAAAGCAGGAAGAGGCTTAAAATTAAGCTAGCTGCTTATCAACCTTGATTTCTATCTCTATGCAAACAAACCACCCCCCACCACCACCACCCTGTTCAGTGAGCTTTCCTGCTTTCCTTTGTTCAGCTTTTCCATGCTTTTGTCTTAGATGTTAGAAGGTTGGACGCAAGGTCATTCACTAACCATTTCATGTGAATACAGCAAGTCAGTTCAGGTCTTCTCCCCCTCCCCTCCATTCATCTGAAATCTCTGCTGTGCAGTAATGGGGCTGCAAGCACAAGTGCTGCTTTCCCACACAGGAGTGCTAGGAAAGGATGTCCCAGATGGGTGTCTGTGCAACTCCAAATGGGTTGTTGGGATGTCACATATTACTTAGGCAGTAGGTTTGTATGAGTTTGAACCCTTTTAAGCAGAAGCTGGGAAGTGGTTGGAAATACTTCCGTCATCAATAATTACAGGAACTTCTGTTCAGCCTTCCCTGCTTCTTAAGGCCTGAGATACGCTCCTCCTGGACCACAGGGAAGGGCAGTTCAAGGAAGATATTATTCACGGGTGTCAAAAACCCCCCAGGCGTGTGTCACTTGCTGATAGCAATTGTGGTGGCAGGGCTCTGTCCAAATATTGCCATGGATATGGACTGTGATCTCCTGTGAGTTGTTCTGCCCTCTTTCTGGAACTGACTCCTTCTGTGTCTTAAACAATTACTGTAATCTATGTGCTCACTTTCCCTGTCTGTAAAAATGGGATGGCTCCCCTCACTAGTGTATTTGGAGAACAAATTAATAATGTCAGGCACTCAAGAGGAGAAGTTTCTCAATGTATATTTGCTCGGCAGAACTGCTCAATATTGTTATTATTTATTATCCTGTGGACTCATCACTCTCAGCTCCCTCCTGCCAGAAGCTGCTTTGAAAGATGGATAAGTTGCACAAAAATTATTTCCCTTCAGTTTTCTTTGTGAGAAGGTTTTCAATGCGGATTGGGGAGGGCTTTGGTTTTGGGAGGGAGGACAGAGACAAACTGCTGTGATTAAACAGGTTTGAAAAGGTGGGACCAGGGGAGAAACAACTTGTAGCCTAAAATTCAGGCAGTTGTATTACCAGATTTTCACTCAGATAAAAGGCACAAATCCATAAGAGTATAAACAATCCTTTTAGTACCTGCAGATGTATTTATAACACTGTGCTGTTCTCTCTGTGCCGGCTCTCCCTCCACACTGCTGCCGCAGACGCAAAAGGCAGGGCTAGATGTGAACAGCCCTAATTACTGTTTGTGAATTCCACGTTTGATGTAGCTGAAAGATACCAGCACTGCTCCTGTCTCACTCTCCACTTCCCGTGACTCTCCATCTGGTGCAACTTGTGCTGTACGTTCCCCTCAGGTTTATGTGAAAACTCCTGTGAAAGCAGAGTCATCGATTTTTGTAGGTTTAGTGCGCGAGCAGTTTGAGATGGCACAAGGCTGATTTCCTTGACTTTCGCTTTCCTGCTCTTGATACTTCTGTGTCAAACCCAACACCTTTCCCAACACTATCCTCCTCCTCATAATAACAAAGTACTCAGCACCTCCTCCTCCTCACTAGCGCTGTCAGCAGGAGCGGTGTAAGGGTGCTACAGGCGACTGTGTTTGTTTTGACAGTGCCAACTTTCAAAAGGATCTGCCGAGTTAGTGGGAGGTCTCTCCGTGTTTGGGTTTCTAAACATAATGGTTTCATTGCAGCTCTTGTGCATTGGGAGTGGTAAAGTTCCAGTCTGGACTTCAGACCCCTCCTGCGCTGCGATAGCCATCGTGGTGAAGAATATGAGCTGCTGCAGCTCTCTCATCTCATAGACAGCTAATGACACGGAGGGACTTTTCCAGGTCTTCCAATTAGTCTGTGATAATGGAATAAGTAGTGGAGACATTATTTTCCTGTGCTATTGGGAAAAGTCTGTTGAAGGCTCCATTTTGATTTTACATATGTGACCATTTATCACTGGAAAATGTCCAAGTTAATGTGCCTGACCATATGAAGACGGGCAGAGAAAGTTAGGGCTGTTCAGCCTGGGGAAGAGAAGCTGTGTGGAGACCTCAGAGCAGCTTCCAGCGTCTGAAGGGGGCTACAAGGATGCTGGGGAGGGACTCTTCATTAGGGACTGTAGTGATAGGAAAAAGAGTGATGGGTTCAAACTGAAACAGGGGAAGTTCAGGTTAGATTTAAGGAAGAAGTTCTTTACTGTGAGGGTGGTGAGGCACTGGCACAGGGTGCCCAGTGAAGCTGTGGCTGCCCCGTCCCTGGCAGCAGTGTTCAAGGGCAGAGCCTTGGGTGACATGGTCTTAGTGTGTGGCATCCCTGTCCATGGCAGGGGGGTTGGAACTGGATGGTCTTAAGGCCCTTTCCAGCTCAAATTGTACTATGATTCTATGACCAAATCAGTGAGATGGGGATCAGACCCTGAAGCTGGGCCGTTTGGGCTGCCAGCAGTGATGTTCCCAAACACACCGAAAAGCCAAAGTGATTTTGCCTGAGTTAAAGCTTATCATAGTAGACAGATTCTCACATTTTGTCTTTCAAGTGTCACTGACACAAGGTGCCAGGATTTATGGCGTGGCACTGGAACCCCTGATTAATTGTCTTACACTGCTGATGAGCAGATGATGATGTGCAAAGTGTTTTTCCCAAGCATTTTATAAAACGTAGTAGGCAGGGAATGGACTGTCAGAGACTGAAGTTCAGACGCTGGGACTGCCTGCTCACAGAAAGCACATTAAATCACTGCATTAGTCCTCCAACCTCTCCCTCATCCCACTTACGGGGCTTATCCCTCTTCTCTGACTACACAGGGAGATCTGAGTCCTAACCCTGTTCCTCTGAATGGTGTCAGAGTTACATGTGTAGTGCAAATGCCTTCAGCAAAACCTCTGTGGTGATGGAGACCGTTTGCATACAGTGAGGGAGGCTATTTAGCAAGGTGCCAACCTGAAAGCTCCTTATTTCTGAGCTCTTTGAGGACTCGGGCCTTGCAAGATACCAAATGTAAGTGGATAAAGGGCTTTTGCATGTGTAAGTCCAGTGGCCCCTTCATACAGGTGATAAAAGCAGTCAGGAAAAACGAAGACTGAGCCCAAACTCTTTGGAAAGAAAATCCTGTGTTTTCATCAGTGATTTTCCTGCCTTTATCTGCCTCCTATTGTTTCTTTTTATTATGCAGCATGCCTGCTCAATTCATGAGGCATTTTTTGTTTGCCTTCCAAACTGTGGGATAGGCAGTGAACTTGGCTTTAGAGCTATAAGGCTGTTTCTTCCCCACCTAAAAACATTCCCACCTGCTCTCTCTTTATATGTTGCCACCCTGCCTACAGCTGAGATAGGGATGCAGAGACACAAAGTGTTATCTGGGAGTGCGTTGCTCATGCTTATATTCCAAATGAACATGACATTATCTTTGAACTTCAAACCACTTTGTTGAATAACTGCATTTTTTACATGGCACAGCAGTGCATCACAGCTTAGAACCAAAATACAGCTGCAGAGGGAACTTCAGTTTAGTCTGTGGGGACTCTGTGTTGCCTGTTTATCAGTCTGTGCGTACAGGGATGATCCCTGCAGTGGTCCTTCCCAAAAATAAAACGGAGGCATTTGCTGCTCAGGGATTCAGTGTGTGAAGGGGAGGACTTCCAAAGGGAAAGGCTGCAGCTCAAAGCTGGGTATTAGTGGGTCACAGCTCTGCACCCGGGTGGGATGTGAGGGGTTCACTGGTTCTTCCTTCTTGAAGTTCAGTGGCAATTGAGTCTGTTCCGTTGTGAGCTGGGACCGTTCTCCCTCCTGACATCCCCACTCCGGTGCATTTGACAGCTTGTGTTCTGATCATCTGTATGAGCTCCTTGGATACAACCCTACACCTTGAGCCAGAGGACATATATCTTTTGCTCTCTCCTTTAGTGCACTGCAAGGATGTTATTTTGAAAGTCACACTGTGCAACAGCCGTTTCCGAGGGTGACTCTCAGCTCCTCTGCAAACAGAAGAGAGCTTTGCATGCAAGTTAATGTACAACAAGGTTATGTCTTTAATTAAATTACTTAATCCTGGTTTTGCAGTTCAAAAAGCATCTTTTTATGAGTTTAGAAATGAGGCAAAAATCCTGGGGTTTTGCTTTTTGAGTCTTGAATCGCTTCAGTCTCCTTATATTGCTTGTTTAACTGCTCTGTGCTTATGCTTCTCTTCCTTAGGAAGAGAACAGCACTTATTTGTCTCTGTAAGGTTTTGGGTATGTGATGTAGTCTAATTCTGTGTGCTGCCAGTTGTAAGAATGAAGTATAAGCCCCAAATAACTCCATATTATTAATTTTGGCATTAGCAAGACATCTCATTTTTAGAGCTGAAGATAACTTCTCCTTTTTAATATCAGTCCTTCCCATTTCACAAGGTGAGCTGCCTTTCCCTCTCCGAGGGAAACAGCCTGGAATTCACAAACCAGAGTTGAATGGCAAAAAGAAAAGCGACAGAGAAATTAGGAAGAATAACCAAATAAGCCAAACACATGCACTGCTTTTTCCTTCCCCGTTTCATGAGTCACGCTGGAGTCCTCCTTTCCACGTGAGGCAGAAAGAAGAAAAGGAGCTGGGATCCCATAATAAGGTAGAACTTGAACAGGAATCCAATTAGCTCTTTTGTTTTAACGTTCAGCTGCCTTGCCTTGACCTCAGCCCACAGGTAGTGGTAACGTCCATGGCTATTGTCAGGCAGTTGTATGAATGCGTTAGAAAATTAAGTAATGTGGCATTGTGCTGTATGACTAGCACTTACACACTAAATTATCACAGCTCTCCCTGACCTTGGCAGCATCATAGGGTTCATATTTTCAGAAAGATGAATTGTTCTCAGAACAATTTCTTCACTGTTTTAAGCACACACACTTTTCTTTAACCTTATGGACACGCGGTTTTTACCTCCTTGTGCTCTTCAGATTTTGAGAACACCACTCCCAAAGCAATGCCAACTGAAGTCAATAAAAGGGCTCTTACTGACTTCTGTGCTCTGGTACTTTAGACTCAAATGAAACTGGAGGACTTGGGCCTAAAATGAGAGGAAAATATGAAGTGTGCAGCTTTATGGGCTTGAAAAGAAAAGGTTCTAGCCATGTTTTCAGATTCTTGGCCACTCTTTTCTAGGGTTTAAGAGCAGCAGGGCAGGACATGGATTCTCTTTCAGGACTAACTTGTAGTATTTGTGTCATCTCAAGATTGCTCATAGCAGGAGTTTTCATACTTTTTTAGCATGAATATTAAGGCCCTAGTCAGGGAGTTATAAAGTCAGTAGAGAGAAGCAGAGCTTCCTCATCTGTACAACCTGCTCCTGATGGCTGCTGATGGGTTTGCTCCCCAGGCAATACAGGAAGCCAAACTCAGCACTTGGACCAGCCATCACTCTTTAATGTAGACAGCAGGGTTGGAGATGCCCTCAGCTTTTCAGACCATATGTTGGGTTCCTGTACTGTGCTCAGAGCTAAGGGCTCTCATTTACAGTACATGTTTGTGGCAAGTGTAGCTTAGCTCTGTTGTATGATGTACAAAATAGTAACTATAGTCTGTTCAGATGACTTGCATTGTCCACATTGTATAAGACCTCTGCTGTGTTGAGATCAAGTCGTATTCTGGACTCTGGGTTCCTATAGGTTCCCACTTATCAAAGGGACTGGTCATGGAATAGGGAGTTTTTCAATGCTATGTCCCTTGTTCATGCATTAACTGAGCTAAAATGTCCATGTGTAGGGCACATAGATGCTAAGGAATCAGAAGTACTGCAGTATTTTTAGTCAGGATTACAATAAAAATGCCATACTCCGCACAGTTCTGGTTTCTGCATCTGGAGAAGGACATAGTGCCATTAGAAATGGTCCAGAGAAAGGACAGGTTAAAGGGATGAAGCACTTGTATTTATGAGGAAGAACTAGAGAACCTGGGACTGAGGAGGGGAAAGGATTGAGTTTTGCAAACCTAGTGGAAGGTGAGGCGAAAGTAGAGGGACAATCCATCAAATCCTGCAGTACAAGAGCTAGTACTTATATACAAATATAGGTTCCTTATATTTGGTAAGAGATTGTCTGAAATAGATAGAAGGGGGAAAGAAAGCCATCAGTGAGCTGGGGTGCAGTGGCAGCTGTGGCAGTGCATGATATCAACAAAGGGGATTAGGCAAATTCACAGACACAACCTGGTACCAAGGGAGTTAGGCACAGGTACCATACCCTGAACTGTCCCTGATCCAATAGCCAGGGGTGCTGTGTGGCTGGGAGAAGCGCACGTCTGCTTTCCCCTCGTCCTTAGGGTTCTATGATTCTAACACTGCTTTTTAAACCAGGCAGTCTGGGGGCTTTTTTGTTGGTTTGTTTTTCACAGACTGCTTATTTCATTTATAGAACTTACTGCCACAAGATGTGATGGATAACAAGGGATGAGCATGGAGACCTCAGAGCTGCCTTCCAGTATCTGAAGGGGGGCTACAAAGATGCTGGGGAGGGACACTTCATCAGGGACTGCAGCGACAGGACAAGGGGTGATGGGTTCACACTGAAAGAGGGGAGGTTCAGGTTAGATATAAGGGAGAAGTTCTTTACTGTGAGGGTGGTGAGGCACTGGAACAGTGCCAAGAGTTCTGCCACACCAAAGAAGTGGTGAATGCTCCATCCCTGGCAGTGTTCAAGGCCAGGTTGGACAGAGCATTGGGCGACATGGTCTAGGGTGAGGCATCCCTGCCCATGGCAGGGGGTTGGATCTGGATGAGCTTTAAGGTCCTTCCCAACCCAAACCTTTCTATGATTCTGGGAAATTAAATAGTCAACATGAATGTAGGTACTGAGAATGCTCCATATGCGTATTTATATGTATTTATTTGTTTAAATGAAGGGATGTAAACTGTCACAGTGGGTTCATGTGCAAGATCTGTGTGTTGAGAACCTCAGGTCCCTGGAGGAAGTGACGCTGTTACAGTTCATTACAGAGCTTGCTACACATTGCTTTGAAGCATCTTCTGTTGGCCACTGTCAAAACCAGAATGGATCATTGCTCTGACCTAGTGCAGTAATCCCTACGTTTATGTCTTTGTTAATTAAAAACTACTTTTGACTGGCTGTCTTGTGAACAGAGAGAAGAAAAGAAGAATCAAATCATATATCAAGTTATTAATTTAACATTAAGAACAAAGGAAAGGAGTGGAAAATCCACACTTGTAGCTTTTTCTTGGAGATAGTTTTCCAGTGCAGTGGAACATAAACAGATTAACTGCAGTGTTTATTCAGTGTGAAAAAGCAGTTCCAAGAGCCCCAGGTGCTTGCCAAGTCCATAATTGTACCTCCTTAAATACTTTCATTACTTGGAAGTACAATAAGAGAAGCAGAGACACATGCTTTCTATTTTCTTGTCAACAAAACACCTCCAAGAAATTAAACTCTATTTTCTCTAGAAATTTTCAGCACCATTTCTTTCCCTCCCATCTTGAAGAGGAGGGGAAGGAATGCCTCAGAGATGATGGGAAAAGAACACCCCCTTGGAGGGATTTTTACATGCAGAAATTGGGGCTGAAGTGTAGCAGTGACAGTCACTTTTATTAAAGTTTCATTAGATTGTGGAGACCATTACAGGCTGCAGCAGTTGAACACTGGTCTGGAGTCTGTTTCCTACCAGCATAATAGCAAGTAAAAGTGATGTTGGTTTTGGTAGAGTTTGGCTGTGCTGCTGTCCTCACAGCAGAGCTAGACTGAACCAGGGAGTATCCAGAGATCATTTCTCACTACACCCAAGCCATGGGTCCTCAGATATGTGGCAAAACCAGTTCCTGTGCTAATGCCCACATAAAGCTTTAGTTGTCACTGCGGCTTTGTCTCTACTCTCTGTCCACTGACTGACCCATGGGTCACTTGGCCATGGTCAAATAACTTCCGTGTTTTGTCCTCTCCCCTGTATCCTGTACTGGAGAGAACCACAGAACCGTGGAACAGCCCGTGTTGGAAGGGACCTTGTATGATCATCTGGTCCAGTGTTTCATGGGAAAGGGAGACAAGCTGAGGTCTGCGAGACTAGCTAGGAGACTAGCACCCTCTCCTATTGCATCTGGAGACCTTCCAGTGATGGGGACTCAACCATGTCCCTGCGGAGGTTGTCCAGTGAATAATTGTTGTGACTGTAAAAATCCTTTTCTTGTATCAAGATGAAACTTCTTTCTGGAGCAACTTGTACCTATTGCCCCTTCTTCCCTGACCCCTTCTCTTTGTACCCCCTGCCCCTTCTGTGTGTCCTGACAAACACTGCATAGAAGGGGACAATCCCCTCTCAGCCTTGTCATTCACCAGGGCCTCTCAGTGAGGCTGCCTCATTCTCCCAGCCTGTACTGGGCCCTTTGGCTATGTTGACCTGGGTGCAGGACCTTGCACTTGTCTTTGGTAGACTCCATATATCAAAACAAGAGGGGCCCTTGTGGGCACTGCTGTTTTAAACAGAGATTCTCTGTGCAATCCAGATGTTTATAAGTGATCCCTCTTCCCTTTTGGCTTTGCCTTCTGTTTCATTCGTTGAGAAGAAAGGCAAGAACCTTTCCAAAGGCAGGAGCCTTGTCCTAATGACCTGGTGCGGAGCTGTTGTGCCCTCCCCTTCAGCTAAGGAAAGAAATACTAACTTGGAGTGAAATACTAACTTGGAGTGTGGTTGAAGTTCCTTTAAAATGCGTAATAGTAAAATTGGACATCATTAAGTGCCCACATGTCATCTGTGGATAAGTTTTGGTGTAATCTGATCTACAGCCCTCACTGTTCAAAGGACATGGGCAGAAGTTTTGCTTTGAGGGTTTTAATGTTTGAAGGAATGCCTTAGTCAAACAAAACTCTGTCTTTCTGAGCTTCTCCCTCCTGAATGCCAACCAAATGTAGTCTAACCCAGCTCGCTGGGGAAAGGTGTGTGGAGGGTGAGATTTCCTCTTCATAGCAGTCAAGAAACAAGAGTTCTGCCTCAGAAACTGCACCTGAACACAAGTGTAATGAGAATTGCTCATCTCCCAGTGAGGACAAGCCTGCACACTTACACACAGTTTGGACTGGAGGAAAGCAGTCTGAATATTTTATTTATTCCTCTCATATCCCTTTATGTCTCAAGATTACCTATCTAAAAAGAATTCCCCTCATCTTTATTTTAAGAGAGGCTGTGATGTACCGTGTTGGCTCCCTCCAACTAGTTTCATCTTGCACTAACCCGTGGTAATGAAAAGCAAGGCTTTCTCAGTGCTCAGTGGTAGGTGAAAGAATGATACCTATCTGATGATCCTAGTAAGCATTCAATTGTATTATTATAGGATGCTTGGGGAGACACTGAACAATGTGCACCTGCAATCTTCAAATCCCTCGTTTCTCACTGGAGGAGGGAAGTCTTTCCCTTGGAGAAACTTAGTTCAGAAGTAGCCCCCGCAGGACAGCTGAGATTCCCAGTGCGTGTTTGTAAGGAGACATTTCCCTTCCTTGGTACCTATGGAGCCTGGCACATTGTTCTCTGCTCCAGTCACAGACCTGGGAATACAAAGTGTGAGAAGACACTTGCCAGTTTCATCTCCCTGCATCCAGCAGCCCCTTTTTAACGGCAGAAGAATGCCTGCATTTCCATATCAGTTTAATAGTTTGCGTGTAGATCCACCTCCCTTCCTATCACAAAGAAATCATTGTGTCCTGCTGTGTAATTAATACGCATGTACAGTGTGGCAAATGTTTTCCTGTAGACTGCTTATTTGGCCTGTAAATTACAGGAAATCCTATACAATACACCTGGGAGCCCTGCAGCTTGAAATTAGAATACAAACCATCCTCACCTCCTCTTGCTTGGCCAGCTCACCAGGCAGATTCCGAAACTCTCGTTTTGTTTGGAGGTGTAATAAATCCCGATAGCAACAAACTCGCTTCAAGTCAGCTTCAAAATACTACAGGTTTTAAGCCCAAAATGAAACCACTTTATGGCTCACAGAATTACTACAAAGGGATGAAGCCGCCCGGAGGTTTCCAGTTGTGGATTTTGTTCTGACACACATGCACCATACAAATTTGTAACGAAATCCCTACAGTTTCAGGTATATTGGCAGTAAAATCGATGGCCAAGCCTTAGTTCTGTGTGATGTCACATCTATATGAGCCCTGAGATAGCATTAAAATAGCAACAGATGTAGCTTATTGTAGATGCATTGACTTTTTAAAGGGAAGCTCTCTATTTTCCCTTCCTCACCGGTACTCCGTGCATCCCAGTGACACAAGAGCCTGCCAGGGAAACGACCGTGCCGACTGCCAGAGCGTAGTGACCACCAGTCCTCATTAGTTGGGTGCAGACTCATTACAGTGCATCACTTCCCTTTGATCTGTGGTGTGTGTGAACAGCAGGTTTTCCTCCAGCGATAGGTTGCAGGGGCTATCTCCAGTCTCCCGATGGTTTCTGACCTCTGTGCTGCAAAACGTGTGGCTTTATCTCTTGCTGTTGAATAAATACTCCCGTTCAGGAAGGCTACAGGGGTTTGGGGAACAGACTGTAGAGCTCGTAGCTCTCCAGTGCTCTGCAGGCTGCTGACGGCTGTGGTGAAAGCTGCTTCCCCAGAGCGCTCTGCCAGACATAATCACATCCCTACAGGTGAGAGGGGTGAGCCAGGCTCTTGGGAGCTCTCACCTGGCTCCAGCTCCTTCTCTCTTAAAGTGGGAATGGCAGTTGCATCTGTTTGTTAGCAAGCAACAGAGACCAGCAAATTTCCATCACTAAGATCTGTTAAAAACAGGGGCAGGCCAAATCCTGCTCTCCTTTTCAGCATGATACATCTAGTCAAAACTCACGCTGTATGGCTGTTGAGTTTGATAATGCGGTTCAAAACCCGTGTCCTCCTGATAGTAAGTTTGTATGTAGCATTCCTGGGTAGTTGTGCTTGGTGGAGCGGGCCTGTTAGGTATTCCTCTTTGGCATGGATGGTTGATTTGGCTGAGGAAGCAGGGAGTAATGGAAAAACTAACTGGTTGAATCCAGCTGTGTATTTCTCGCTATTGTATTTCTAACTTCTCTCCATCAAAGGTACCCTCCTGACCCTGGGCACTTCAGCAAGATGTTATTCACAAGGTTTGAATAGCAGTTTATAAACACATAGGAACTGCTGAGCAGGGAGATCTTCTCAGGTCTGGGCTTCATCGGTGCCTCAGGAACACCAAATGCTGTTGCTTCTGATGTGCTTCTGATGCACTGGTGTCATTGGAAGCTGTTACTTTAAAGCCATGATGTCACTGTGGAGAAATATGATGTCAGGGCTGTAAAAGAAGGGAATAAAACTTGCTAAAATTCCTTTTTCACATTTGGAACTTTCTGTTTTCCATTGAACAGAAAATACTCTGTTCTCTTCCCTGTGACCTTCACCTTCTTTATAAAGTACCCCTGCCAAGAGCACTAAGGGTACACAGGAACCACCATTCCCCTTCTCCCTGTGGGAATATAGCTACCTTTTATTACTAGAACTAGTTCTGTCTTTAATGGCTTTGCAGTAAAAGTTAAAAAAAAAGAGTGTGAGAGAGAAGAAGAAAGTGGCCTTTTTAACTACTACAAGAGGTATTAAATAGTCAGCCAACCTCTGGAATCACTTCTCGTTTTCCATGAAGCAGAGTAAGCAGTGTTATGGAGGTTTTTTTGGGTAAAGTTTATTGGAACTTCACAGTAGGACTACAAAAATGTGGATACTCTGATTGTTTTTGTTTAATAAGACTCAGGGCTCCTGGCTCTACCTTGCTTTAAAGTCTTATTGCCCCTTAAATTGTCTCCAGGATTCGAGGCTATGGTTTAAAAACCTGACTCACATGAATATCATTTTGTCTTGCACTGCAGGGCACTGTATACCTTTCATATTTACTCCATGAAACTGTGTGGCTTCTTGCAGGGTCTTGGGCTGATGTCATGGGTGATTCATGTGTCCAAAAACATGGGAAAAGAGAGCTTGAATCAACACCAACAGTTACAGATGTGGACTGTGACTATATATCTGCAGGTTTGATTTGGGTGGGTAGCTGTAAAAAGGTAAATCATGGTTTGGTTTTCAACTGCTTCCTCCTCTCCTGGTAATGATGCGGTCACCAGCTTTGGATTCTTGGGCTGTTCCCATTCTTTGACATGGTGGCTCTTAGCAGGAATGAGCAAAACCATTAGGAACAGATGAAATGACTCAAGCTCCCATTAGGCTTCAACCAGGCCTGTTTTTAGCAGCTGAAGTATGTGGTACTTCAATCTTTTCCTTTATTTCTTGTCCATGGTTTTTAATTTCTGGCTATCCCCTATGAGGTTCTGCCACTGGGTCTCCCACTGGAAGCATGGGTATGTAAACCAGTAAGAAACAGGTAGTAAAATAAGAACTGCAGATAAGCCACATTTTGTATGCCCAGCAGTCCTGACTAAATACCAGTATTTCCTGAGCTCACATAGAGCAAATTCAAAGCCTTTTGGTCTTGTCCTTTGCTAAGTCTTATGTTTCCTTGGTCATGCTGAAAATGGACTAATGTTTAATCATTGATTGACCTCTCTGAAGGCTTATTTCAGTCATGGGCTTGCCACAACTCTGTTGAAAAGCTGGTTGTGCCAAGGGTATGCCTGTGGCCAGCACCAAGATATCTCCTGTTTTGGGGTCTTGGGAGTTCAAATCATAGGTCTGGAACCTAGCCCACCTACGTGTGGTGGGTAGAACCCCACTAGACCTCCTGCACTTAGTGAAAACAGTTTACAGACGCTTACTCAGGGACTAACAAGGACCACTTCCTTATGAGGGATGTTCTCTCAAAAGTGGAACCAAGTTTTACATGGTGTGTTTGAGGACAGTTTGTTTGGGCAGTCTTTCAAGCCCTCTCCTAAGCCTTCATTGATGAAAGCTGACTTTTCCTCATATATTGGTGTTCCTGACTAAGTACTCATCCTTAGTCCCACACACCATACCTGTCTCACGTCGCTGGTGAGGCCACGTACTCGATCTGTTACCCTACCAAAAGCCTTCGCTGAGTGCTGAATCCAGTCCTGATCTGGAGCTGACACTAGAAAGGGAACAGGCTGGGTTGTGTTGATCCAAGGAAGAGAAGTTAGCAATTAAAGGCAGAAAAACCTGAGAATGCATTTAAGAATGGTTCAGTCTTTGGTAGACCTTGTTCTCACACAGGTTTTGGGGGCAATATTTCAGACAGAGCTTCTTTGATGATGCTGTGGGTGTCAGATTTAAAGGACAAGTAAAACAAATATTTTTTTCTATGTGCTACTGGTTAGATTATCTTGTTTAAAATAAGACTTTTATCATCTAGCTGTTTTTCTAACCAGCCTAGAATTGCCAGAGGCTCAGCAAGCTTGGTAGTACTTCTGGTAGGTGAAAGCATCATGATAGGAGTGGATATTCCCAACCTTGCGCAGCTCTAATTAAGAGTAATTCGCAGTAATGGACTTTGGCTGCAGGCTAAATAAATACCACTCGTGAATATTTCCCTTAAATCATGCAGGATTGTGTTAATTGAAACTCTCACATCTTCTTCTAGATTGAATCCAACTCTGTGCTCTCCAGTTCCTGCCTCCTTGTGTGTGTTGCTGAGGTGCATCTGCACACAGCAGTGTAATTAAAGGCTCGGCTCTATTACCTTTCAAATCTGTTGTTAGAGGGGTCACACATTGCCTGGCTCCGAAAACCTGTCTTTGAGCTGAAACACGGCATGCAAAGTTGCTTCAGAAGTGGGATCTTTGTTTTACCAACTGAAAAGTAACTCTCTTTGGTACTTTCTGAGGTGCTGGCTGCAACTGCTGCAGAATTTCAGGACAGCAATGAAATGTATTGAATAACAACATCATACTGCAACATTCAGAGGACTGAATTTGTAGGCCCTCAGATTTCCCTCAGGCAAGCTTCTTTTTGTTTCATAGAATCACAGAATGGTTTGGGTTGGAAAGGAGCTTAAGATCATCCAATTCCCACCCCTGCCATGGGCAGCAACGCCTCACACTAGACCATGTCGATCAAGGCTCTGTCCAAGCTGGCCTTGAACACTGCCAGGGATGGAGGATTTGACACTTCTTTGGGCAGCCTGTTCCAGGGCTTCCCCACCTTCAAAGGGAAGAGCTTCTTCCTTATATCTAACCTGAACTTCCCCTGCTTCAGTTTGAACCCATCACCCTTTGTCCTATCAATACAATCCCTAATGAAGAGTCCCTCTCCAGCATCCCTCTCAAGAAGGGAGAGGAGGTAGAATGACTGAAACCTAGTTTTGAGTGAAAGACTTTGAATGAATGGCAAGTTGAGAGGGGGGAGACACCTGAGAGAGCTCCTCAGCTCCTGCCACTTTGCAGAGCACTGTTGGCATCAGTGAAGCTGTTGTTTCCCTTGCCTTCTTTTCCTGGATGAAACTTCACTGTATTGCTGCTGAGCATCCTTAAAGGACTCCTACTGAATTCAAAACTAGGGTTATGTTTCCAGCTAAGTGTAGGGAAATGGTGATGGTAGGTGGAGGCACCCATCAAGGGAAGGCAGCAATGTCACCTTTTGCTTTGCAAAGTGCACACATACAGAAGGTCGGTGATTTCAGGGAACAAAATGGAAAGGAAGGATGCCTACTCCTGCCAAACAGGAGAGGACAAATCCATCAGGAAATTAGCAACATTCTCAGGTTTCTCGTGGTCGTTGCCAATAGCGGAGGGAATAAAATGCAGAAAGAAAGAAAGGAACTTAAGTGTGCTTAGCACAGGATTCATAGGGAAAAAAGAGATTAGGGTCAGGTTTTCAAAGGCATAGGCAATGGGTTCCCTACCTCAGCTTTACAGGCACACATTGCTCCACAGCACTGGCAGATGCTCATGCGGACCTACTTCTGTGCTCACAGCATGGGTGTTAGGCGGTGGTGGACTAACTGCACGTGAGTGATTTCCCACCTTAGGACAGCACTTGCATTTGACCATCTATCATTTTGGTGTCTGTAAACACTCTGGGGGCTGATTTTGCCCCCGAGAGCCTCTCTTTTGTGCTCTTTCAGAAGAGCCAATGCAAGGAGCTGGTTGGTCTCTGAGGAGGTTCTGGCAGCACAATAAAATTGACTCATGACATGTGGAGCCCTGTAACCGTGCAGTGCAATGCCACCAGCAGTCCTTGGGGTCACCTAGAAGAGGCAGGCCATCAGAGACTGCACACAGGCCAAACTGAGCCTTTCCTGCCTCCTGTATTGAAGGTGTGGATGGAGGAGGGAAGTGAACATGGCTTTGCCCAGCTCTTCCCTGCACATATAACAAAGCTACAGCAAGATTCAGCCCTAGCTCCTTAATTTGCCATCTGTGCTTCAGCCGGAGCAAGGAGCTAGTGGATAACAGGGGCTATTGTGTGTGCGCCTGGATGCCAGGCATGACAGCAAGAAGGATACTGCTTCAACTGTAATACCCCCTTGCTTTTAGCGAGTTCAAGTCAAACACTGGCTGGTATCTGATCAGAAGGTGGGCTGCTTTTTTATTATTATTTTTTAATATGGTTTAATTATATTGAGATGATATTGGGGGTTCAGTAAGCACTGGCTTGAAAATTAACTGAATTATGAAAGCTGAAATGTGGCTGGCAGCATCAGTTAATGACAAGGTCGCCACCACTGTCATATTCAAAAGAAATGTTACACTTGAATGAGGCTGAGATGGCTGCACTGTCCCATGGTTTCAGGTAGAGAAAATGAAGCAAGGGCTCCTTGGGTACTGTTTTATCCCATGTTTGAATCTAATGCATTCCGTTTTCAGCTCATTTTGGTTCTGCTGTGTTCCCTCAACATATGGAGTCCCTAGATATTAAGCCGTAACATGGAAACTTTGGGGGCTGGGAATTACAGATCATGAATAGATTGAAGAGTCCCACTAAATGCTCCCTTGGGTTGTTTGTGTAAAGATTAATTTTTGTTGTTTCTGCCTTTTTTTCAGAAATCAAGTAAGTCTAGAATTATTTTTGCCTTAGAGGCCAGAATAGGGAATAGACTTTTAGCATGCCCTGCACACCAGCACATGAATGCGTAGAGAGGCATCTCAGGAACGGACTCAGAAAGGTATTGTTAATTGCAAAGGGGAAGTGTTGGAGATACAGGAGACATTAACTGTTAAGTTCTTGATGTTTGCACACTATTTAATTTAAAGCCCTTATTTCATAATTTAATCAAACCAGAAGATAACGACTGCACTTGACCCTCTGCTACCAAAGCCAGGTAGAGCAGGATTAGTCCTGGTATTATTCAGCTGGTGACAGAGTAACTAAGGGGAGAGGTTACTCAGAGCCCATTCTCTTGTTGAGCTTGCTGCTTAAGCTCCCCTGTAAGGCTGAAATTAAGCAGCACTCCACTTGTCTGGTGTGCTTTTAAAATGAGTTAATGGCAAGTTTAGGGAAATAAGAATCTTTCCAGGACTGAAGCCATACTTTGACCCAAAACCCAAGCTCAGCCATAATTAGGGCACACACCTTGTTGGAAACAAGCTAAACAGTAACCCAGGTAGGTGAATGTCTGATAGCTCCCAGAGCTGCTTCAGCACAAAAGCCAACAAGCTGCTTTCTCTGGCTATATAAGTTACCAGCAGACAGGTGGTAACAACCAACTGGAGGGCCTTAAAATCTGAACCCACACCAGCTATTTGCAGAGCGAATGTATCTCTGTCATTAGACTGAAAGAGGTCAAGGCACTTTGCTTCTCTTCCCTTGCCTCCCATCACAAAGTCTTATTTGGAGCCCTCTCTGAAGCTGCAATGCATCTGACAATCTGTACTAAAGCTTGCAGCTCATCTCCCTTTCCAAACCTTTTTGGGACACCAGGACACAGGTGCTATCAGACCTCTCTGCATGAATGGCAGGTGGCAAGAGTGGTTTCTGAGAACTCCAGTGGTGAATGTTCAAGGCAGCTTCAGCTGAATGCTTTGTTGGACCTCCACAATGTCCTGCTAAAAACACTGTGACTTCTATCAGGAATACTCTGCTCGTTTACTTTCATATCTTCTTTCCTTGTCACTGTGCTAGGATTAGAGCAAAGAGTGCATGTTTTCAGCCTTCTCCGTGATGTAAAGTGCTCCAAACTGGGAGCACATCAGAAACTCCTTTCTCAGCATGCCAAGGTTGATGCGATGTACGTTTACTGCCACCCATTTCCATGTTTCCAGCTTTTGCAGTGGGGGAGAGGGAGGTCAGGATGAAGGACTCTTCATCAGGGACTGTAGTGATAGGACAAGGGGTGATGGGTTCAAACTGAAACAGGGGAAGTTCAGGTTAGATATAAGGAAGAAGTTCTTCACTGTGAGGGTGGTGAGGCACTGGAATGGGTTGCCCAGGGAAGTTGTGAATGCTCCATCCCTGGCAGTGTTCAAGGCCAGGTTGGACAGAGCCTTGGGTGACGTGGTCTAGTGTGAGGTATCCCTGCCCATGGCAGGGGGGTTGGAACTGGATCCTGGTAAGGTCCTTTCCAACCCAAACCATGCTGTGATTCTATGATTAGGAGGTCATGTGCTGTAGAAAAGGATCCAGGCAATACAATAAAAGGGAATTCTACCCTGATAATAGTAAAGGTAGTATTATTAATAACTATCAATTATTTAGCTGAAAAATCCTGTTAATGGTGTATAGAACACTTGCATTTACTCTTTATGTAAACTGCTTGGGTTGCCGTTGTCTGCTCATTCGTGTGTCTTAGAGGTCTGAACATTCCAGTCTGCAGTGTTAAAACACATTTGTTTTTTCTCATCGTAACTAGGCTGCAGAGCAGGGGTGGGAGTGTTCCCTCTGAACGCGAGAGTCCCAGCAGTTCCAGAACGCAGCCATTTCTTTCAACAGATAAATGCATTTCAAACTGTGGCTGTCTTTTCTGTTGCTACCCACTTCCTTCCCAATTTCTGTGAAGAGCTGTAGCTCCAGATTTATCTAGATTTGCTCTGAGCTTTTGCAAGCAGGAGCTATTGCTGTAAGCTGAGGAACGTTAGAAGCTGCCCCTGGTACGATAACAAAGTGCATCTTCAAGTAAAGAATTTGGAAGATTTGGGCTCATAAATTGTTTTTATCTGAACTCTCCAGTCCACACAAACCAATATTTTTTCATGTTCACTTACTCTCCAGACAGGTATATGGTTGCAGTTCTCAGGTTTATAAAGGAGGCACAGTATACAGTGCACTGAAAAGGGATATAGCAGAGGCAAACAAATCCAGACCACGTGTACCGGCATATGTGTGTGTGTGTAAGCCTATGTGTCTACTGAGGTATTTATTTGCTTCTGAACTTGTGGGTTTTCCACAAGGAGTTCAAATTTGGTCACATCACTATGTGAGATGTGGAAGGCTTCAGCTGTAAGCGGGATCTACGTGTCTGGCAATTGCCAAATACATCAGAGAGCTTTCTGTGCTTGAAATCAGCTTTCTTCTTCCTAATGGACAGGGAGCTAGAAATCATGATAAGAACCCCTTCCACTGTGGAGTTTTTATGGGCAGTCTCTCCATAGTTAATAAATGAGTTGGGCTTGATGGAAGCATGTTACAGTGTTTTGGTTTGGGGCCCAGGGCTGCATTCTTCTTGCTCCCTAGACTCCCCTTGAACTAAATGGGAGGTGTGGGTGAACAAGATCAGACCCCTCGTCTGCAGACACTGAAGCCACATGCAGCCTCCAGTGACCTCCCTTGCTTTCCACAAACACTAAATTCATTGCTGGTTGGGAGAAGAAAAGTGAGGCACTTGAGCTTCTTTTCAAAATAGAGAGAAACAATAGGGCACACTGTAGTGAGTTCCAAGTCTTTTATCTTTCTACAGATTCAACCACAGTATTGATTCTTTATTGACCTAAACTGTCCTAAACGTGGCTGTGGTTTTTTCTCATATAGTCTATGGGAGAGTTAAGGCAGCTACTACTTTAATATTGATTTTTGTGAAAAAGGTGCAGGAAAGGGGGCAATTTGTGTCTGCAGTTGCTCTTCACTATAAAAGATACCATTGTTAGGAGCTTATAGCATTATATCAAGGGTCTTAATCTGTAGCAATCTTTTTTTACAACTTAGAAATAGGCTTGGGCAAATGTGTTATTGGTGTTAATGATATTTTGAAGTGAAGAAAATTTGTCAGCCTTTCCAAGTAAAATGCTCAACTTAACCATTTGAGGGCTTTGACAGGTTGCTTACAGCTGTTTGCAGGAATTATGTCTTTTGTTCCCTTGGAAAAAAAAAAAAAGGAAAGGAAAAAGGAATGTCCATTTGAATAAACAGTGATAATAATGTTATCTGAATAAATCTTTAATAAATTGAAATTATTCCTGCAGGCTTAAATAGCTGTAAGTTTTGACAAGAAGGACATTATCATCTAATTATACTCACTTTATGAAAGAGAGGGGCAAGGGCCAACCTGTGAGCTGTCTAAACTGCGGCAATAGAGTGATCCCCTCTGCAGACTAAAGAAGGAGCCATCAGACAACAATAAGGCACAGGCAGAGGGCTGAAAACTGCATATGAACCCTCCATTCCCACAGATACACCATCTTGTTCTGAACACTAGCAGAACAGGATCAGGAGTACGCTGCAGAACAGCCTTTGCTAAGCTGTTCTGAGAACCCTGTGCCAGCTATTTGATGGTATTCCTAAAGGTTTCTTTAATTATCAATTAGTCACTCCTGTACATTAGCTTCCCATTGCGAAGTGCTCAGCATAAGGGTCTGCATCAGCATTTGCAAGCAGGTGTAAAGGTATAAGTGATAGTAAATTGCCTTCTTCCTGTGAGTACCTGGCTTGCTAAGAACACTTAAGACATTCCAAGGCGACACCTGCTAGCTGCTTTATTGGTGTGTACCTCATCTATTCTGCTGTTAGGCTGATCCACTCTCTTGAATTATAAAGAGCTGTGCCTACAGAAAGGTGTTGCTTTTTCCATACGAGCCATGGGAGAAGCTAAATACACTGTGTGCAGTAAAGCACAAGTATTCACATGCCTTCTCGCTGTGTTACGTATGAGCTGGTACACGTGGTATTCTTCTAATACCTACTATTTAATTTCTAACTTACAGAGGATCAATAAACAGAAAAATCATTGTCTGCTAATGTCTGTAATCTTTCTGAACGTGTGATTTGTTTGGCCAATGAGGTTGACTTGTTTAAAACCTCCTCTGCCTGCGTTTATTTCACAGAAGGCAAAATACTGTGCCCATAATAAGCTGCCAGAATTAAGAAAGCAGCATAACTCTTGCTCGTCTTAGGTAAGTTGGAGTTGGAGCTACGCTCTCCACAAATCAAGTCTCTTGTGTGTATACACAGAGTTTTGTTTTGCATGTATATATAAAATATTATATTTTGAAACTGTTAATCGAGGCCCTCTCCTGCATGTAGTTATGATACATGTTTATTCATATGCACCTGACTACATAGGATGTTTTTTTCCCCCCATTAGAATCTTGTCTCATTTAGCATTCAGGATATTTTAAGGATGAAACAACACTGTGTGATGGAGATGGGCATTGTCCTTAATCCTCTGCAAAAATCAGTCCGTTTTGGCTTCTCCTTTCTAGGCCTGGATCGGTTTTGGTCACCCTGTGGAGATGGGCACAAAAACCTTGGGAGCTTGTAGGCAGTAAGAGAAGCACCCAGCCCTGTAAAAAGGCTGTGAGGGTGCAGGGAGGGACCCTGTGCTCTGTGTTAATGGGGAATGGCACATGAACGAGGGCAAAGCATCGAGAGCTGGTTCCAGACATATCCATGACAAAGATAAGGACGTGAACAAAGGAGTGACTTTTCCTCTTTGTCTTTTGCAAACAGCTCACCAGCTCTTGTGGAGTTATCCCAAACCAGTTCAGCTTGTGGCACATGTTGGGCACATTCTGAGCCCAAACTCTTAACCTTACTGTTGTTATAAGGGACTAAACCAGCCTAAAATGCCCGTGGTACACACAGCCTTAATAACAGAGAGGGCTATAGCCTCACCTACTCCCCATCTTCGTTTCCTGTAAATATGTCACATCTCACTTGGTCCCACAGGACTCTTGGAGGGCTAAAAATAGAGACAACACATATGGATGTGTGCTGAGGATGTGGCTGGGCTCAGTTTCTGTTCCTTTCTCTGATGCAGGAGCTAAGCAGCCTTTTGCCTTTACACAGGGCTGGGGCCAGCCACTCTAAGCATAAATGGGGATGGTTTGGTAACAAGCGTGAACTGAAAGGTCCTTAAAAAAAGGGGTGTTTAGACATTTTCAGCTGAACAAATTGAAGATGCCCTACAGTTATTGTCCACACAAGGTGTAAATTTACCTAGGTGTTGCTGCTCTAATGCAGCCTTTCATGCTTATTTCATCATTTTGTCTATAATTCCCTATAATGTGCCAACACCGTAGCTGGTACAACTTCATGTCTTTTTTCACTCGTGCCAGCAAGCTGAACAAGTGGGATGAGGTTATGGTAAACAAGAGGTGGATTACTAGAGAGAGAAGTTTTAAGAGTCCACAAACCCCAAGAGCAACAGAGAATCTGAGACACGAGGTGCTCTCCACAAGAGGAACGCTCAGAGCACAAAGTTATACCCCACCTCAGCATCGCTACATGCAGACAGCGATGACTCAGTGTGTGAGTCAGAGAGAGGAGGTTTTATTTACACCACAGAACTTGGAAATAACATTTCCACTGATTCTATTCTGCTCAGCAATTGTGGGGATTATCGAAAGGCTGTTAACACTTCTGTATGAATCAAATCCTTAAAAATCACTCCGCCCTTCAATCAGAACTGTTTTCTCACTTCTGTGAATTAACCTACAGAACTGGCACATGAAATAATTTGTTTCAGTATCTATTACTGAATATGTTTTGGCCTCGATCCATAAAAGCATTTAGGAGCCTGAGTTGCACTGAAATCACTGAACAGAGGAGGGGGGGGTGGGGGGGAAAGTGTGTTATTCCTGGTTACTACAAGGCACTATCGCACATTGCTCTTTTCTCTGGGCAAGTTTCAGGCTCTGGCTTTGCTGGGGCTCTTCCTGGCTGGTGAAGGGAGGCTTCTGCCCAGGCAGTCTTGAAATCCAGTTCTTGGAGGTGCTTTATGCTGGGCACAGCATGATGTATGCTCTGTCAGGGGAGCAAAGGTGATAGAAGAGAGTTGGCACATAAGCTGTGAAGATACCATGGGACTGAATCACCCCAGTATAGAACACGCCTGTTTAGTTTGAGAGGGGAATGAACTGAAATGTATTCATTTCTTACAATATAGACACATTTCTGGTAGAAAGAAACCAATTTTTGGTGAACTTTTTCCTCTAGTAAAATGTCTGAGCTGCTGAAAAATATTATGATAGACATTTTGTTGCCATCCCTATGAGCCTTTCATATCCTCCAGCTCCACCTCGTAATAGTAATTCTTCATGATGGCCAGTTCAGCTGTGTTTGAACGGGTGATCTACAGGTGGTGAAGGCTCCTTTTCAATTCCCAACTCCTCTAATCCTCCGTAAGAAAGTGTCACAATGAATTTGGTGCCTGAATTTGTGACACTCAGGAATTCATTGATGGAACAGATATCTTCTTTTTCTATTCTTCTACACATGGGCTCTTGACAATTATTTCTTCTAAACAAAATGTGATGTTTGGGGCAAAGATGTGAAGATGCCAAGTGTAAAGAATGGGTGAAAAGGTGTGATGTCTCCAAACAGAGCCAGTCTACAGAACGGTTAGCCATGCAAATGGCCAAGGTAAATAAGACACTGCTGAAACTGTCTTAGCCCCCCCCAGTCCTCATGTGTGGGTTTATATACACCAGCAGAGCCAAGTTAACTTTAATTGTGTGCTGTTTAACTTGGCTATAAATGGCTAACCCTTTCTGTAACTTGGCTCTGATTGCAGGTATCGCACCTTTCCACTACTGACCTTTCTTGTCTAAATTGTTTTTTTAATGCGTATTAAAGAGTTTTGATCTGGTTTAATTTCCCAGGGCTTTTATTGCAGTCAAAAATATTACAGAAAATTATTTCTGCTGATAGAAAGCCATATTTTAATAGAAAATCTCCTACGTTCTCAGTGGCTAGACAGGTCAGTGGGGCTTAAAACTCAATTCTTCTTGAAGGAAGTAGTGCCAGAAAACCCCACGAAAACTTGATGTGCTGTTTTCTCCCTGTGCATTCATTGGCAAAGGGAACAGGAATGCAACTCTTAAATAAGAAAAATATTTAAACTGTAATAGCCAATCAATAATTCTTCTTGTTTTCCTTTCAGCATCGTATTTCTTAGCAGTGGCTTTAGTATGTCCACAGTTTGTTACCACGATCCTCTAAGATAAAGTGTTTCTCTGTTTGAAGGTAGCATATTGAAACTGGGTCCCATTTAATTGCCTTTGCTGATGGTTTTAGCTGCACGTTATGTGTAAGGGAAGCATTCTAACTGCTGGTTAACAGGAGGCTTTTATCAGTTTTAGATCCAGTGTATTGCTCTCCACAGCAGCAGCAGCACACACAATCTTGGGACTTGGCCCAGTTCTGCCACAATTCAGTCGAAGGGATTCTGTTGACATCGGTGGATCGGGTCTTCCGTGATGAGAGTGAGGAGTAATTATTTCCTGCACGTGGGGTGTCTCATCAGGAATCAGTTGTGAGTTACTGTGTTCTGGTGGCTAACTTTGCCACCTGAGTTTCCATTGCAACTCCAATTTTATCTCCTACTTCCAAAGCCTCAGACATACCACGGAGGACTACGGGGAGTAAGATTTCTCTACCCGGTGAGATACAGGTTAGGTGGTCTTGGAACAGTTCCCACTAAAGCAGGGGACAGTGTTACAAAATCTACTACCATTTGTACTAATTAGCAACTTTGCTGACAGCCTCTGGTGAGTAACTCATTACTGTCTATTTGTGTGCTTGGCTTATAAATCCCTGAACAGCCAGACTGTGGGCACTGTTGTCGTACAATATTGTTGTGGTATAAGACCTTCTTCTTGAGCATTAGCATGTCTCTTCAAGCATAGTGCTTGAAGTATAAGTAGGTCAGTGGCATGGAGACACAGCCCCGAAGTATGAAGGGCTTCCAGAATTGCTTTCCCCCCCCTCTTTGGGTCCTGAAGTAGGGATGAATAAAATCTGTTCGTTTCTGGCACCACTCTTGCTGATGCTGCTTGTTTCTCGGCGCATTTTAAATTTCCTCTGATTCGACCTTCACCCTTGCTTGTGGGCATGATATCACATATTTTAGCATGCTTTTTTCCTTCCCTCCCTATCTACATTAGTCAGGCCTGTTGGAATTCTGAAGTACTTTTGCCACGATTCAAGAAGAATGTCCCTTTTCAATTTCTGCAGGTAAATTCTGCTATTCAGTGATTTCCCCCCCCCCCCATCCTTTATCATAGGCTGTGTCTTTTCCATATGGTAATGAATCATTCCCTTAGGAGAAGTATCATTTGCTCAATTCAATGGACATCTCACAATGCAGATACATGTATTTCTTTCACCTATCATTTTGATTTTAGTTTTCCTGCAGTTTATTGGCTTCAATCTATATTTTCTTTGTGAAGCTTCATTTCCAGCTCTAGTAGATATCTCCAGCTATACAGAAGTCTGTGCTGCCCCGATGCCATACCCACGCTTTCAGCCTTTCTCTGGGGGTGTTATCTACATATTCAGCATAGTAATTTCCACCAGACCCTCTTATGGTTCCATTTAGTATCCGTCCTGAGCCTCTAATCTGGTTTTCTCCAACTTGTCTATTTAGAAATAGAAGTGGTGACAGTGCTCTGTCCAGTGACACTATTGTATGTCAAATGAAATAGAGGACAAGGATGAACAAACATCTCTTAAGCATGGGCTTGGCTAACACTGCACAAACAGAAAAGAATGTGGGTTCTATACAGCAGGTTCTGCTTTTGATTTATATAGTGATTTGATGATAGGGATGCACCAGAATGACAGTATGGTGGTTTTTATCTTGTATTATTCATGTTGTTTAAATAAGCTTTTTCACAAGAGCCGAGTTGGGCCGAGGGTTAAACGAGCTGGTTGCAAATCTGAAGTCTTGTGTTCCTTCCGTTATTTCTGACTCATTGCAAGACTTCAAACCCCTCACTGCAGCATCCCTGAGCTGTGGTTCCTCTCATTTCCCAAACAAGCCGTGTGGTTTTGCCTGTTTCATTGTCAGCCCGGTGGCATGGATCCTGCAGCAGTGCAGTCAGGAATCCTCACCGCCGGCATCCATAGGAGCAGGTACTGGAGCATCGTGAGCCTCATTTGTCAAATGCCTGTAAAGTACTTAAGAGCTCTTTGGATGAAAGAGAAATTATTATTAAAAAGCAGTCGTAGTGGCTTAAAAATAACTCAAGACTGGCACCAGATTCTTGAAAATAACAAATGGCAGAGGTCTTACATCAGGATCTCCCCTTGGGTTTGGCTAGATGGGTTTCTAATGAGCAAGTCTTTTATTTCTGGGATATTCTGTACCTCCCTGCCACAATTATTCATGTGCGAGTTCTAGAGCCAAATTGTGCCCTTAGATGCATGTTTGCTTCTCCCATTGGCTTTCTTGAAAGCTGCAGGCATTTTTCCTAAGCCATCATTTGGCCTGCAGTTGTACTGTGGTCATATTTGTCTGTCCAAAATGACTGTGGCTCTCCATTTATAATCTTGTAATTTGTAATCTTTACTGAGATACTGCTGTGGTTTTTCTTTCATTACTGGCATCTTATTGTAATATTGATTTCTTGTTAAATGCAACTGCATTGGTAATTTTGGCTGGCAGCTTCTTGTTGTTGCTTTCTCTTCTATACTTTTTGAGGCTGAGAGAGTACTCCGTGCACTAGATTGAAGCTGATTTCTTTGATATGACTCTTGCATTTAGTCTGTCTAAAGAGATTTAATTTTTGCCTAATCTGTCTGTGCAGTTCCCAGTCACTCTGGTATCCAGGCACTAAATTATAGCCCTCTTCTGAGTGTTTTCTTCTTGTAACCATGCTAACTTCCTTTCTGAGCGAGTGACCCAGTCATTGTCATGCTTTTGTAAACAGTTTCTTTTCTACCTATTGATTTTGGTCTAACATTAGTGACCACCCACTGTTTGAGACTGGGAGAGAGGATAATTGTTATATAGGCATCCCCATGCATACAGACACAAACCCGTACACCTGCTCTCAGAGTGGACATCTTCTGCAGTTTAATTCTCATGGAGGGTTATAACAGCAGGTCTCATCTGGACTGGCTGAGCCTGGAGGATGTGCGGCTTAGAGGTGAGAACGTCATGCATGTGTCTGGGGAAACTGCATGGCATTCACCAGTGCAAGGAGCTGCATGTGGAGGGTTGGGTCCCTGTGATACTGGGAGGTGATGCTGGTCTGCAAAACAGCGGCAGAGTGAATTACGGGTGTTCCTGGCTCTTCTCCATCCCCACTTCCCGTTATCTATATACCCACCATGGTGGCTGTGAGGGGATGGCACAGGAGCTTTGCCAGGGCATTTGGCTCACAGAGCATGGTGCTTCCCACATCCTTCTTGCTGTGCATTCCCTGGCTTAGCAGTGATCCCTTCCCTGGCAGCCCCGGAACGGCCACTGCCAAGGCCTGGCACCCACCTCTGAGCTCTGCTGCTGCGTCCCCACCACTGTCTCCTGCAGCCTCCCCGCTCAGCTCAGGTGCTCCTTCCTCTTCCTCCTTGCAGACTTTTTCCCACCCTGCATGCTGCCTTTGGCACATCCCAAAGGAACTTCTGTGTGCTGCTGCCCCAGTGCCATGGGAGGCTCATCCTCTGCCACTCATTGACTCCACTAATGAAATCCATTTGGGATCCCAGTCAGCACAGCAGCTCTCTTGTATTGCACATACCCATTACCCATTGCTTAACTGCGTAACAGCTCTCTGAAAGACCTCGGAGCACCCACCTGTGATAACATCACCCATCACATGGGGCAGAAGGCCACAGTTCCTCTGAGAAACTGCACAGTCCTCCACTGACTCAGCACTTTTGCAAAGCAAAGCACTGGTTTAGTCATCTGGAAAGGACTGAAAGACCCACATTTGGCATTATAAAGTGCCCTATGTGTATATGGAGAATGAAAATCTGAGAAACCCCCCAAATACTTTGTATACAACTGGCAAGTACCTGGTGCCAATAGCTATAGCCATCAGTATGTTGTTGGGTGCACTTGCTGTGCCAAACAGACCATAAACGTGCTGCTGTTTGAAAGGGGCAGTTCCAGCCCCTATTTATGAAGAACCATCAGTTCTTTGACCCTTTGGTCAGGAAAAGAGGACAAAGCCCTCTCAAATCTTGTGGTGCCCCATATACACTGTGCTCAGAAACACAGGTATCCCTCCCCAGTCTTGCTTGCCCCTGTCTTTGGAACATAAAGGCTGTGCATCCATGTGTGCCAGATGGTTTTCTGGAAAGCATCAAGCCAGCCACCACTGTTGGTGTTTGGTTAACAGACCTGTACAAGAAAGTGATTCACAGACTACAGATTTATTGTCAATTTTGTTATGCTTAAGGCAGGCAGTAATTTCAGTTTTCACTGCCATTAGCTAATAATAGTAATTAATTAGTAAATTGTGCCGTTGGGATCTCAGGGTGAACTAACAGGGAAAATGTAAATTACAAAAAGAGAAAAAAGGCCACTAATGCTTCTGAGCTTCCCACCACGGCTGAGGGGTTCGTGTCTATCCCAGCCCTCCAAACTGGGTTTCTGAAGAACAACTTACATCGCCCACAGCACTGTCTGGGAAGCGTTAGAAGGAGAATGAAAAGGTGCACTGAAGAGCAGCAGCAAGGTGGTAGGAGATGAAGGGAGGAGCAGCCACAGAGGGTTGTGTTCCTGTGCCAGCAGCTGGAGGAGCAGGGCTGGAATCTACCCTGAGGGAAGGTTCAGCCTTTCCCCTGCCAGTGGTGGGAGTCTCTTGTTTCAAGCAATAAGTGTGACATGAGAGACCCCACAGGCAGCCGCTGCCCCACGCTCCCTCCGATCCGTCCACTGCACCTGAGCTCCACACTTGCCATCCATGGCTTTAAGGTCTCTCCTAAGGAGCTGCTGAGTGAAACAAATCTATATTCACATTATCCCTCCCTTTTTAGGGTCTGAAAACCTTACACTGAGCTAGGAGGGGAGGGGGGGAGTGTTTTGTTGTTTGGGTTTTTCCCTGATTTTACTGCCTTCCTAGAAAGGAAGTTTTGGATAGAACACTAAGAAAACACGCAGATAAACCCGGGGCTTTCAATTCAAGGTCATTTGGAACCCTTTATCTGCCTGCAAAAGAAAGTGGGGGAGAAAAGAATTAAAACATGTGAATTAGGCTGAGTCATTTTCACTATGAATTGTTTGCAGCTGTCAGAATCAGATCTACATAGTTCACTATAGCTCAATTTCCTTTCCCAGTTAATAACACATTGAACAAACATACTATACTAGACTCCTTCTTTTCTTTCAAATAACCTCACAGTGGATCTGCATTCCTCATATAAAGATGTCTCTATTAGCTGAGGCTATTTATAGAACATCAGAGGGCTGAAAGATAGTTAAAAATTAATCGATTACCATCAAATAACAGACACTAAAACTCAGTGTATGAAATGCCTTCCCCTACTGAATAAATTAATAACAAGAGGAGAAATGTAGGATCCTGATTTACAGGCTGACCAGATTCAATTTAACACTCTCCAGTGCAGCTCATGCTCAGAGCTGGAGAGTTCAGGTGGTACTCTCAGGAGCTGACCCTGGCTGATGTGGTGGCTTGGAGGAGGCAGTGTGCTTCACAGGGAGGACATAGAATCATGGATTAGTTTGTGTCAGAAGGGACCTTCAAAGCTCATCTAATCCAACCCTCCTGCAATGAGCAGGGACATCTTTAACTAGATCGGGTTGCCCAGAACCACATCCAGCCTGGCCTTGGTGCATCTAAAGAGTTGGAGTGTCCAGCTTCAGATGCAAGGCCTTTGGAAGGACCAGCTCAGGTCTAACGCCTGCTGCTGACCTGTCTGAAGGTGGCATTAGGGATTTAGAGATGGAAATTACTCTTTCTACAATCTCCATTGTCATGATCTTCTCTTTCTATTGAAATAGTTAAAAACAACGGTGGGGAATGGCACCACCTGTGTCTAGAGGGTAAAAGGCTTGGGCTTACACTGTATTAAGATGTTTCTCTAATAATCTTATTTGGAATAGTAAAATGCTGCTCTGGCCTTTATACTCCGTGGCTATAATCATGCTACGGGCTGTGAAGAGAAATAAAATGTTTTAGGAAACCAATGAAAGTAATTATGGAGGAAAAGAAGAAATCTTTCAGGACCACAAGTTGTTCTTTGGGTCTGAAAGGAAGCAAAAGAACTTAGTACCGAGATTGCTGCTTCTACATCCTAGCTGCAGCAGGGCTTGTGTCCCCCACGGCTTCTTTTCCTTCTAACCATCTCATAAGGATACCATTTTCCTGTGGAAGTTGCCTTTTTACCAAGGCATTATTTAAGCCACAAGTTTGGCATGGGCAGAGCTACCTGGAGGGGTTTATCACTTGCAGGCACTGCAGGCCTTTAGTGCCAAGACAGGCGAAGTCCAGGATGACTTTGAGGATGCACTGATGTGTCTGCACTGCTTGGGTTGATGCTAGTTTAGGTATGGAATTATATTTGTGGATACATCTAAATCTAGGGTACTTTGTTATCATACCTTTGGAGAAAGTGGCTGAGGGCTATGGTGTACCTCCTGTTGTAGACATGCCCTATGGGGAAGAAAGGAATTTGATTAAATAAAGAACAGCTTCTAAGACAGGATGGTGAGTTTAACATCTGCCCCTGTTGATTGCTGACAGACTGCAACACACAGCTCACGATGTAGGGGAAGTCTGTATTTCCTCTTTTATTGCCAAATATGCACATTTCCAAGCAAAGGTGACATTTTTGTGTGTCAAAACAAAGGTAGAACTGCACAGCCTTTGAAACATCAAACTCAGATGGAAAATGAGGATTTGGCATGGCTTAATTTGGGCTTTATTAATGCCTTTGGGGGAGAGGGATGGAAGAAAGATTAGGCAGATCAGAGCTTGAAAAGTCATAGATCATGCATTTAATAGCTCTAATTCTTAAATACTTGAAAGGTTTCATAAAGCCGTTCTCTTCAAGTGCAAACTCTTTCCCACTTTTGACTGTTGCATCCAGACCTCCCAAGTTCTTAAAAAGAGCTTGCAGCTGAAATATCTTGAGACCTTTCCATAGAGCAGGGATCTTGCACCACCACTATGTATGCAGCCAGCATCCTTAAAGGGATCCCACAAGGAATATACATTTGCACATAGACACATACTTTCATTCAAGGTGCATATTGTGTTATTTTAGGTACTCACCAAATGGGATTTAAAGCCGGGAAAAAAAAAAAGGAGACTTTTTCCATTCAGTTACATTTTCTGAAGTGCTGCAGATTTAGAAAGGCTGGATTTAAATGAAGTTACTACTAGATTTCTGAGAAAATCAATTGTGGTGTTATAAGAAATTGATGGCTAGATTTCAAGGTGAATTTGATCTAAAACTGAAATATCGACTAAGGCAATATTAAGATTTTGTTCTGTTCTCATTCTGGTGAAGTGGCATTTTTCACTGCACTGGGGTTTTGGCCTTTCCCTAAGCTTCAGATAATTTGCCACACATTTATTTTCAATATTAAAGTGCTATTTTTAAACCAGCAGTGCAAAGCAGTGGTTTTTATAGTAGCTATTACATAGTAAGGAGTTTTCTGTAATAAAATCAATATCATAGGATAAATACTGTGAGCTAGAATAAGAAGCTACTGATAATTTTGCCCATAGTAATCGTTTTTAGCATGACTGTGCTTTCCACAGGGTGATTTTTCTGATTGTATTTAACGTGAATGAAGGTACATTCCAGAAGGTAACACAGCCTGGGATGCTGTGACCAACGCAGGTGAAATAGCTGAGAGCAATATGAGAACACAGCGTAGGGGAAGGGTAACACTAAGATATGGAACTCTGGAAAGAACTCATTAGTCATATAGGGAATGTGGAAGTGGAGGGTAATTTATGACGTTATGGAAATAATAATATTAAGTGTTTCCCCCAAAAAGTTTTCTCTCAGGTTATTAAAAATCAAAGGTGCTAAATAAGATAATTTTAGCCGCCTATATCCCTGTTCCACGGTGGTTTGAAAGCCCAGGCTGTGCAGTGCATATTGTTCAGACTGCACCCTCACAGTTACATGAGCTCTAGAAAAGGCTTTTTGACTCCAGCCATTCATTTGCACCATCCCACTACAGACCACTGCCTTCAGGTGTGCTGATACCTGAAGTGGTTTGGGTTATAAAACAGAGGGTTGTTTCCACCTCTTTGTATCTGTATATGCACACACGTCTTTGGAGCGTTCAGATTTCTGAGGTTAAGGATTATAATCAAAGTGACTTTTAGAAAGTGCTGATGTCAACCAGAAGTTTACCAAGAGATGAGTGTTGCACCATTTCTAGGCATTGATGCCAATGGTACTGGGCCAGAATCTGCTTGGATTTGCTGTTTAGTGACACAGCAACTGGGCTTCAGTGTTAGAATGAACCATGAGCAAATGGGGTGACCAGCTGTCAACATCTGCAAAGCCCATTAGGGCTCAGTGCCCTCAGGGAGGACACGTTGGATTTGGACACTCAGCCTCACTACTGGGGCTACAGGGAGTACTGGGGTCAAGTGCCTCATGGTCTCCTGTTTGGTGGTGGTGGTGGCATTGGAACAGTGTCCCCTCTTGGCACAGGGTGTGGGTACAGGAGTCTTGAGCTATCACAGAAAGCAGCTACTGACCGTCTGGCCTGTAACATATTGAAAAGGCAATTCCAATAACTCATTTTACAACCAAGTGATCATTTATCCCACTAGCAAAATCTGTTCAACTCTGGTTGTATAGGTTATACAGTAATAAAAGTTCAAGTATCCATAAAATTGCCATTGAACTGTAAATTAATGTGAGGTAAAGTTGTTGCCCAGGGGAATAACCAAGCTTCAGAAAGTTGTGTCCTAAATTAATTAATGCTGAGTTCCTCTCTGCCTGGGAGAAGAATGGGTTTCTGCTGCTCTTTGGTTGTTGAGCTCAGAGTTGTGTTTGCAGGCAGAAATTGCCATTGTCATCTCTGCCCACTTAAACAGAGAAGAGAAATCAAGAGAAGAGCCCAGGAAAATTTATGAATGAAATTACAGGGGTTTTCTTTCTTTCTGTCCTTTTGTGGTTTTTTTTTTTTTTGCATTCTGATATTATTGCTACATCTGTTTGAATGGATAGAGCTAACCCATGCTGCACCACTTCAGGCACCTTGTAATGGCCAAAGAGTTTCCTTTCTCCTTAAGCAAAGATGCGCATTTGCACTTCATGGTTGCTGACTAGTGGCAGGTGTCCCTGCCCATGGCAGGGGGGTTGGAACTAGATGAGCTTTAAGGTCTTTTTCAACCCAAACCATTCTATGATTCTATGATCTCCCTGACCAGCATGGCTTGGCTGTCCTCTAACCCCTCACTTAAAACCTTTGTTTTGTGGATTTTGGGTTCTACTTCATTGTAAAAAGAAACCAGTGGTACTTGCAACCAGCTCAGTTTTAATTATTATGGATGAGGATTAATAAAAGAAAAAGGTACTTGGTCCCATTGCCTTGGGAATCAATTGCTTTTTAAGAAGCTGGCTAAAAAAAGCAGTTGGGGTACCCAGAGCTACACGCTACAGTGTGGTCTGCAAAACACTGCTGCTGGATCTGCGTGCTGTTTCCACAACCGAGGAAGCGCAGAACAGAGAGGAGCCATGTAATGAGGTGCACGTAAACTGTTTGCTTCAACAACTCCTCCACAATGCTTCAACTATCGGGGTCTGTTGCAGCACTTGGAAGTGGTTGTTTATACAGGGCTTCAGAGCTGCCATATAAACCAGTGCTCCGTATGACCAGAAGACCGCATAAGCTCTCTCCTAGATCTCTTGCTAACAAGCCTCAGAGGTTTGTATTGAGCAGCTGCCTCTGCTCACAGCAAGAACCTTTCCGCAGAGTTTCTATCATCGGCATCGCTGCCGGCCTGCCTGCCGGTGCTGTGCTCAGCTGACACAATGGCAAACAGCACTTCCCATCAATTACTAGCAGAAAAGAGGCACTGGTATTCCCAGTCACCCATCAAGCACCGCTCGTGGGCTTGACAGAGGATACGGGCTGAGGCAGCAGGAGTAGGACCTCCACAGCACCGCTGGTGGCAGCACGTTCAGTTAACAACAGTTAAAATGTTTTCCAGTCCCTCTTTTGCTTCTTGGCCCCTTTATTCTTTCATACACAGGTTGTTTGCAGTACTTTTCCCGACTTTTCGTTTACCATCTCTTCCTCTTTCCATGTCACTTTTGCTTTTTAGTGTTTTTCTCCCCTCATTCTCCTATTTTTTCTTTCTTTTCAGTCTCTATTTATTTCTTCTGCTTCACAGATTGTCTCTCTGCTTGGTTTTCTTTTTCCCGGCACTTACTATATTCCTTGTGTTTTTGCAGCTCTAATGCTAGCTTGTCTGCCAAAGAATAAATTCCTATTTATGGAAAATATATGCAGCTATATGCGCTGCTAAAACATCTTCAGACTGTTTGCTCACAGTCATCCTGCAGAGACAGCGTGACACTGTTGACACCAGAACTGAACAGCTACCACTACATTTACCACAATTAGAGCCAAATGGCACATCAGCACACAACTATGCAGCTTCTGCAATGTGCACATACAGGTTCAGGTGCATCCACCTGGATGTATCTTAAATGAGCCAACTCTTTCCTCCTCTGACAACGAAACAGAGCAGTTTGGGTTTATATGGAAGAATCCCATGGGTTAGACCTTTAGATGTAGTTATCCTACTCTTTGCTCACTGTTTGCTTTGCCCAGGAAGGGATAACAATTGGTTATGCCTGTGGAAATTCCTGAACTGGTCCATTGTCAACTCAAGTTATACTTTTAGAGCATTCCAAATTTGAAGCTCTGGGCAGAAGGTTTGATATAAGCTGATTCCTTGAGACATCTGTGACCTAAGAAAGCTCAGTATATCACGGTAGTTTCATCTTGTGCCTCTAGATTAGCATCCTAAAGCAGCAGCACTCCAGGTATGGTACCTTTTAGAACATTCTTAGGTTTGCAGCATTGTTTCTTATTGAAATATGGTAACTGAAGGAGGTGAAATTCAAAGGCACAAAGGGTGGTTCTTCCATTGCAAGTCAATGGAAGTTGTGTGTCTAATTCCCATTTGTGCCTTTGAAAACACACACATCCCTGCTTTGCCCACGGCTTTCAATCTCATGCGCACACAAACACAAGCACCTGTTCAACCTTCCACACACACGTTTTCATTTCCTCTCAGTGTCACAAACTTCCTGCGGTAGCTGAAACATGTCAGGGATGGTTTTGTCAAATTGCTGAGACCGGGTTCTTCAGCTCCCACTCTGCACCTCTGGGGTGATCAGATCATGATGTTAGAGTCGCATAAGAGCTTATTAGCAGCTGTTGCAGACACTTTCTCTGTGCTCTGAAAACAACACCGAGAACAACAACTCAGCTGGGAAGAGCATATGCAATAGCCTTTTAATCATTGCTTCAACTCGCCATGTCATGATGCGTAAGCTTTCTCCTCAGTGAGGCTAGGAATGCAAAACCAGAGAACTTCTTCAATATTTCAAACACCTGCATCTTGTGAAGCGAATTTATGGTACCACATTAGAAAAAATAAAAGGGGGGTGGGGGGGAAGAAAGGAAGAAAGAAAAATCTCTTGGATCAAAAGTGTCTCCTTATCAGGAAATGAAGGACAGGAACAAAAATACCCTCCTCCTCCATCTCCTCCTCTTCTTTTCCCACCTCAAACTTGATGATAAAATTCTGTAATCTGACAACCCCCTGCAAAATGATAGATGAGTATTTACAAACGGGGCTTTTCGATGCAAGTCTGCACTTTAGAATCTCCCCAACCCCAGCCTTGTGCAAGTTGTTAGGCTCTGTCCTCTTTCCATCACTGTCTGTGCCACCCAGCTTTGCTGTCCTCCTTTATGGCCATGCGGAGGGGTACATGGACAGCTGGGGGTGCAAATGCCAAGCTTCCAAGTCTGTTTATTCAGCAGTGGCAGGGCAGCCTGTTGCTGGTCACTAGGCTGAGATGTGCCTCCAGGCTTGGTGTGGGATGCTCTTCAGCTGTCCTCCACAGCTCTCTCCGTTGCAGGCACAGTGATGAATTTGTTTCCTTTCGTAATAAGTCAGACAATAAGGATGTTGCTAAATCTTTTCTGGAGCCCAAAGGCAGGGCTGTTGGTTGATACTTGTTTGCTGTGGAGTTACGATTTGTATGACCCCCAAGTTGTCCCTTCACTCAGAAAGTCCAGTGTCACAAACTTGCGTGCTCTGCAGTCAGTGAAGGGAGCTGGGCAAGGTAAAAGTGGCCAGCAGATGTCTCTCAGGATATTCCTTTGCAGACACCACTCTCCCAACTCCCTTTCCTTGCTGAGCTTCCAGAAACTGGGCTTGGTGTGTTGTGAGAAATGCTGAATCTCGCTTCTTTGCCCCTTCTCTGCAAGTATTACAGCCCCAAATGCATAGCTTTGTGATGCTGAGATTTTTATAAGCCACAGCCTAAATGAAGGGAATGTTTTATAAAGATAAAGGGAAGGGATGGCAGCTTCTTTGTGTCTTCAGAGCATTTCATGTGTATTTGCAGCCTTTGAGCAAATGAGGCAATGTCACTCATACAATATCTTAGATCACTTTTGATTGAGAAAATCATGAACATTGCTGGGATTCTGCTTCATTTTGCATGGGAGAATTGATAGATGGCAGGAAAAACACTCTGTTTGCAGGTGCAGGCTGTGTCGACATGAGGCAAATCTGCTAATCAAGCTGTACCTGCCGAGATGCTAACAAATTCTTCCTTGGGTAGACTTGGCCTAAGTCTGAGCTCTTTTCTTTAGCTGGCTATAGATTATCATCTGTATTAGATAGAGAAACTGCAGCAGTGAGGATAAGTGGTTGCTCATGGCACTGAAGGAATTAGTTTTAGAGGTGAAAGCGGAAGGCTGGAGTCTCCTGGTCCCAGTCATGTTCACGCCAGACCGCTGCATTTTGGCTTGAATGGGGTTTAAAGCTCACACTTAGGTCACACTGAAGATGCACACACTATTATCATTTTGCAGGAGCTCTCCATTGGCATGATCCATGTCTTTGAGAATACAATAGTCCATCACCAATCCAATCATCTTCCTGTGACTGAGGGGTTTAGGCAATTATCAAAAAGGGGATGATTTGAATGTTCTATCCCTCTTGTGGAATTGTGTTTGGAATTTATCCGACGAGACAGGGAAGGGATTTTGTTTGTTTTGTTTGATCATTTCTTATCACAGAACTTTGTTTGACTCAAACCACAATGATACAAGCATTCAAACACCACCTTCAGATGTAATATTGATTTAGAAAACAGCAGTGCACAGCTGCTAAGCTTCACTGTTTCATACACAAGGTCTTCAATTCCCAACAAATTACTGGCATTTCTACCTATTTACAAATTAATGTTTCCTCTGAACCTTGTGCACTTCTTATTATTCCAGGCTGCTTTCTTCAGTTTCTGCTTAGAAACCTTGCGCAAGTGTGCATTATGCGGCGCTAGGGCAGCTTTAGAGCATCAGTTAAATTGGAGTTAAATAAGAAAAAAATCTAGATCAACGTTTATCCTTAGGCAAGTTATGCACTGAGTGAAATTAAACCACTATATGTACTTGTAGATTGAAGAATCAGAGGTGGAGGATGGGTCAGAAACACTAAGATCAAAGTTTTCTTCCTTTGAAAAAGATCGCTTTGAAAAGCCCCCATGCCACCTATTCTGCTTGTTAATGTTTTGACTGCAAGTGTCTGGCAGTGCCATCATCAGCAGAATATTGTTAAAGACCCTTCTATTTTTGTGTGTGTGTGTGTATGTGTGTGTGGAGCTGACTCTAATAGCAAAGCAATGGATCCTTAGCAGCCTCTGGTATATGTCTCTTAAGGGAATATTTTTGTTAATTGCAAATATTTGATTGACAAACATGGGATGCAATTAGTAGGCAGGCACAGTAGGAATGTGCAGTGAACTGGATCTCTGAACCAACAGATCTCAACTCTCTCAGCTTGATCTGAAATAGGCTAGAGCATTTAAACCATATGTTTCCCTCAAACTTTTTCTTTCCTCTGAAAATTCCTTATTTCCCCCAACTAACCTTCTCTCACTCCCTGCACCAAGGGAGCTAATTCATCTCCTATGATCACGTCAAGTAAAGACAGAAAATTCGACACAAGCTTCAGACTTATGCTGCTTTTTGACCATGGCAGTAAAAATTAATGTGGACAAGACTGTACATGCCAGTTGTGCCTTCCAAAAGCCCTAGGTGAAAGAGAATACAATCTAATTTAACTTTAGACATTTTGAGCTTAATGGTCTATTTAAACAACCTGGTACCATCTGACTGCGTTTATCAATTATATTTCTTTCTATTTATACAGAGCAGTGTCTTTCTGGCTATAATTAAAACTTATCGAGATAAATTGTGCTCAGATTGGGTGGCACGAGAAGGAATTCAAAGGATTTCAGTGGTTTTATGTGTTCTTTTTCATACAAAAAAAAAAAAGATTGCTCTTAAATCTTGAAGGGGAAATAGGTTTTCATAATTAGAATAACCTAATTGCAATAGTTCCCATAATTACAGCTAAGAATTACCAACAGGAAATGCAGTGTGGTCTTCTGACTGAAGTGTTGACCCAGAGAAGAACCCTTCTTAGGTAAGCAGTGCCTCTTCTCCTAGGGAAAGGGTGCTCACTTCCTACTTCTTATGACAAGGGTCATCGGCAGGAAAACTGCCTCTGAGGAATTCCTCAGTTCTTTGGGGCTTGAGGTGGTTCCTGCTTGTTCTTTGCGGTGTCAGAATCATCTCTGCAATAGCCCCACATGACGTCACACACTGAGCATTGCTGATAGTTTTTTACAGCTAAACTCCAATAAGAGTTTTCTCAGTCGTTGAGGATTATGGACCCCATTTGGCAACTTCTTCCAGTCTGAGTATTTGCATGGGCAAAGCAGCACAAGTTAAACACCTTTCTGCACCGGTACCTGTGGTGTGTTTGGTTGTGTCGTCAAGGAGTAATCGGAGGAGGATGGAGAGGTCAGTCTCTCTTCTCTCTTATTTTGCACATGGCATTCACCGATTTCACCATAACCTAATTGTACTCGTGAAAATCCCAAATCCCTGTGTGCTCTCTGGCTGTACTCACACACGTAACGTGAGGTTGTATGTACCTACATCCCCACACTGCGTTAGAGCATGCATATTTATACAATCACATGGAGGGGCTAATGAAGCGTTGCTCATTTTGGAAGGGCCCGATCCCGCACCATTTACTCCTGCTGGGGACTACTCATGTGATTAAGGCTGACTCACATAAGTGTTGCAAGATCCAGCCTTTAATTTGCAAATCCCAGTAACGGTATGTGTTAATCAGACACTTCATCAGTGAAAAGAGTGCTAGATCCGTAGTAGCTGTATGGTAAGGCTATAAATATAAGCTAGAGTTCTTTAAAACTTCCTGACAGCGTTTTGTCCCTAGAAGGGAAAATGTTCATCTCGCTGCTGAGTCCTACACTGAAGATTTCAGATCAGTTGTAAGCGGCCCCACAGAACTAACAATAAAGTCATTTCCATCTGTAACATTTCACACCGTGTATTTGTAACCTTCTTACTGAAGCGATATTTAACAGATAGGTTAATATTTAACCTAGTAAAAATACTCTTTTTAGTAGGTTTGGGACTATTCATTAGAGGCTGTAGCAACAGAACAAGGGGAATGGGTTCAAACTTAAACAGGGGAAATTTAGGTTAGATATAAGGAGGAAGTTCTTTACTGTGAGGGTGCTGAGGCACTGGAATGGGTTGCCCAGGGAAGTTGTGAATTCTCCATCCCTGGCAGTGTTCAAGGCCAGGTTGGACAGAGCCTTGGGTGACATGGTTTAGTGTGAGGTGTCCCTCCCTATGGTAGGGAGTTGGAACTGGATGAGCTTTAAGGGCCCTTCCAACCCAAACCATTCCATGATTCTATGATTCTATTTTTACATGGGTCAGTTAATGAAGGCCCATTGCAAACCCACAATAACTCAGGGAAAGCTTCCTGGCAAATACCTTTGGTGTGGCAGAGTTATATTAAACGGTGATCCAGGTGCACACTTGGATTTGTCAAGGTTGCCTTTAGGGAGGACCGGTCCCCTATAGATAATTCTTTTCTCACACTGGAGCCGTTGTTGCGTCTTTGTGTTCAAGTGCTTGACAGAAAATGTCCACAGTTAGGCTGTGCATAATGTATACTGTCAATTTGTAAAATCTTTCAATGTGTCTGTGTTGAAAGAGGGACTTTGTCGCAGGTTTTCAGTTCGCAGCTCCACTGTTACCGTTTTGTCATGTTAATGCAATTCACTTAAAAGATGGAAATTGTCCTTAATTAATTGAGGAGGGAGATTATCATTGTGCTGAACTTGTAGGCAGCGTGCAGAACAGTACTGACACCATTTTGGTGAATACAGGTGATGAATGGTGTTGACATGAACGGCTGCAGTTACACAGTGTGCGTATACACAAATTATACCGCCATGTGTGTTCCTCTGTGTTATGAAAGCCTTTTGTTTATATATACCCAGCTATACATTTACACATTATGTAAATAAACACACATATGCCCATGCAATTTAATTGAATATATGGCTGTGGGTTAAGAGGCATGTTACTCTGATGAAAAACATCTTATGGTAGGGAGTAAAAATATTTCCGACGTGCTTTTGAGCCTCCTGTGGAATTTAAGAAGGAACTGCAAAGATTTCTTTAAGGTAGTGGTTCAAATAGTTGAATAGGAAAGCAAGTGTCTTCCCAAAGCTTGAAGCCGTTGAATGGCAAGTTTCATCTTTATTCAGTTAGGAGCTTTCCCATCGGTCTTTGGTATAAGCAAAATGGGGTTTGTTTTGAATTAGGTGCGTACTTTTAAGGCAATGTGCAAGAAATTATGCATGTAGATTAGTCTTTCCAACCACAAATCCCCCAAAACCAACCCAAGCAGCTCAGGGTTCAATGCAAAGTTGCCCCAGGTGCATTCAGTCAGCCTTGGGGGTGCAGTATGGCTCTTTGATGTGCTAAGAGAGGCCCTAAGCAATGGGCTTGTGGTGCCTCCTTCCCACTCTTCCAGGCTGTTGATGCTGCCATGGCATGCCAGGCTTGGAGGGGGCCAAGGAGGTGGTCTCCCACTGGAAAAATGCCTTTAGGAGCTGCAGGAGGTGGTGAACCCACTGCTGAGCCCCACTGGAGGGGCAGCTCTTGCTGGACCTCCATCTGGGGTTGCACTGCATGTGATGCACCTTCTCCCTGGTCCTCATTTGGGATCGAGGGGGTCCTGTGGGGCAGTGCTATCTGTTCATCTCAGTGTAGGGACCACAGGCCATGCCGCAAGGTGCCGCGTCGCGCTCCGGCAGAGCCCAGATGCCTGTGTCTGCTGCCTCACAAAGCAATCTCTTCCTCTGCTTCTTGTTTGTTGTTTTTCCCCCTCCGTCTCAGGCACTCAGCCGGGGTGCGTCTCCTCCAGCTGTTCTGTGACACCACGCAGCCATCAAACGCTGGAAACCCAGATCAGAGAGCAGCAGTGACAGGCTCCCCGGTGCAGGCAGGCCAGGTCCCAAACCTATTGTTCATACGAGAACGCTCAGCAGAGTGACTTGACAGGTTTTTAAAGCACTCAAAAACTTCACCAGGAAGTTTTCTTCCTTTTCAACCCTTTTCCCTTCAGTCTGCCTCAAGCCAGATGCAAACCCTGGGCCATTTTAGCTATTAACAAAAAGGGGCTGATTGTCGCTTCTCGACATGCGTACACACACGTACACACGGATAATCAGGTGTGTGAGAATCAGCAATCCCTCTGCATGCAAAGGCTGACGCTGTGATGCTTTGTAGCATTCAGACCCCGTGTTCCGAGCGTTTTTGTTATCGTCGCCTGATAAATAAACAGCCCTAAAATTACAGAACTTATTATGGTAATTGAGGGAAGAAAGGGAAATGCAAACCCTGCCTCGCTATCTATTACATTGCCGCTGCTAAAGTTGCCCAAACCTGTGCGACTCAAATGATATTGTAATATTAGCCTTCTTTCTTTTTTTCCACAATGATTGTTTTCTGTCCATCTCAAGCTGGATGTCAGTTCATTTAGATTTACATCAAGTAGTAAATTAAAATAATCACTCAGCAAACACTCTCAGCTCAGTTTTCTTTTTCAGTCAGGAGTTGCGAGAGATGCTTGAAGCATTCAAGCAGAAAATATTGCTGTCTAGATATTTGTCCTCTGGGTGATAAAGGAGGCATTGTCTTGGGACCCACTCAGGCCTCAGAGCTGATAGTAGCTGTGCATCACAGCTGTGAAGTGCGCTTTGTTATGTGTCTGAGGATTAGGGTTCAGGACCTTGTTTTTCTTGAAATACCAGACTGATCAGAGCTGCATATGTTCAGGGGAAAGCAGAGGTCGATGGTTCTCTGTCCACATTTTTACTAGATTATTTTTGGACAGAACTCTGGGAGAATACCCTGCAGCTTAAACCATCCCAAGAGTTTTTCATATTCTGCATTATAACCATCATGGAAAACAAAAAAAAGGGCTGTAGTTTTCTCTATCTGCATTTGAAACAAAAGACGACAGCATCACAGGCACTCTGGGCTTTGGACCCACGCTGGAACAGGCTGGATTTTGCTCCTTTGTGTTCCATTTACAGTACAGCTGCCCATTTAGAAGCACAAATGCACCTTGGTATAATAACTAAATCCAAATAATATCTGCCCTTAAGGATAGCACAGTCAGTTTACAGATAAACAGTTAATCTTAAAGTGAGGGTGGAACTGGGGTGCTGTACAGAGCAAGGCGGGGGGGGGGGGGGCACAAAAAAGGGTTGTTCTGTGTCTCTAAGCTGTCTGCTTCAGAAAGAGAGGATGGGGGGGGGTGTCTATTAAGAAGAATAATCTGAATATTCTTTCCCACCCCAGAAAACAAAACATGTTTATTCTGGCAAATAAGATGTGTATAGAAGCACTCTTAGTGAAGATGCTACCCTGAATTAAGGTCTATTACAGTCAGTGAGTTGAAGTCTGAGTAAAGACTGTGGGATGTGGGCTCTAGATGGCAGGATTTGTGGCCACACTGTCATCTCACTTAAGTTGGTGTGATACCACAGAAGCTAACTGGGTTTTACTGGTAAACCAAGGACTATACGCGGCACTTTTGTTGCAAGTGGATGTATATGTATGCATTGCAAAATCAACTTTCGGTGTCGATCTGAATCCATCCCTTCCAGAATGGCGCCCTGATCAACAGCAGAATATTGCCTTTGAAATCATTAGTGTTAATCATCCAGCCCCACTGAGGGGATGGAAGTGAGAGCACTATTTGCCCATATGCAGTATAAGACCTAAGGATTAGTTGCGGATATTTCTCTGCTTGAAAACCCATCAGTAGGCACAACTTTTAACCCCACCAAACTTCTGCATAAAGGGCCACCCTTACATCTTTACTTTTAAAGCTAGGCCAGCATGGAAAATGTCTCCTTCTGTCATTCAAAATACAGAGTTACATGCCAAAATTATCTTGGCTTAAGCCTCAGGTCTGGAATTACCTCCCTCCCATGGAGTAGGGCATGTGTTCCACCTCAGCTAGGGGAAAAGCCTGAATGATGCCTGCAAAAGGAAGCCTGGCTTTAGTCTTTGCTCAGTCCTTCCAGCCAGCCCTCTTCCACAGAGCCCAGCACTGGGCTGTATATCCCTACCATGGCTCCTCTTTCAGGCTTCAAGTCAGTGGGGTGGCTCAGGTGCTCCTCTCTCCATGGAAAGGTGAGCTTGGAGCTGTGCTCCAAAGCATTCGGGAGGCCATCTGAGACATTAACTTGAGTTTAGTGGGTTTAATGAACGGTGTGAGATTGCCAGCATGACAGGGCACAAATTAAGCTCTAGGCTCCCAGTGTAATTATACATTTGTGTTCTCATCCTTGGTATCGCTGAATGTCCTCCTGCTCTACTGCCCTGCCGTGCACCTCTTGCAAGGGTTTATGCTGGGGAGGGGATGTGCATGGACCAAAGCAGCGCCAAATGGTTTCTTGTTACATCGCCTTCTGCCTGGCAGAACTGATTTGCTGCATGTGTGCATTTCTGCCTACAGAAAGCTGGCATCAGATGAAGGCATTTATCATTGGAGATATGCTAATAGCAAACCTTCCAAAAAATCAGAGAGGAGCAGTCACTGTCTCATTTGGTTAAAGTAGTCTTTCATATTTAGGAATTTTCTTTCGCTTCTATTTCCTCCTTTCTTAGGAAATGACCATGGGGTACTGACCTATGCCTTCACGCTCATAGAAATCCTCTCTCTCTGCTTTATTTGTCCTCTGGCTTCCCCCCCAACCCCGATTTTTGCTTTTCTTTTTTGCTGCTTTGAAGAGGTTTGGTTTATCCTTCCTCCCTCATGCTAGCACAGCTATCCATCAGTCCTCTTTTCTCCTTGTGTTGTTGATACTGATGGGGCTCCTTTATTATGGTGTTTTCTGTGTGTTTCCCTCCTTCTAAACCAGTTTCACCTCCTGTTTGTCTGTCTCGTATTTCCTCTCTTCTGCCTATATCCTGGCAAAACATCTTCGTGGTGCCACTTACTTTTCCTCCCTAATCCCCCTCCACAGCCCTCAGCTCTGATTCCCTCTGCACTGCAGAGACTGGTACCTCCAGTGATGCTTTCCCAGTGCCCCTGGGTTTGGCTCCGGTCCCTTCCTACCATCCCTCTGCTCTCCCTGGGTCCATCACTCTCTGTAACAGGGTGACACAAGCAGTACTCACAGTGTCAGAGGCAGAGCACTGTGGCACGATGGTCTGAGCAGCTCCCACTGCTCAAACACCAGCAATACACACTGGGCAAGGAAGGACCTGGTCAACAGCAGGAACATCCCTTTTCAGCTAGGTCAGCCCCACTAACGTCAAGGAGCTCTCTTGTGACTTTTGGTGGATTTTGGGGTAAAACCACAAATCAGCTGCTCTCTCAAACCTAGGAGCAGAAGGAGGATTCCCTCATTGATTACATTAGAAAAAAGAGAAAGACAATGTCCTGAATGAAGGAGAAGGAAAACCTGCCAGGGCAGAAGGCAGCTACAGCCTCTAGCTCCTTATGCAAACTCATAGCACTGAAGAGAGTTAGAGGCAGAGTCGTGAAACCTTCCCCTGCTGGCATCTACTCCGTCTGCTTGAATGAAGGAGGCAGAGGGATCGAGATATTTCAGGGTAAGGTGTTTTGCAGGTGGAAACTGGCATAGCAGTAATTTCATTATCTTTGTGCATTTGCATCAGCTGAAAATCAAGTCTCAGAGTTTTATCTGGGTTGAGTTAATGGGAAAATGTACAAGCATTGACACAGGCATATCATGATGCTTACTGAAGTTATTTGAAGCACACATCATTTTCCAGATATCTCAATACTAATATGAATGTGGGATTGCTGAAATTATCAACATATTGACCTAAAGCCCTATGCAAAATGAGACACTTCTGTTTGTGAGTGGTGCGGCGCGGGGTGCTTCTGCTGTTGTCACCAATCGCTGCCATCCAGGCCCAGCATAAATCCAAGCACTGAAAGGGGGAATCCCCCTAGATCTTGGCAATAAAAAAAATAGGAAACAAAAAAAGAGAGAGAATTTCCTGACTGCAGGAAAAGAACTGCTGGGGTAGAAGGTTACCGAGGCCTCCGGCTCCTTGTGTGTAGCTGAAGAGAGTATTCAGAGAGTTCAAACACAAGTAGGAGATCTCCGAGTGCAGGAGACAATCAACATAGTACGAGGTGAGAGAATTAAGCACAGAGCAGAAGGGCAGTTACCCCGTGTGCATCCATTCCCAGCATGAGAGGTAGCCAACAAATCCTTGAAAGAGCCGTCTTACAAAAGCTTCATTATAAGCTCTTGCTAATTTGAGAGATGTCAGGAATGGCAATGTTATTTTCCACTCGGCTGCTGGGATCTCTGTGTGTATAGCTGATTAGATGGTACCTTCTGAAAAAGTAAGGTCTTTTTAGTGCCTGGCTGAATGGCAACACCTTGGTGTAAATAGATGATAGTTGTAATGTCTTTATTATACAACAAAACCTCAGTGTTGTGGCTGCTGCTATGAGGCATAAAGAGCTATGCCTGTTTTCTGCTGTAACTGTTTTGGATTCACATCAGGATAACCCATTCCCAGTGCCTTCCTGCTGGAGATGGGCTGAGAACCACGGGGTCTCTGAAGTACCTGTTCTAGTTCTAGTCCAAGATTAGGACATACTGAGTATGCAAATTGTAGGCAAGACCAAGTGCCTGGTATCTGATGTTTTCCTCCCTCTAACAACGCAAATGTTATCTTGATACTCTTCTAGAGCTTGCTTGGCGATAGTGGGATCCCATGGTGATGGTGGGATATCACGGTGCATACAAAGTCAGCGCTTTCTGAGTATCACCATGCATATTCCAGACTAAAAGGACTGCTGAAATGACAATCTTGGCTGCAGCAGCTACCTGGAAATCTAGAGGCCATTGTGTTCTTATTTCATCTGTTGCTAGTCAGCTGGAAAGCCCAGTGACCTATGAGTAATGTGGTCATCCCAAACTCATGCTGATAAAACCTTTACACTACCGCCTCTTGCCATCTCTCCCTTTCTATCTCGCTGAGATGTTCTGATCCAATCTTGACTTCCTCTGAGGTAGGGCATTCTGTTTTAATGCCCTACCCCCCTCGGAGAGCCAGAGAGAAATGATTTTGAGTTGTTTTTTTGTTGTGTTTTTGCCTGTTAGACTCATCTGCGGAGCTTTTGTGCCAGTGAGAAAGGATATGACTCTACAACCATAGCCTCAGGGCCCTTTGGGACATTGCTCCTCTCAATACTGGCTGCTATTGAAGGCATCGCAGAAGAATTTCCAAATCCCAGAGTATCAGTTTGGTTCTATGGGCAGTAAAGCACCAAGTGTAGCTTAGGGCAACCTTGAACTGGGAGAGAGCAAAGCTCAGTTGTTCTTTACTCTCCCCACCTTCATGGCCATACTGTGTGCATCCTCGCGCCACTGGGCAGTCAGTCTACGTGGCATATCTGTTATCCTCTCTGTTTGTTTGCACCACTAATGAATATTTCTTGCTTATTCCTTACAGATCAGTGTAGTGGATTTGTACAGCTGAGGGACAACTATCCATGAATTTCCAGGTATTTCCTATTTCTTCTGTCTGTATGATCCTGCCACAACTGTGGTTAAAAGAGGAATTCAGTGGCAAGGCCACATCTTGTCCCAGTAGAAACAGTCCCACTTTTTGACTGGACAAGGTCCTCATCTATTTCTCACCTTCTTAAAGGGCTAAGGTTTACTTTGGATTTTTATAACCGATTTTAAAATGCTTCCTGTTTACACTAGCTCTGCTCCTTTAGTTGAGAAACTCCAAATTGAAGTAAGCAAGTTCTACAGTGGGGATCTACAGAAGAGCATTAGGTGCAACGGTTTGAGGAGCACCATACCATGACCGCATTAAGCCCCCAAGCCCAGGGCCGTAGATTTGCGTGCTACCTGGCAAGGTTGTTCAAGACACAGCTTTAGAGAGTCAGATAAAAGCAGCCCCTTTTCCAGCTTGGCACTCAGCCATCCTTGATGTGATAATGTGGGTATTGTAAGCTCCTTGGGGCAGGGACTGTGGCTTTCCATATGCCTTGAGTCACTCCAAGATTGTGGTTAGCATTCTGTGAACCAAAGCTAATAAATCAAAGCCAGTTTTTTCTCATGTGCTTCAAAACCTACTCCATTTTGGAACGAGAAAACCCCGTACAGCTCACTGCAGGCTTTGTCAAATTATTCCTCCCCTTCACACTTGGACTCTTCTTCATTTTCCACACACTTAATACTCACCCAGCTCCTTTCTGTAACTGGCAGCTGATCCAATTACACACTAGAGGTAGAAATACTGAAGTCTTACAGTTCAAATGTGGAATGATATGCATAGTCACTTTGTCACTCAAATCCTTTAAAAAAAAAAAAGAAGGAAAAACCAGACTAGCTGGCCACAATTAAGGGCAGAAATTGGAGCACACAGTTAATATCTCCGTGGTTCGCCAATACTGGGATGTCATAAGTACCAATCAGGAAACCAGAGCCATGTGGCTTCCCAGATAAAAACACTGGCTTTTTACTTCTGGGGCTCCAGTTCAAATCCAGCTTAAGGTTCTAAATTAAATGAGACCCTTTAACCCGTGCCAGAACAGACTATCCCTCCAGGTCAGAGCTGAGGGTCTTGGCAGGTCAGTGTGATGAAGCTTCTATTCTGTTGCCTTCAGCACACTTAATGGCATAAACAGAGGAATTAAGGTCCAAACCCTGCCACAATGCCAAGAAGCCATAAGTGTGTGGTCACCAGCGCCCAGATACAGAGGCATGGAAAAAGAAAAACCTGAATGATCAAAGGACATGAATGTAGGCAGGGTTGGGTCAGGGCACTGTAGGTCTTGCTGCTGCTTTCTGCAGTGAGGCATTTCATCATAATGGACTCCTCTGCTGCTCACAGGCGGTAGCATCTGAAAGGCAGGCTACATTTGGGGTCAGATGGATGGTGCTGTGTTCTGCCTGAGCTGTTTTCTGGGCTCCCTGATTCACTTCCCATTGCATTAACAGGATAAAACTGTACAGTCAAATGTGGGATCCCAGTGGCACCATCAGCATGTGTTAGGACTGTGTTAGTTCCCCTGTGCAAAGTTGTGCCAAGAGAGAACTTGTTCATTATAGGAAAGGATCCCAGTCACTTACTAGGGATAATAACGAAGGCCCAGTAATAATGACTCACTTTGAATTAGATGGTAAGTTAGAATGTAGCTAACAGATACTCCTTGCTTGCAGTGTTGGCGTTGCACTGCTGTGTGTGTAGTGGCCTTATTTTGTTCCTGCTTCCAGAACTGGGGAATTCTGGTTCAGCTTCTCAGCTGGATTTCTGTTCAGGGTTTTGTTCAGAGCTTGCATTCAGCTGAACAAGCTTGTACGACTGCATAGCAGGAGTGAAGGATCTACCCCATTTCCAAAACCATAGGAACCTTCAAAGCCTCCAAGCTCCTCCAGCTCCCACCAGAGAGCAGGAGCTGAGAATCCCATATGACAAAAACCAAGCAATAATTAAAACCCTCCTATTTTGCCCAAAGAATTCCTTTGTTCGAGGTATGTAAATGTCTTTGCCCGCTTGTAAGTTATTGCATTTTTGATAGTTCCTTAGCTCAGTAATCTGAGTTTGGGAATAGAGGAGTCTGAAAGGAGGATTCCTGTGAAACAAAACACCTGTCTTTCAGTCAAGGCTAAATTGACAAGCAACAATTTAGTTGTCTAAACTCAGAGCTTTCAGGATTTCAGACTACATAAATGTCAAGATGCCTAGGTAGGGCTCAAAGGTGAGCGACAGTGTAGGCAAATATACATTGGAACTTCAATTATCCAAACCCTGATAACTCTCAGTTACCTGAAGTTGAAACATGTCTTCCCTCACTTCTTAGTTTCTACATTTTTTTAATGTGAAATCCCTTTGTACTGAATCACCAGCATAGTCTGTAAACTTTTCAGAGCGCGTCTCCTGAGGAGCTTAGTGTGTCTGCCAGATCGCAGCATCAGCAGCCCCTTTCTGACAGAGCCTGTAATTATCCCTTCATGTTACCTGTTACATTTAGATAGAAGTATTCAAATAAATAAATCATCGTTTTCATCCTTGTTGTCTCCAGCTACATTCCACTCCTCCATAGGCATGGTGTCACTGAGGCACCCTTCGTCCTAATACAGAGCGTGTGCATGCACTGAAATGCCATGCTTTGATGATTCCTTGGAGGGAGATTGTCCCCTGTAATTAGCAGCTGGAGAATAGAATGGGCACTGCTAGTTAACAGAATTCACCATCAGTGGACTGGATTTCATGGACCAAATTCTTCCTTTCCTTGCTCTCCTGCAACATCTTCGACATTGACTGATGTCCAAGAGCCAAATATGCCTCAATTGCCATAGTTCTGAAGCTTAAAAGCTGCTGAAAATCAAATCAAGACCCTTCACATGTTCCTGACTTCAACAGTTGGTTTTCCCTACGTCGCAGTTACTTTTGAGAGGGGTTGTTGTGATTTATTTCAGTGGTAGCAGTTCACACTTACAGGTCCCTGCACCAACCATAGAACTAAATCAAAAAGGTTTGAGTGGCAGAAGAAAATGGCTGGCAAGAAAGTATGTGAGGCCTCTTCATCTCCTTTTGCACCTTTATATTTTCAAGCCTTATTTTCACCCCCTTCCTGACTTACATTTGCCACTAAGTTTCTCCCAGCACTTTGTAACATCTCTTCTCATGTGTATGGCAAACGAGCGGTGAAGGGAGTCCCTCTGCTTTTCTCCTTGCTCTTCAGCAAGTGTTTTTCCTCTTTATCCTTCAGGGGAGGATTCTAAAACAGAATAAGGATGGGAGATTTTTGTTTCATCCCCGACAGCAAGGACTCTGGGGAAAAGAGCTCTGAATAAGCCAGTGTGATGGGGAAACCATGCTGCAAAATGAGAGGTGGCGCACGCTTATCTGTGCCGTGGTGCAAGTGTAGTCTGCAGTGGAGGGTTTTGGGGTAGAATGAGGCCCCTAAACAGTAACCTGTCCCCCATAAGGAAGAATAAAGGTATTTCTAGCCAGGTCAGTCTGCTTCCCCTTAGCTGAAGGCAAAGAGCCTGATCCTACCAGAACAAATGGCATAAGACATGGAGGATCCAGCATCGCGCAGGGGAGCAAAATCCTTTTCTCCATTGAAAGCAGAGTTGCACAAGTGAACTGGAAGGCAAAATGCAATCTGGTTTCATCTGTTGCTTTGACTAGGAATGGGGAGAAGAGAAAATTAAGTGGGGATATTAAATTGTAAGTTTTGTGGTTAAAAAGACATCTTATTCTGACAGCAAACTAATACTGCAAAGAAAATACGCCAGAATACAGACCAGCCAGTGCCCACTGAGGAATACTGAGGCAGTTCTAGTGTCTGAGGTGTTCCAGGGTGACCAAAATCTCAAGTAAGTTAAAGTTGCATTTTAATTGATTTACACAATGACATCAATTTAACCATTAGTAAACAGCAGCAATTTTGTGCAATGCTTTAAATTACATTTCCCACATATGCATTTAGTTGAAATTTATGGAGATGGTTATTTATGTTAATAAAATAATTAAAAGCAGTTATTTAAGACTAACTATGAAATAGCTGTGTAACTACCTATATTAATAAGACAGTTAGTTAAGGGATAATGTCTATTGCTTTATAGTGTAATTGCAATAAACAGCTGCTGAGTTTGATTAAGAGCTGAAGTGGAGCTAAAGTGTTTGAGCAATCTCAAAAGCTATTTGTTGTAAGTGTACTACAAAGCAATAGCGATTATTCCTATTATACAAGAAGCCATAGCATAAACATTAAAATATAACTCCTTAGAATGATGCTTGTTTTCTTGGGTTTATTGAAGCATCTCCTTGTGAATGGTGGGGTTAGAGAAGAAGAGCTTTAGTGGAGAAGAGGGTGGTGGGGGTGGGTAATAATCTTGTTGAACACAGTTTTGTTCATACCCAGATTCACTCCTGTGTGAGCACACACCTAAGTGCTAGGAGGGGCACAGTCTGTGCCTGCAAGCTGTGTTTTCTCAGGGGTGGCATCCTTTGAAAATCTCTAGCTGGATCCCTTTCAAATTTAACAGAAAAACTTCATCCTTGGCCCCAGGTCTGACCTGGGAACTGCTTCAGCTTTTTGTTGCAGTATTAAAAGGGAGAGTTGAGCATATAGTAAAAATCCTCCTGCAACTTCATCTGTGAAATGGCTGCTGCTGGTCCATAACTCCATCATTAACACATGAAACAGACACCTCCTGGTCCCCAAGCGTATCCTGCTTTATGGCACTGACACATACCTAAACCACAGACCATTAATTTCAGTGGGATCAAGTAAGCAAATAGGCATCACTTGTATTGCCGTTGTTATTTACAAACTCCATATCCTCCTGCTTCTGGGCAGTGGACTCATACATAAGACATTTGCCTTTAAAATTTCACTATATTAGGATCTAACAAGTGTTGTTTCAGGAAAGAGGTGCTTAATTACTTAAAAGCTGTTTTATTTCCCCTTTTATTTGAGAGCAGCTTTGAATGGTGAACTCTGACACGTTGATTGAGGCGCAAATGGACATGAGTAGACTGCCTTTTGCTGCTTCTAGTTCATGCACCTCTATGGCTGTATTAACAGTGAAGATCTCACAGAGACCAGCAGTGCTATGAAATGCTGCCAAGCAACGTTTTACCAATAGAGAGCTTGCATATTCATGGCTTTGTAGTGCACTAGGTTGAGCAAGTCCTAAATTAAGATTCTGGGGGAATAGAGGGCAAGAATGTGCCCTGGGTATCCTGCCTCAGGTCCTGAGCTCCTCACATTGTTGGCACTTGGGAATCACTCAAGCAAGCTCTCACTTTCCAAATATCAGTGGGAAAGACAGGTGAATCCATCACTGCAGTAAACCAGGCTCTGTGAATATGCACCAAAATCCATTTGATCAAACCCCACTGGTTCATTTGCATCAAGGTTGTAGGGGTTTCACGTAGAAATTCAAAAAGTTCAAAAGGCAGAAAGAAAGGTGTTAGCAGTACAGTTACATTGTTTTCCTCCCTTTACACAGTCTATCCTGAAGGAGATAACATATCTCCAGCTACCCAGTCATGTATAATAGTCTGAAAAAGCCGACAGGAAAAGGCAGCTTGGCAAAGTCTGATGCACAGTGATGAATCCAAGTGCCAATTCGCTACTAATCTTCTGTGGAATGGTTTTACTTCTAGTTTGTTAAGGAAGCAGATGTACAGGTGGCTCAATATCGGAGGGGGGTGTGTGTACACCTCTGAACAGAGCAGATTCCCCTCTGTTGCTAGCATCTTCCCAAATAATCTCTGTCGGTGGCTGAAATAGAGCACAGGACCTGCTTGGCTCTGACAGCTCCTACCTCAGGAGGAGCTTAGGCAATGGCAGAAAAGCCCACCCAGTGTACTCTTCTTGTTAAGCTTCTGGGGCTTGCAGGCCTTCCTAACTCTGCCCTGGGGAAAAACTGTGTAACAATGGATAAAAGACTTGGGCCTCCCAGCTTAGTTACAAAGGATTCTCTTCACTCATCCTCTTAGTGAGAAATCCAGTTGAATGCTTTTTGAAATCTTTCAAATATTAAAAATAAAATAAATCTTCTTATTCCCTTCCCAGGCAAGATTCTTGACTGCAGTGCCATGTTGTCAGGCACTTCAGGTCCTTTAACATGTCGCAGGGACCCCATTCAGTGATGCGGCTGCAGCCAGGTACACAGAGAAAAGGTTATTCAATTCTTTGTGTGCCTTCAAAAAGTTAATGGAGAAAAAAACACCAATGAAACCTGAGAGGGGGAAGATAGGGTGGATATTAAAATAATTGGGTGTCAAGCTGCAAAAGGCTCCCTGCTACTACCTAACCTGGTTGGGATCTATTTTGGAAAAGAGCTAGAGTAGGTGTGTTAGTTTCAGGCAGAGAAAGGGAAACTATTACTGTTTCACCTGGGCATATGAATCATTGTTATTTGTTGCTCAGAAGAGTTATTGCAGAAAATACTTGGCAAATCAGTGGTGAAAAGAACCAAACACTGTTTTCAGCTGCCTTCCATTTCCTTCTCTCCTCAAATACTATCTGCGCTCTTCCCTTAGTGCCATAGTCAGCCGAGAGAAGCTCTGCTCACTCTTTGCTTTTCAGCACAGCGGGGACGAGATGCTTCAAGACACTCTGAAGTCACTTATAATGTGAAAGAGTTAGAAAAATCAAAGCTATCCATGTGTATCAAGGGAATCATCAAATGGCTGTGTTACTTATGGTCTTAGAAGTCAGTTTTCCTTGCATAGAAATCTTTGACCAAACACGTTGTCGTTGCTTTGTAGAATCATAGAATCATAGAATAGTGAGGGTTGGAAAGGACCTTAAGATCATCAAGTTCCAGCCCCCTGCCATGGGCAGGGACACCTCACACTGAACCGTGTCACCCAAACTAAGCCATGTCACCCAGACAGTACTGTAAAGAGAGTATCTTTGTGGAAAGCTCTTACAAGCAGCTAAGCAGTATGTTCTCTGTGCCTTGGAGTCTGTCTCTCTCTTTCTCTCCCTTCCCAAGAAGCTGTTAAATATTCAGCATCATCTGATTTAAAACTCTTTCTTTAAAGTCTTTGGTGCTTCTCAGTCCATTCAGAGATCAGGCTGGTGTGTTCCTATCGCAACTTGAGTTAGAGCCCAGGAGAACCTGAATTTCTTACCAGTTGGGGTTTCTTTACTGAAGTATGTGTTCAGATTCATGTAAAAAACATCCACTTCCCTTGTGAGGCTTTTGGGGGGGTTTGGGGGCTTTGGGCTTGTTTATTTTTTTGACATCTCGCTGTCTCTGAATTTAGCTTTAGTTCATTCGTCAAGGAAATAAACAGCCACAGTTCTTATTACTCACACTACCACAGTGTATTCCAAGCCTGTACATATCCTGCAGCTTGCTAAATAAGTCTATATCCTTTAAGAAATTCCCATCAGTCTCTGCCCAAGAAGAGCAATAATAAGTTAGTTAGTCATCAGATATAAAAACCTGAATCATTTTTACAAGTATCTTTAATGGCTTCCATTATTATGTGCCTTCATAAAAGAGCTCCCTCTCAAACACAGCATCCTTTCATTCTTCAAGAGGATCTCATTTCTGAAATAACGGAAATTAAGGCCCTGATGCTTTGTTTGGGCAAATGAAGCAGGAAAAAATACTCACCCAGCTCAAGCAGAAGGAATCATGTGTTCTATTAACTTGTCAGCTACCTTGGTATTATTAGCAAAACTTCACAAGTCAACCCAGTGGATTTCTGTGATTAGTGTTACACTGACAGCAAAGTATTCCATGTGGACCAAGCTGTGATTTGAGCTGCAGCCCAGGTGAAGAGGAGACATCTCCCCTGCTGCTCCTGGCTTTGCCCTGCACGTCCTTGACTCAGGTTCAGTGGTGGTTGCGTGGTCAGCATGAACGGGGCTGGTACCCAAGGGCACAGTGTGTCCTTCTAATCCCATCCCCATCTTCTCATCCTGCCTGCCCTGCTCGAAGTGTTGTGTTTGCATGTGCTCAGCAGCATCAAGGGGCATTTTTAGGGTCAGATGATGTTTTAGTTTATTAGTTGTCTGATCAAATGCACATCTTCAAGTAGGCCAAAATGGTCCCATCAGGGCTGGGCGGGCAGGAGCAGCCCTTTCAAGGGCAGCTCAAGACTTCTGGTGGATTAAAGTGGCTGTAAAACCATAGCCAGGATGGTTATATCATTCAGTCCTTTCTCTTGCTGTTAATGTAAGTATTAGTTTGCTGCCTTCAACAGACAATAAAAGTCAATATTCATTGTCCTGCCATCAGAACTGCACTGGATAATGTTTCCAAAACTCTTTCAAAAGGCATTTCCTCTGTGTTCATCTCTCTTCCTCTGAAGACACCAGAGGCCCTGAGTAGCTGATAAGATTTTTGAAGGTCATAGATAAACCAGAGCCTGCCTCTAGCCCCTTATGGCCTCTTTAAGTCCTTCCATAGTCCATAGGTTGAGAAACACGGAAAAAGGAAGGATGGTACTGAAGCGTCTTCCTCCTCTGTTTTATTTCAGGTCATGTAACCTTGCTCACTCTTGTGGAAAGCCTGAGGAGCTCCAGGAGGAGTTTAAAGAAGAGATCTTCCTCTCTTGTTCAGGTGAATAGTCATGAATTAGACTCTTGGGAGACTAAGGCGGTAGAAATACATAAGGAAATCGTTTGATTGCACATAGTGTTAAAAGATGTTAAAAATGCTTCTACTACCCTTAGTACTGGATTTTTCTATTTAGTTCTTTATCTTAATTTATGATGTTTTTTTCCCCTTCCCTGGGAAGTGAAGACTAGCAATAGATAAGGGAGAATATTTTGTGTTTTTGTATGCAGTATGAGTCCGGTACTTGGCCAAGACCCAGATCTATTGTGGCAAGAAAGTAATAGATGAACTAACTAGGGACTCAGACTCTCTGGCTAGCATCCAAGAAACATTAAAAACTGTAGTACTGCACATAACAAGTAGGAAGATGCATGCAAATGTTGATGTCTTATTGAAAACTGTTAAGTTATTAATATGTTGGCTTCATAGACATGCATTTGGATTTTAAAACCTGCTGTCTGAGTTCATGCCCAGAAATTACCTGCTGAAAGATATGCCTGGGATAATATTTAAAGTAGTGCCATACTGGTGAGGTAGTTCTGAAGAAAATGACACTTCTGGATCCCTAGGGCTAGACTGTTTCTTTTGGGAGCATCAGCTCTGAGGTAGTGGCAGTGGTCCAGTTCAGCTCTCAGTAATGGTCCCTAAGCAATAGTCCCACATTGTTTCTTAACCATGTCTTCCCTGCCTGAAAAGCAGCAAGTCATGCATAGGCCCTTAGGGCCTTGTCGTATGGGTAGGAGGGTTCACTGTCTATGGGTTCATGGGAAAGATGTGGCTCAAGAGCTTTTGTGTGGTACCCAGAGATCTCTGAAAGCCTTTTAGAAGGGAGATCCTACAAGCATTAGAGGTTTAGGGTCATTGCCTAATATAAGATTTAGGATGGCATTGATGCCAATTCCAAGAGTGAATCTTATTCCTGTGGGTCTTCTAATGGGAGCAAGATATGGCTCATATTATCACATCCACATTGTTTATGACTTCAAAGTCTGGAGAGCATTATAGTTTTCATGTAGGTCTGGTTTGTCATCCAACCCTGATAAGATATAAAAGGTGATTCAGTCTCTCACCTTGGAGACAGTCAATCCACTGTGCAAAGCATCTGATTGCACATAGCCACTGGCTGGAAGTATAGGTGAGGAAAGATGCTCGAGTCTCTACTTCTGTGTGTATTTATGTGTGAGCCAGTTGCAATCCAGTTCTTCCTTAATGTCATACAACTGGTAATGTAACCCCAAAATGTTTCTATTTTCATTGCCAAAGATGTTCTTGCCATTTTCCATGTCAGTCTGAACATTCATAAGGGTGTTTTGTTGCACACTCAGCAGCATGTGCGAAGTAGTTGTGATCACGAAAGCAAAAACAAGTAGCCAGAAACAAACACGCTGTAAAAATAGGTGAGCTCCAGCTGGACCAGTTGAGATGGAGCAGACAAGTGCTGTCCTGCGAAACACTACAGAAACCTGCAATGGGAATTTCTTTCTACCCCAGCAATAAGCAAACAGGTTCAGTGACTGCAGTTTATTCACAATCATAACTAACATCACTGATACTCACTAGAGGTGTCCGATCCCTGGGTTTTATGCTTTTAGATGAGTATTTCCTCTCTTTCCCTCTAGGATTATGTTTTTAGTAGGGAATAGCTTAATGTTAGGGCTAACATATAAATGGTGGGACTTGGTTTTCCATTTTTTTCACCTGACCTTACTAACTCCCTACTCTCTTCTCGTTCATGCTCGGAGCTTTGTTTGAGCTGGAGGACCAGTTTCATGGTGGCTGCTGCACTAAGTGAGCTTACTCATGCAGTGGGTTTTTTCCTAATCTCTGAACTCTAATTGTTGCATGCAAATTGTTTAATAAATAATGTTGGACTATAAAAAAAAGAAGAATAGATATTAATTAAGAAAAGGATTTAGGCTGACTCAGTCTCATACATGAGACAAAAGGTTAAGTAAATGCCAAGGCTGCTATGCCTCTTCAAACAATGAATATTAGTTTTAGAATCATTAATGTCTGCTTAGAAAACAGAGTCATACTGGAGACTTGTATGCCAGAATAACCAAGGCCAGGGCTGTTTCTTTTCAATCTGAAGCTAAATTATTCTCCAATAGAAGGCTAAATGTATGCAATTAACAGTGCTAGGTAGGACAACAGGGAATGGCACTTGTAATATGTAGCCAAATTGAGATCAAGTTTTTCTTTGAATCTGGTAACTTGGACATTTAATATGCACAACCAAGCTCTGCAACAGAATTAGTGAAAAGAGGCAGATAATTAACTCCTTCACTGCTTGTCAATGGAGACAGAATGATTAGCCTGCTGTTTACTAACTCCTGTCTTCTAAAGTTGCTGGATCTTCAAAAACAAAAGGCTTTTTTCAAGGGCCTTCCATGCATGGGCAAAGCTTAAGACAGTTGTGTAGTATTTATTAGAAAGAGGATTACTACATCATGTTCGTAAAGAAAACCTCATCCTGGGAAAGATTAGTTTCTCAGGTTGGGGGGAGTTAAGGTTGGAACAAACAGGACCATATGAGCTCAGTGCATACTCTGTTTCTGTGTTGAAGGGCTTAAGAAGACTAAGGCTCACCCTCTTTGTAAGCAAGTGGGTGACTCTTACCAGTAGGAAGGCAAAAGTCAAGGTGCTCATTAAAACTTCCCAGCATCCTTATGTGGAAAAAAATGCTCTTTACTAGACAAGACATGTTACTTCCTATATTAACATCACCCATTTAGTATGAGCATAGCTAATAATAATTCTTAATTCTCATCCAGGGTTCTCCAAGGGGATGAATGTATTTATTCCCAGTTTACTGAAGGGAAGTAAAGTAAATGATGGTGAAGTGACTTGCATCAGGCAACTGAGTTAAGCAATGGCCAAATGGGTCTGAAGCTTGACTCCTGAGTCTTAGATAATGCTCAACTGTAAATCTCATGGAATGTGAGTGGGATGCCTCTAACATACAAGAAGCCAAATCAAATTGTGCCTGTTTTTCTAGGGCTAGTTTGACTCCAGAAAGTTAAAACTTGCAAAGTTAAAATGTATTTTTACTTCTGTTTGTGTCTAAACTAAGTCTGCACTCCCTTGCTCTGTGTTCTGCTGGAGCTTAAAGCAAAGGGGCATCATTTTCCAGGGTGTCTGACGCAGCCTTTCCGCCTGTTGAGACAGCTCTCAAAGCAGTGCCTTTGTTTCAGCAGTGACTCCCACTGAAGCCAACAGCCACATGCAAATAAATGCTCACGTTTGAAAATGTTAACACTTAAAATAGCTCAAGTTTTGTTTCTAAGGCTGAAGTGCATTACAGCTCTCATTTAGCTAAGTAAATACTGTTATGCTGAAGTCCTTTGCATTGTCATCAACAGGAATAGACAGCTTTGCTCTCGGGCTTGTTCCAGTGAAGGCTCTGTACTGGAATGTCTTGTGTTTGCGTTTCATATTTGTGCCCTGTCTAGATCTCCCTGTCCAATTTCTGGTGTTTGCTGCTTTCAAGAGTGAAATAAACTGTATCTGGAGAATGGGCCCATCCAGGGACACATCCTTGAACCCAGGTCTGAGCCTTGTACTTTCCTTTCAGGATTTTACCTGCTCCTACTAAGAAAGAGCAAAGATGCAGGTAAATCCCAGATTCTTACTTTCCAGTATTGACCTCCTCTCTCATTGAGTGGTTTATTAGTTTGTGCTCAGGCCTGGATCTCCTTCCTGACTGTGGGACACTAACATATGGGATATTTTAACTGCCCATATTTAAGTAATCTTCATTAAGACCATTTGGAATGAATCTGTGTGGTTTCTCGTTGTTAATCTTTACCTTTTGAGAATTGCATTTCTATAGATCAGGGCTCTGGATGTTTAAAATTTGCTTTCTCCTACCCAGCTGCTCTGACTGCTGAGAGCACAAGTGGACTCCAGCATAGAAAGGTCTCTTAATTGAGGCCACCACAGTGGTCCCATCTGCAAGCAGGATCTGAACTGCCTGAGGCCACCTAGAAGCAGCTTTCCACTGGCTGCATCAGTCTCTTTTCACCACTTGGCAAATACTTGAGTTTGGAAATGTTTAGTTTTCAGTTATTCCACCATGAGCTCATGCCAAAGGGGCAGGTATGGCTTTGTTGTGTTTGCTAAAGGTCTGGCTCTAGCACCGTGGCGTGGGAGCATTGCCTGTCAGGCGAGGCCTTAGGTCAAACTGTCCCCTTGCATTGCTTGTACAGTGCTGGCTTTACACTTGGCTCTGGAGTGACATGGCAATTGCCATCAAAGGGGAAAATTCCAGGTTGCTTAGTGTTATGGCACAGCCATGCTCATGCTTTTCTCCCTTATGGATAGATCTCAGCACTTTCTGTCTGTCCTGATAGATGCTATTTACTCATCCTTCCATCCATCCTTTGTGGCAATGCTGTATGGCCATCTTGGGGCAAGCAGAATGGCCCCAAGCCCTTTCCCCTGAGGTCACTAACCTCAAAACTAGGTAAGATTAATGGTTCTGATGCCATAGTGATAGGGGCATCTGCGATGTACGTACGTACATAAAGATGCACGCCTCATGCAAAGCAATCCCTAAAACAGTAAAGGAGAAGAGAACTAAAGTTGTATTTGTGTAAGACTACTCATAGAGGCATTGCTGCTCAGGCAGCTTCTGTTGTACTTTTGATACCAACCTGCTTAACATGGTAGTGGCTGTAAGCACAGGGCAAGCCCAGTGAGTGCTGACAGCCCTAAGCCACGGCTGCCCCAGCTAGAGCCAGACCCGCATTGATCTTGCCAGCTGCTCCAATCCTCTCTTCCCTCCCTCCAGGCAGCTCCAGGCCTTTCTGGCAGTGCTTTCACAGCCACTCTGATCTGTGCTTCTCCAAGCCCCTGCCTTGCTGCCCCACAGAGCCACCAGTGCTGCTTATCTCTCCCCACTGCTGTGAGCATCTGCAGCTCTGCTGTCCTGCATCCCTGCCAGGTGCTACCTCCAACCTCACCGAGCATCCTCAGAGCCCCTTCCCTCATCTTTTACCTCTTCTTTCTTCATGCTTCTGCTTCCTCAGATGAGCCCTGTCCCACTCACCCAGGAGTGACAGCCACAACTCCCATCTTTCTCATCACCACTGCTGCTTGGGCAGGATTCACCCATCATGTCCCTCTTGGGTGCAGAGATGCTCAGCCTTTCCTCAACAGGCCTCACCCGGTTTTGTAGCATAACCCATCCCCTCCATCAGCATATCTCCGAGTGCTGACAGGCTGGACAAGGCTCAGCTCTGCTCCTCACAGTGTTTAATCCCCAGCACCAAGTCACCAGGACACCGTAGACTATTGGGTTCCGCTCAGGCATAATTCCATCATTACCATTGATTTCTTCGCTCACGCTCCCCATGGTGCTTTTAATCAACTCTCCATCTTTGTGCCTTCACACCTTTACGCTTTTCATGATTGGCTCTGCTACCTTCTGCCTCTGCAATGAAATAGTACCATAGAAATCCTCCTGCCTCTTACATACATTAACAATCCCATTTCTTCTCTCTCTGGTCCAGTGAAGGGATCTCCCTCTCCCACAAAGGCACCACTGTCTTTGCAAAGCACTCTGGTAAGCGCATGGGGAATAGCTTCTATTCAGTATTCCTTCAAGTCCAGTACAATGGATTATAATTAGTTACTGGCCTCTTTGGTTTACTCTACCTTCAAAGGCTCTTTTATAGTTTAAAAGTGAAGGGAGATGCTGACATTAATTTTGTCTGTCTTTCCATAGCATTGTGCAGACATACAGGATAAAGCTAACATGCAGGTAAAGTAACTCACTAGCCAAAAAATAAGGTAGCAAATAGGGTCATCATCGTATTCATTTCATGAAAGTAGCGTGGTGTTGGAGAGAACTCATTAGCCTTTTTGTTCTGCATTATTCCCGTCATTTATCAGCAGCTGTATCACATGTCACAGCTACTATCCTTTCTGGCATCCAGTGTGGGACCAGAGGATTCCCAGAGAATGCTGAGTTCCGACGCCAGGGTTGTGCAGCGTGATGCAGTAGGCACTGTATTAATTGTGGCAGATAGAATTTTTTCCAATATACTCCTAAAGGGACACTCAATAAAGCAATGCAGTGTGATTTACCAACTCAAAGAAGCATGGACAAATGAAACCACATCATGGACCTGTCCTTCGTTCCCCTAAACCTTGGTTAGTTCATTAGCACTTGAAGCATTGCAAATTGCATGAAAACAAAATAAACCAACCTAAACCCACAAGTGAAAAAAGCCAAACATTAGGCTAATCAGTGCAGGCTGCTTTCAGTGGAATAGTTATATCTCAAGTGATGGTGGTCTCTTAAATCATTAAAGAAGTCTACTTCTGCTTTAAGCTGTGGCTCTCTGATCACTTGTGGACCCATACATTATTCTCCACTGCAAAGCAGAGTTTGGGGACTAGTTTCAGATATGAGCTAGGAGCTCCTCCATGCACTTAGTCCTTTAACTATCAGGTGATAACTGTCCACATCTTGCATCAATGCAGAAACATGTGGGAAGGGAGAAAACTACAGCCTTGTTCAAGCAGCTGAAGTCGCAGCTATCAGTTCAAGCTAGTGCTGTAAGAAAACACCACACTGATGAAAGCAGTGCACGTTTGCATCCATCTAAGAGAAGGGAAACGCTGTGTTGAAGTGTTTTGAGCACCAAAGCAGGACGTGCAGAGGCCGATCACGACCCTCTAGGCTTGGGCAAGTCAGTTGACCGTGTGACTTGACTGCTGGGAGCAACAGCATTTGCTTACCCCGCAGGCAGATTGTGAGGATTAATTAATATTTGCAAAGTGCTTTGAAGATTAAAAGTAGCATGTTAAGTACTATAAAGTATTATTAATAGTGATAACAAACTGATAATTTTGGAGTATATGAGGCTTTTCTTAACCTTCTCTAGCAAGACCTTTCACTGCAAACAGCTGAACAAGTAACACCACTAGTGCCAGAGTGCCTGATCCCGTTTTCCAAAGCACTGGGATTATGCTGATTAAGGAAGGCACTAAGTACAAAACACATTCCATTTCACCTTTCAAATAAGCTATGCTATGTTTTAAAACATGGTGTGACACAGAATACTTTTAGTGTACCAAGCTAATGTGCTGGGATGATTCTAACTGTTAAATGTGTTAGAGTAAAACGGCTTCAGAAAGATTCTGGCCCTTTGCAACTGGGGCATGTGTTTTGCTCTCTCTCAGCTTTGAATGCATCCCCAAAGCTGCTTTGCTCTGCTCTTCAGGAGTTCCTACTTCTTCCTGCTTGCCTACTCCTGCTGCCCTCACCCAGCCGTACCACAGTGCCTTGCATGGCCAGGCACCAGGCAAACACTTGCTATAAGAGCTTCACCAAACTTCAAGTCTCCCGTTGAAGTGTGTGTTGTCTGCACTGAACAGGGAGAAGTGCTTTGATTCTTGGCAATCTCCCTCTGTGTGCAGCCCCATGGGGGAAGGTCGAGGGCAAGAAGTAGTGATGTGTAGAGTATAAGACTGGCTGTTGCCAGTAACAGCTCCTACCGTTACCCATTTGGATTTTATGCCAAGAAAATCAGGCACCGGTGTCAGCCGCAGTCAAGAGGAAGTCTGTCAACGTATTTAACTTGAAACAAGAAACAGTTTCAGGCTTGTATGGCCCAGGTCTTTCAGGCCAGTGTTCTGGCATTGTGAAAAATGCTTTTCCTCTCAAAAACTTGGAGATCTAAGAATTTTGTCTGGAGTGTAAACAGCAGGACTCTCATGAAGAGTAAAATTTATTTCTTAGCTTGATGGGGTCAAGTAACTGTAACTGGGATTAGCTAATGTTTCACAGAACCTGATGTTTTTGTGGCTAGGGAATCCCTCGAGGAAGGAGGATATCCACGTCTGATGAAAAGCTCCTAATAAAAATAGATACTGCTTCCGAGATTATCAAAGGAAAATGGGAAGTAATGAAAATTAAAAGTGCAGCTCTGGAATCTTGTAAAGTCCTGCCAAGACAGTGATCTGGAATTCACTGTCTGTGATTTTTTTCCCTTATTCTGCCCCATCTCCCTTCACTCCTGCACACACAACCCCTGCTGAATCCCTGCTGAGAGAAGTTGGGGCTGTTCAGCCTGGAGAAGAGAAGCTGCATGGAGACCTCAGAGCAGCTTCCATTATCTGAAGGGGGCTGGAGGATGCTGGAGAGAGACTCTTCATTAGGGACTGTAGTGATAGGGCAAGGGGTAACGGGTTAAAACTTAAACAGGGGAAGTTTAGATTGGATATAAGGAAGATGTTCTTTCCTGTGAGGGTGGTGAGGCACTGGAATGGGTTGCCCAAGTGAGTTGTGGATGCTCCATCCCTGGCGGTGTTCAAGGCCAGGTTGGACAGAGCCTTGGGTGAGATGGTTTTGTGTGAGGTGTCCCTGCCCATGGCAGGGGGGTTGAACTGGATGATCTTGAGGTCCTTGCCAACCCAAACCATTCTATGATTCTATGTCTCTCTCAGCAGCTCCACCTCTAGCTCTCCCTCCACCCCTTCAAAGAAAAGAAAACCAAAAGAAGCAGCCAAAAAGATCAGCCATCAGGCAGGGGTAACTTGTCAAATCCCAAACTTAATCGCTGAAGACAGTAATCACCAATGAAACAAAGGATAAGCTCCAAGATACCAAATAAAGCAGTACTATTCCCTTAATCTCTTTACGAATTATGAAGTGAAGGCCTTCCAAAGAAGCAGGACTTTTAAGAAAGGGGGAAGACTTGTGGCTTTGACAATTTGTTTGTGGTCAGAAAGCAAACTCATGTTTTCAGTGATATTCATGACTTTTGCATGAGCAAAACAGGAGACAGCAAAATGAAAGTAGAAATAAGAAAGTATGTGCTGAAGAAGGGGAAAAGACTTTTGTCACTACTAAAAATAGATATTTTTAACTGTTTGCTTCCCACTTGGCAGCAGTTAAAACTTTTCACTCTGTGAAAGGCTGGAAATAGGAATTTCTGATTGTTTCTACCGTGTCCCTTTTCCGTTCTCCTGGACCATTCTTTGTGCAGCCTTTATCACGAAACTTGCTTGCTAAAGAAACCATACTCAGCCCTATCCTTTTTTATGGGGCTGTCCCAAGACAACCTCTACCATACTTGATACTGCTTTCTAAAAGCAGACTGGCTAGTTGAACAAATGGGGAAGAGCTCATGATGTCAAAGTACAGGTCAGAGCAGTGATTTTATTACTATGTGGTGTACAACAGCAATATAAAATGTAGCTGTCCAAAATGTGGAATTTGTTCACTCTTTTTGGTTCATTGCTGATGCACCCTGATACCTGAAGCTCGAGCAAGGACACTGCTCAGGTTTTCTCTTTTCCCCTGCTTTTTCCCCCCCAGGTTGCTTTAATCTGTAATATCAGCAATAATCACTGTGGTATTGTTGCCTAGGCATTCTTGAAGAGTTAGAAGAGGACTGTAATTGAAGAGTTCATTACCAAGATCAGTTGGCTCCTTGATTACAGTGGCAAGGTGAAATATATCCTCACCAAAAAGCAACTGCGAAACCTTTAGAGAAGTCACCCACTTTTCACTCTTTTTCATTAGGACCCCGACAAGCTTGTCAGCAAAATTAAAGGTATGTCATTCACATCGTGCATGCATTGCAAAGGACTATAAACCTGCCAACCTCTTTGATGAAATAAAAGGGTTTTATTTATGATTCATGTAGGAATATGAGGTTATTTTTATTCTGTCAGTACCCTAATAATCAGAGAAGAGCTCGGGAAATGAGAAGGCAAACTGACAGGGAAGGTTCTGATAAAGGGGAACCCTCTAGGGTATTTTGCCCCGTTTGTAATCTCCTCTGTTTTAGTGTGAGGTTATAAGCATGGGAACAGAGAGTAACTATGTAGCAGCACTTAAGGACAAGGAAAAGGAAATACTTCCACCAAAGAGGTCTGTGTTGCTGCAGTGAAGTGAGCAGGAGCTTCCCATCTGCTCTTCCAAGAGCATAGTGAGTTGTATCGTTACCCTTCTTTTCTACTTGCTTTCCTACTGGGCAACATAAGCCATCTTTAACAACAAAAAGGGAATACTGCAAACCTTACACAGAGCCGTTGCAAATTTGTTACCTATTTGTTTTACACTAATTTTTACAGGGCCCAAAGCAGGGCATCTTTCCAAGTGCTCCCAGTCTAGCTCAACATGAGATACAGCAGCACAGTAAAGGGAGGATGGGGAAGCAGCTCCCTTTGCAGTCCCTGGTCAGCATTTACACTATCACAGTAGCTAGGTAGCAGGCTACATTTCAAGTCTTCCCCTTGGTGTTTCCAATGTCTTGGCAGCTTGAAGCTGCTTTAGTTCTGTTGCAGCTCAGCAAAGCTTCTGGAAGTGTATTTTGTGCTTTTTGAAGCTGCCATTCATACCACAAGCACAACCATGATTACAGAAACACTCCTTGTGAGTAAAAAAGGTATCACTGTATTAGCTGGCTGGCCTTAAGTATGGTAGTTTGCTGAACAGTGGTGTGCTGGCAGGAAAACACAGCCTAGCAAAATATATGCAGGATGAAGTGAAACAAAGTTCACTGGAGGAAAGAAAATAATACTAATCCTTCATTCAATAAGCAGTGAGTTAAGTACATTCCGTGTGTTGAAGAAATGTAAAAGCAAAGGGAAGAAAGCACACATATAAAGGTGATGTGACTGCCTTCCTCTCTAAAGACAACATATAGGGCATTTAGGTATTAATAATACCAGGAGTTATATCCAAGCTGCTAATACAAAATACAGCCCCTGGTTTAAGGCCCCACTGAGTTTCAGGATGTTAGAATTCCTTCAAACCAGAGAATCCCCTTGAAGTAAGGGATGATGCTAACATTTTCATGGGTTGTTTAAATTATTGACTACGCTTGTAGAGGATAATAACCACTGTTTGAGATGGGATTATATTCACTCTTCAGTGCTGCCATCTCTGCAGTAACTTTCCATATTCAGATTTGTGCCTCACAAAGGTTTGGGAAGTTTGGATTTGGTGACATGGGGCTGGCTCTGTAAAGACGAGTCATGATCCAGGTATCAGAGATGCTCTGAGCAGATATAGTCTGATTGTTGGACGTAAAGTTAGTCTCTGTGATCATTTCTGTGTACTCCAGAGTGACGCCTTCCAGACTCTTGTTCCTTGTCCTATACTATCCTAATGGTGCTAAGATTAGGGGTAATTCTTAAGGAATGTGTTCCTTTTATCATAGAATCATAAAATCATAGAATAGTTAGGGTTGCAAAGCACCTTAAGATCACTGAGTTCAAACCCCCTGCCATGGGCAAGGACACCTCACACTAAACCCCCAGGGCTCTGTCCAACCTGGCCTTGAACACTGCCAGGGATGGACCATTCACAACATACTTGGGCAACCCATTCCAGTGCCTCACCACCTTCACAGTAAAGAACTTCTTCCTTATAGCCAATCTAAACTTCCCCTGTTTAAGTTTGAACCTGTTACCCTTGTCCTATCACTACAGTCCCTAATGAAGAGTCCCTCCCCAGCATCCTTACAGGCCCCCTTCAGATAGTGTTTTACCTGTTCCTTTTCTTAGCCTCACAGTGCTTTCTGGGCAGTCACTCACTTTCTTTTCCCACGGATAGACATGGAATCACCCTTTCTTCTTGTTAGTGTGGGGTTTTTCTTGGTTTGGTTGGTTTTGAGCAGCTACAGCAAAAGGATTTATAGCAATTTGAACCTCTTGATGGCAAAGTCTGCTTCAGGACAGACGCACTACTCGAAAGTATTTTCAGTGCCCTCTTGACAATTGGTTAGATGTCAGGGGCTGGAAGCAGCAGGATCCTGCTGTGTGCAGAACACTTGGTATTCATCCTTTCTGAACAGCTAGCCAGCTGGCAAGAACTGACTGAGGTTCTGCCCACTGCGTAATGTTGAAAGGACACAGAGTAGCCTCAAGGTGTTGCTGTCCCTTTAAAAACCCTCCTTTCTTCTGTTGACTCAGTGATTTACACGAAAGCATAATTTCATTTCTCTCAGCTAATTACAAACTGCTCCTTTCCAAACTCTTGATCTTTTCACACAGCCAAAGGCACCGCTAGCAAATCAGACCCAACATTTAGGAGGATGCGATACTGCGCCGCCAGTCCCATAGCGGCCGAGTACTTCTCCTTTTACATCTCAAGCCTGCCATTGTGCTGGAAAGTAGAGCAGGTAACTACTTCATCAGTCCAAGATTCCATTCTGGTGGAGCACGGAGGTTCATTATACTTACTTTATCAGCAGTAAGGTTTACTGCCGAATCCATGACAGATATTCATGTGAAACATGAGCAGAGAGAGAGGCATTGCATCTTTTCATTAATAAGCCCTCTTCTGGGATCCGGCATTAGTGAGATTCAGCGGATCATAGAGCACAGGGGTATCATTTTTACATGATTACTCTAAATTCTTAAACCAGAGGCTTAAGAGAGAGGCTTCTCACAAAGGCAGCTGTGGGAATTGTTAAATGATTGGCACAGCACTCACGATGGGCTGAACCACTCTGGGTACCTCCAGTCATGGGGGGTACCAGCAGGCATTTTATTACCTGCCATCAAGGGAAAAGTGGGAAAGAGGGAGTGCATCAGACAGAGGAAGATGTGTTAACCCTGCAAATATCTCTGTCGTTCTGCCTCTCCTCCTGAACAGCACTCTTGCAATAATACTGATGCAGGGCTTCATCATTCTGCAAAGGCTAAGCTATTCCCTTACCATATCTTCTTTGTGTCTAGGCTTATTTTTAACCTGTCTGATCCTACCTTCATTAGAATGGCTACTGAAATAATCCCCTTGCAACCTCCACCCCCAAATAATTAATTTTTGACAGAGCAGAGGGTCATTTAATTCCACCAGACATAATACTTCTGAGATGTATTGTCTATACATAAGAAACTTCGGGTGGCTCAGAGGACTGGTACAACTACTAGCTAGATTGTGAGGTTGGTGACATTAACAGAGAAAAGCCATCTGTGGATTGCAGAGATTTACACTGTCCTCTTGATATCCCTACATGTGATTTCATGTAACTCCATCCACACTATTGCCGTGCACTCCCTCTGTCCTGGCTGCTCAGTCCTGTCCTGCCAAGCTATGTGCAAACCAAAGCCAGAAAGTTGGTGTGGCTGAAAGGAAAACTCTTTTTGTTCCTCCCTGGGTCGGTTTTCAGACAGAGAAGATCCTCAATCAGTTCCAAAATACAGATGCACAGTGCTCATCCCAGCGTGAGTAAAGGGAGCCAGTAGGGACCAGAGGAACTGGGCTGCTTCAGCTGGAAGTGTTGGCTGAGCTGTGGCTTCCCGTCCCCATTTAGAAAATGGAGATAATAGTAATGTCTTGTTTCTTTAATTCTCATTTTAAAGAGAACATTGTTAACATTTGTTACATTTGTTTGCATTTGTCCATAGAGCTAGATCACAGAGCAGGCAGTAAATCTGTGTGAACTGTGCACAGCCTGGGTGGCTGGATATGCAAGAAACTAAATGTTCGTTCACCAAGAAGCACTTTCAGTGGGAAATGAACTTGAGAATCAACATAGTGAGTGAAAAGCATGATGCTGAGCTGCAAACTATGACTGGTCTATAAAATCTGGTAGGCAGCAACTGCCAGAATCTTCCCAAGGTTTCATCACGCTAAGCTGCAAAGGCAATCACTGCTCCATTTGGTGAATGTTATCAGCAAAATCCTTCCTGAACTGTTTCCCCAACATGTTGAAGTCCAGCTTCCCAGTCAGCCTGATCCTGATTGCTAATAGCTAGAGATTGGTTTAAGCTCTGAAGTTAAGAGAGAAGGAGAGAGGAAGTGAAGGAAAAGGAGAAGACCACTACAGACCTATGAAACCAAGAAGCCATAATGGAGATTTCTGAAGTATCCTGCCTAGTAACAAGTGCTAGGACAAGAGGAAATGGCCTCAAGCTGCACCAGGGCAGGTTTAGATGGAGCTGAGGAACAATTCCTTCCCCAGAGGGTGCTCAGGCATTGGAACAGGCTGCCCAGGGCAGGGCTGCAGTCACCGGCCCTGCAAGGGTTCACACCCCATGGAGAGGAGGCCTTCAGTGCCATGGGTTAGTGGTGGCCTTGGCAGGGCTGGGCAATGGTTGGACCTGATGAGCTTAAAGGTCTTTTCCAACCTCATTGATCCTTTGTTTCTGTCATTCTATGATGAACTACTGTAAATCTTGGTGTAAACCCATCCATTTTCAGGTCCTTTTAGGCAGAGTTGTTCCTCTTTGAGCAGACTCTTTTCAATCCATCCCTTTCTGCAAGTCCAAAAAGAAAAACAAGAACCAGGAAGGCGAGGTCGTGTGCAGGGCTGAATAATCCAGATCAAACAGCAATGAACACCCGATTAGGAGCCAACACATTTCTCTTTTCACTATCTGTGCAATTGTTTGGCAGATCTAATTCGAACCAGGTGCAAGCTATAATATTTATTGCAACAATGCATCATTTTTGTCTGTTTCCAAGGTCATCCCTGTAGCCAATGGGAAGGCAGCAACCCACAGGGAGTAGAACTTTGCCTATATGGGTAAGACGGGAATTACTTAACCCTTTATCTATTGGAATGGAATACAACATTGCACAAAGCACACAGCTAACAAAACAGAAAATCCTGTGTGAAATCTTGGATGATAACAGGTTCCAGTGAAGTAAGTGACATCACCAGCTGAGCTAATAGCCAGCCTTAGGTGAAATGGAGTAGGTACAGATAAGGAATGAGAAAAACACATTTTTTTTTACTCCTTCTTTTTCAAAGGCCTGGGTTTATGTAGAATTTGCTGCAGTAGGAGGCCATGATTGCATGTTATCTAGTGCCTACTGTACAGTTGGGTCTCATATGCTATGTTTGGCTAAGCTTTGGCAACCTATTTCTTTGGCTAGGGCTGTCTCCAGAGATCTGAGGCTGCAGATGCACCTGCACAGAGGCACCAAGGCACTGCCTTTGGAACTGCCACTTGAGCCTGCCAGGGCTGTCAAGCGAGAGGAAGCTGTTGATCCTTCCTGCCCCTTGAGACAGCAATTCAGAGAGACAAGGTCCATGTGCTGCTATCCATCTAAGGGTAAGTGTCCCAGACACGATTTCACCTGGTCCCAAAGTGGTTCTGTTGGTTAACAGTGGACAGTACCCTTGGTTATGAAAGAGCCCCATTTTCAAAGCCAGCACCTATTTCCCTCTTGTGAGTTTTTTTTGTAACCTTTGCATGACTTCTTGTGCTTTTTGTGATCATTTGGCAGTGAGGATCTTCTTTTACGTGCTATTTTATTCCTTTGAAACGTGGCAAACATAAATACAAAAACAAAGCAGTGAAGATGTGGGAAATTGTGGGATTTTTTGCCTTTTTGCAAAAGCCACAAGAAGTTGCCAGTATTTCTGCAGGCGGAAACTATTTTTTCCGCCTTCAAATCATCACACAACATAAAATCTGTGGGTATTTGTGTATCCTTGGATAGATGCTAAAGGTAACAAGGAAATGCAGACTCTCTCTTAAGAATTTACACACCCTGGGTCCTTGCGTGTTCTTTTAGCAGCCACAGCTCCCTGAAAGGAATTTCAGCATCTAGTTGTCGCAGTTGCCCAGATTAATTGTCCTATGACTGTAATCAATTACTAATGTTCTGTGTGATCTCAGGATCCATTCTTAAAAGAGTATCCATTAAAAAGTCCATTACATTCAGAGGTAAAATAATCCAAGCACACGATATTAATGGATTTGGGATCAAACTCTGAGTGAGCACTTAGTTAGAGACAGATCCTGCTGTTATTTTTAGGCAGCTCAACAGAATAAGAGTATGTTTAGGGGGGATCCCTTCTCCCCAACACCCCTAGCAGTGTCCCAGCATTAAATTCTTAGGAAGTTCAGACCTAGTTGGAAACTTTCCCAGTGCAGTGGTGGAACCACCATCCCTGGACGTGTTCAAAACCCGTGGAGATGAGACCCTCAGTGCCATGGATTAGTGGTGGCCTTGGCAGTGCTGGGGTAATGGTTGGACTTGATGATCTTGAAGGTCTTTTCCAGTCTCGTTGATTCTGTGATTCAGCATCCTTGCTAATTTGTTTCCTTTAGTGAATTTAATACCCCACACTTTGTAACTGAGGCTTGCAAATCCTTTTAGTACTGGGCTGGTGAGTTTGTACATCATCCCGTGCATCGCAGGTTTGCTTAGATAACTGTTTCTTGAAGGATCTGTAAAATCCTGTCATTGTAATGCCCCTTCCTCTGTCTCTCCTACTCCTCAGAAGCAGGGGGCTCCTACAGGGCTAGCTCTGACCCTGGGAATCTGTCATGTCACCATAGCCGAGGCTCTTGCCAACACGCTACAGGTACGCACAATGCAGTGCATCAGGAAAAGAAAGAGATTGGAATTGTCCAAAGCCTGCTAGGGTGGGAGATACCATCCTGCAGAGCACCTCTGGAGCTAGAGGGGTGGTTAGATAGGGCAGGGCAGAGGATGGAGTCTTGGGTGACATGGTTTAGTGTGTGGCATCCCTGCCCATGGCAAGGGGTTGGAACTGGATGATCTTAAGGTCCTTTCCAACCCAAACCATTCTGTGACTATATGATATTTCAAGCCAATACTTACACAGTTCTTCAGAAGGTGCCCAGCTTGAGTAAATATGTGGCAAGGCTTCTGCAAGCTGATCAACACCTAAAAGTGCCAAGCACACCAGGGACTTCTAGAAACACACCGAGGATACTTGGAAAAGCGGATGGTGATTCCAAGCTGGTTTGCATTGTGTCCGGAGTGCTAAGCCATACTTGGCTTGTATCTTTAACTGAGAGCCAGGCAGCTTGCCTTCCAGGTGAACGGCTGGGTTAGCCGCTCAGTCGCGGGTCACTTCTGCATTGTACTTCACTTCCCTTTCTTCTTCCTTCTTTCTTTGCTCATTGATCAAGCTGCTTTGGAGAACAAGGATACTTTGCATATCTGGCTAAGTGCTGTTAACAGCCTCTGCCTGCGGTTTGTTAAAATTAAAAGAAAAAAAAAAAGGAAAAAGGGAAAAAAAAAAAAAAGAAGTGTGATCTTGCTGGAGAAGTAATTTGCTTCTCTCCAACCAATGATGGCTTGCACTTTATGCAAATTGGTATCTAGGGACAACAAATCCCATTTAATACATATGCATAGTTCATAAAAAAAACGACGTGAGAGAAAGAGAAAAAAGATAAAGCAACGAGTCAGCAAAAGAACAGGTTCCGAGGAAATTTATTGTCCCAAATTGGACATTTGTAACAGATGATGTGAACAAGTGTTAACTTTGTTTTCAGCAGCTCTTCACGTACATTCACTAGACATCACACAGATTATGTTTTAAGGATCTGAACTGTAATAAAAAAAAGTGTCTGTGGGCTTTGGAGTGTTGTGTTCCATATGGTTGGGGAAGTGCGGAGTTATTGCGACAAGCATCTTGTGAAGCTCATTACGCACGGCGGTGTTAGATGCGAATTGCTGTGCATCGCTATAGGGTACGTACATGACATCCCACAGTCAGCAGATAGCAACTGGAAATGAAAGATATGAAGGCACAGAGTACAGCTTCAGGGAACATGTTAGACAAAACATCTGCTGGTATCAGAAAGCTGCATTATCAGATCATTGTGTCCATGAATTTTTTATAAAGACTTTTTCTTCTTTTCTTTTCTTTTTTTTTTTTTTTTTAAAGCTGCAACTTTGAAAGTGACATTTTGTGAGCAAGTTCTTGATTGAAGTGTGATGTCAGGAGAAAGGCCAGTCAGGTTTATTATCTGTGCGAGAGCCAGTATTGGCAGCCTGAATCGACTCCTTTCTCCAAGCAGTTGAGTTGGCCATTCACGTACTACAAGTGCTTTCTCCGGCTGATAAAACCTCCACCCACATCCCAGGTTGTGGCTTTAGTACCAAGCTCCACAGCAAGGAGTTTGCAAAGTTTGGTTCCTGAAGGGGTACTTAATCATAGAATCATAGAACAGTTAAGGTTAGAAAGGAAGGACCTTAAGATTATCCAGTTCCAACCTCCCTGTCATGGGCAGGGACATCTCACACTAAACCATGTCACCCAAGGCTCTGTCCAGCCTGGCCTTGAACACTGCCAGGGATGGAGCATTCACAACTTGCCTGGGCAACCCATTCCAGTGCCTCACCACGTTCACAATAAAGAGCTTCTTCCTTATGCCTAACCTAAACTTCACCTGTTTAAGTTTAAACCCATTCGCCCTTGTCCTGTCACTACAATCCCTAATGAAGAGTGCCTCTCCAGCATCCTTGTAGCCCACTTCAGATACTGGAAGGCATATTAATGACATGGATGGGGAGCTACTGAGCAGGATTCACCCAAAACACAGAACCTTTCTGTTGCATCACATGTGCAAAGCACAGAGAGGAGAGCTCAGCATCAACATCTCAGTGCTTAGAGGGGCCTCCTACCTACTTAACATTCCTGACATTTGTAAGGGCAGTGAGATGGCATGAAATGTATGTGCATATTGTAACTATTTACATTAAAGCAGACAGGCATTTTCCAGCCTCTCACCTTTTCTAACCCACTTATGAATTTTCCTTCATGTCACTTGTGTTAGAGGTAGGGTGACCTCCCCCTCTGCAGCAGCAGGTACCAACAGAAGCCCTGTCTCTTGCTGATCTGCAGATGGTCTCTTTCTCTGCAGTCAGCTGCCTCTAATCTGTGCATCCAAAGTGAGCAAACTGATTTCCATGCTGGTTCACAAATAGTTGCTTCAAAGAGACCAACATTTTGGCCTTCCTCCCAAGCCTTCTCCCTCTATGTGTGTAAAAGAGGGTGGGAGAGTGGAGGGACATGTCCGACAGCATCATGACTTATGAAAGGATTTAGTTGTCAGCATCAATTTTTGATGTAATGCTGTTCATTGATGTAATGGGGGCTGCAGAGAAAGCCAGAGGCGATTCGCACTCCACTACTGATACTTAGGGAGCCTGAAAGTAAGCAAGGGATTTTGCTGGCCTGACCTGTTGCTGAACGAGGTGAGGAGCAACCAGCCCCTGGGTTGCTCTGGTTTGGAGGGGGATGAGAAGGAGACCTGCGCTATCTGAACGCCGATCATCGAGAATATAGTGATAGTTATGAAAATGTGAATCAGAGGCTGCTGCATTTTTAATGTTGATCTTTAAAAGAGCACAAAGCTCTTTTATGTGGAGCTCAATGTTCCTTTATTGCCTTCACACCCACACCTCCAGGGAGCCTGAGAAAGAGCCTCTGCTGGGCTGGGCACTGCTTAGCTGGGAACTTGCCTGGGCAAGCTTGTCCCTCCAGACCAGAGACTTTTCCCCCTGAAGCAGTGTCCCAGCATCCTGGTAGGAAACACTGTGTATTTGGTGTTAGGAGCTGGCAGTACAGCCCCTGAAATGAGACATCAACCAAATTCCTTCTTAACCGTTGTTGTCTTATCCAGTGACCCAACACTGAGCAAATCTGAGCCCTGCAGTCAGTCCTGTCCATACAGCTGTGTACAAAGCAAGCCTAAACATTTAACTACCTCTTCTGGACATGGAGTCATACACTCGTTTATCTGCAAGCCAATATATCAGCATGTATTAATTAGTCTGTGCTATTGCAGGAACTATGGTTTTAATTGAAGGGGCTGAAATGTGAACATGCAGTCCATCTCTCCCTTTTTTACACCTTAGGCTTTACTTTGGGTTTACACTGTGCTTTGGAGGGTTTCCTTGGCTGTTCTTCAACTTTTCTTTGTCAATGTATGCTCTCCCTGGTAGCAGCAATATTTGTGTACAAGTAAGTGTTTTCGTGATGGAATAGGTATGATTTGTTGCAGAGCATGTCTGAATGTATATACATATAGATGTGCATATATATATGTATATTTGTTAATATATATGAAAATTCTGCCCCATCTACAGATGGCTGTTATATGGGAAGCTTGTGAAGAGCCCATGCAGTGTATCTAGTCAGTGGAGCAAAGCAGAGGGGCAAAGAGCTGGCCTTGCAATGTAGCAATAACGGATAGAAGAATATATGGACATGCAGCTAACAAGAAGGGAAGGGAAGTGGCTGGAGGGGAAAGAGATATAATGGGTCCCAAATGTGGCAAGCACATATGCTGCCATACAGCAAATGCAAAGTGCCACCACTAGTGACAAGTGTATTGCACCTAAGGAAAACAGCTGTGCCAAGCGCCCAAATCCACATTCAGCCTCCTGACCCTATGTCTCCCTGGTCTGATGTGGATTAAACTGGTCAGGTCTGAGAGCCCATCCAAGTACACATTCCACACAAACAATGGCTCAGTGTATCTCTGATATACTCCTTGCAGGGCTGCCTCTTTTGCATTTGCAATCTTGCATTTGTGAGATTGTTGTATCTTATTTTCGCATTGTGCTATGCTCGGTGTCGCACAGGCAGTTTGATTGTCTGTGTAGATCACTGCGTGGTTTAGTGCAGTTCTGTGTTACAAACCCTCCCCATAACCCTATGATTTGTTAATAATTCGCCTATTTTGAAGAAACCCCCTTTGACACCTGAGCTGGATCTCCTCTTCTTAGGCATAAATGTAATAAAGTCCCCAGTGAAGAGCATCCCTCTAACTGGTCCTGTCTGCTCTGTATATATTTGAATATATAAAATATTAATAGATGGTTCCAAATGTTTAATCATATCCATTTGACTCTGTGACACTCCGTGTCTGTAGGCTTTCTGTGTTAACTGCCTCTGTGATACCTGCATACAGCTGATTTGTTGTTGATCTGGAGTTTTTAAAGCAAAATAAAACTGAGGTTTGCAATTTGATTTGAATTAATCAGGTCTGATTAGACAGGGACAGATCAGGCAGTTCTGGATGCTCTCTAATACAATTTCATGTGCTATTCCAAAAGAAATAGTTCATATCTTAAGTAAAAGTGCTATTTATTTAACACTATTTTCTCAGAGTGCTATATCTTATGGAGGGGGCATTGTGGTGATGTTCAGGGTGTAGGAAAGAAAGCATTTTGTTTTACGAAAATACAGATATTTTAGAATGGAGTCACCTGGTGGTAGATCTCATGAATGTACCTAAAAAGATGCTTCCCAATATTATTAGTTTGGGTTTTTTTTTAATTCACGTCACACTGACTGTCCATCTAGAAGCTTTGATAGATGGAGCCACAAAAACAAAAGGCTGTATTTAGTTTAATCAGCCAATTTAAAGAGAAAGGGTGGAATTATGTATGGCAGAGGACAATTATGCAAACTAAATGATTCTTCAATTAATAATGAGATCCGTGAAAGGCAAAGGAGAAAGGATCCTCCTCTCAGAAGGGGAAAGGTTGTGGTTCCCTGTGCATCCTCGTATGCATCCCGTGGCATGTGAGTGATGCGATGTTAAAGGACAGGATGATATAGGGGGCAGAGGGCAGCTCTGGTGTTAGCTTTCAGCCAAAGCCTTTCAGGGCTCTGCTCTTTTCAGTGGGAAGCCTCCAGTGGAACTTCTTCTTTCCTAAACAGGTTCATCTCAGCCTCCATCTCGCAAGGCTCTGTAGGAAAGCAGCGCACAGCAAGTGGACCTGGGCTGCAGAAGCACCTACCAGGCCCTAAACTGTGAGTATGTTGCCAAAGAAATTTTAACTGCAACCCACTCATTCCCTCTTGCTCTTCATTTCCTCACTCTCCAGTTTGCAGTCTGGAAAACAGCCATGGAGAGATACGAGCCTACCTGTAGAGCCATCAGTTTGGCCGTTTTCATGCAGCTTTTATCCTTCTTTTAAATCCCTGACTGTGGTGTGCCAGAGCAACAAGCCATATGTTAAAGATGTTAAAGAGCAAATACTTTGCAGACTGTACCAGCATGCAAAGTCAGGGGGGAAGCAAGCAATAACGTTGGGAGAAGGGGGAAGAAGTGATTATCTGGTAGCGCTTATTCGGGAGGGCAATAGTGGGAGGTGCTGTAAGTGACAGGGATTCACTATGGGACACAAATCACTTAAGGCAAAGCCGTTAGGATCAATTTAAAATACCGAAGAGGGAGGCTAAAGTGACAATAGCATGTTTTAATTGAAATCACAAATATCATTCTGAAAGCTGCGGTTTAAAAGACATGGCAGAGTTACTTTCTCTGAACAGAGAGAAAAGTTTTCCTTTCTGACTTAAAAAAGAGCTTTTTTGCAGAGATCAAAATGGAGCAGAATGATTTTAAAATATCTTAAATCCTATATGTATATATATATATATATTAATGTTCTCTTTTCTGTTGATGGGCATATTATGAATGGAATTAACTACATTACTAATGCTTTTAATCTGATTTTAATAGAGCCTAAGGCTGAAGCATGAAACCAGCATGTGTCCCATTAAAGGAAAAATACAGTTATGGAGACAATAAATAGCATGTCCAGATAAACACATTTATCTGTGTGCTAGTTTTATTTATGGAGCTAAGTAGCTTATGTACAGACACTTTTCCAAAGCTGAAGTCCATACGACGGGATTGTTACTGGTTTTGGCAGCAGAAATGTGAACTTGGTAAAAGAGCCTGGCATGGAAAACCAATGAGCTCTGACATATTCCATTTGCTCCTAACTCTTTGATTTCTACACACAGAATCTGACATCTGTTGGGCATTGACCTTGCTCTTTTAAATAAGCTTATTTTAGAAGACCTTTGCAGAATGCTGTCTGTTTGGCCTCGATGTAAGCTGTTAGGGAAATGTAGTACAAACACAGAAGTTGTATGTTTTGAATGCCAGAGATGTTAAGCTGAAGAGCAGTTGGTAAGATCTGTACTTCTGACTGCTTGCTGTGCTCTTAACAAGGAAGCATCCTCAAAGGAAAGGAAACTTACTCATCCTGCATTTGTAGGAAGATTTTTACCTGTTTATTTATAGCAGGAATTTCAGGACCAGACTTCTTTTTCAGTCCAAAATACTCTGATCAGGCTCTAAGACACTCACTGGAGTGAAGGGAAATGTTGAAAAGTAAGTGGTTGTTTGGGATGTCCCAGGTCAGAAATCTCAGAGAGTCAGTGTTTGTTATATTGTAGAATCAGCCACCCATAAATGTCTCTAAGCACAGGTTCTCAAATATGGGAGTAACTTCTCCAAAGCATGGCCTCTTCCTAATGGAACAACACCCTTCACTCAGTGCAGTTCAAGAAGAGCCATAACCTTCATTGTGGGGATTTCTTTCCATTCGTCATAGGAGAGCAGCTTGGATGAAAGTTCACAGTGGAAGTGCTGCAGTCTTGCAAATGCCAGCATGTATCACTGTGCAATAAAACAAATCTCTGGGTTCCAACATGGCAAATGAGAGTGAAGGAATGAAAGCGCCTTTATGAGTGAATAGGAAAAACATCCTTCATTAGGACTGTATCTGCTGAAGTCAATAGAATGCTCCTGTCAACTCCAGTAACAGCAAAGGCAAAAAGAAACTTAGAGGCACATTTGGGATATGTATTTGATGTTCTTCTATTGCTGGTAGACATACTCCTGCACCCTTTACTTGGGCTTTGAGGTCTGGAGCCCTGGAAATTCAATCAGCTGGAGAACTTGTCCTTGGAAAGGCTTGCTAACTTTAGCCATATCTGAGTAAGTGGCAATAAAATCCTACACATTGGAAAACAGGTATCAAATTGCCAAAATAAATGTAAATTTGAATTTATGGCTCCATGCAGCTCCTCAGGACAAAACCTGGCTCCATATGCAGCAAGGAGAGGCATCTGAGCTCTGCCAGAACATTAATTACCATCTTCTATGGCCCATGGACAGCTCTGCACACTGGCTTCCTCTCCAAGAGTTTGGCTCAGTTGGCTTCACAAACACACAGGAAGGGCATGAAGACCTGTCTTTGTTGACACAGGGTTAAGAGGCTGTGAGCAATCGACGTGGAACATTTCCTTGGCTAAAGGAGTTAGGAGCAGATTTTACCTCTCTGCAAATTCACCTCCTTGATTCAGCGGCAGCACAGGGAAACCCTCCTGTTCCTATGAATAATTCATCTCCAGCACATATCGGGGTTCATCTTCTGGCCAGAAAGGTTTGGGGGGGGGGGGGAACGTGAGCATCATCATTGCCAGCGCTGGTATCTGCTCCATGTAGGACCAGCTGGAGCTGTGCCATCAGTCAGCGGGAAGGATGGCAGAGCTGCTGCCCCTCCTGTAAAAGGGACCTGCCTGAAATTCCCTTAACCATCACTCACAAGCTTGTGTTTTTTTTTTCCAGGGAAATGGCTTTTATTTGTTGTGAATTCTTCCTACAGAAAAGTTAATTACAGAAACTAGATAATGTAGCAAACATATTGTGGGTTCTGGACAGATAAAAGTTGAAAGGGCTGGGGTGTTTGTGCAAGTGGAATGATAGTGACGAGCACCACATGAAGTCCCTGAAGATGGAGTCAGGGGACTCGATCCCCCCTAAAATGATGAAAGGCTCTGATGTAGTGGTGTTTTGTGAAACAATTTGAGCACAAATGGCGCATTCTTTCCCATTAACAGCTGACTTCCATTGTACCAGGATTTTTTAGTTTTTAATATGTTATTTTGAGCACACTGAGAACAAAAATTGCCATTGTGAGAGTGCTGCGGGAAGATTTAAAGGTTGTGGTGGACTAAGCATTGAAATGCAAATCACACTTAGACACAACCTCCTGCTGAGGCCCAAATTTTTATAGATCAGGTTCTGCAGCCCTGATGAAGAATCAGTTTCCTGCCTTTCCTGGGATTCACAAATTGGTTGTGGTCTAAGGTATCATTTCCTACCATATAATTGTAACTCACCAGATGAAAGTTGGTCACCAAAGACGGTCCCTGTTCTTCCCTTATTTTTCCAGCTGCAGTGCCACTAAGGCTCCTTTCGCAGACAATGCAAACTCACACATCACAGCTCACCACTGCAACAAGCTCTCACTGAATATAAACATACTGTATATATTGATCCTCTCCCCCTTGCTTTCTTTTCTCCCCCAGCATGCAGGTGGTAAAACACTGGCTGCCATGAACTTCATGTTAAAAATAAGAAAGAAGAGAAAGCTGGGGTTTGGAGGCAAACTGCAGGCTTGGAATGTTGTGGCTGCTGAAATCACTGCAAGGATAATAGGGCATGCATGCATTTGTGGATAATTCCGTTTGCTAATTGCTCATGAAATCTCAGGTAAGGAACATCCAATTCAATTTGGTATAATAGGTAATGGCCTGGGTTTTGCTTTTCAGGGTGGGTTTTTATTGTTATTTTTATTGCTGTCATTACAAATACATGGCACTCTGTGACGGGAAGAACACTTTGCATAAAGGCTGGGGCACTTTTTAGCCACGTGCACGGCAAGCAGTAAAAGTAGGTATCTCCCTGCCATGCTATGCCCCAGGGCAGGATGCATGTAAGAGGACAGGTTCCTCTGAATGCCTCTGTGTGCCTTTATCTCTCTGAGACACAGCATGCCAGCAGGAAAGGCTGTGCTGTGGCAGATGCTTTGGGTTACCAAGTCCTGTTTGTTGGAGCTGAGTTTTCTCTCTATTGGTGAAGGCACTTCCCCTACCCAGGCATTGTGCCTGCTCTGGTGATCCCTGAAGCATCTGTGACCAGCCCACAACAGGTAATTGATTGCTGGACATAGAAAATTTAGAGAAGGAGCCTCCCCTCTTCTTCTGGAAATGGTGTGCAAGCCCATTTTCATAGGGCACTGAACCTGGCAGAATGATAGCAACACTCAGGTTTTAACAGTTTTGAGTTGCTATATTAAACATAAAGAGAGAGCTTTGCTTCTCAGTGCCCTGAACCACTGAATCCTCTCAGGAACCTTTCTGGTAACTCCTTTCCAGCCATTTAGAGGTTCTTGACTAGGCAAAAATATGCTTACAGTTATCACCAACAGTGACCAGAAGCTCAGAGCCGAGTCCTCCAATCTGCATCCGCTTGCCATGCTGCAACTTTAACTAGTTCTGCTGCTTATTACTAATTAGCTACCAGCTAATACTAATAGCTACCACTGTTGCAGCACTTAAGAGTTCCATACACATTAATGAGAATTAGCATTTGTTGACAGCCATGGTGGGAGTTGCCTGTCTAGAGCATTCAGGGGTCCCCATTGCTGTAAGGTTTGATTGCCTCCTTCAGTAATTATACTTGACACTGACCAAGTTTTTCATAGGTCTCATTTGGCTGTTCAAAGCTGAAAGACAAATTGAGTTCTCTGGTGAAGAGAGAAGAGGCCAATAATAATATATTTCCCAATAATACCCCTTCTTCTCTCCACCTCTCACACTGGAGTCACACAATGCAATGGGATGAAGCTGGAGGCTCTGCTGCTGCATGGGAAGGTGGCCACAGGGTTTCACCAGGCTCAAAGCTGCCCTTGCTCAGGACAGGCTCTGGATTCACCCTCCCAGCAGAGCACTGGCCAGGCTGCTCAACGCATCACTATTCTGTGCTTCACTGTCCTACACAAAATGCTCTTTCACTACTTTTTTAATACGTGGAGAGCAATTTAGTCATTTTAACTTACAGTCAATTGCATCCTTTGCTTGGGAATGTGAAGGTAGTTAAAATGGTACAGAAACCCAGCACACCAGCAGTAACTCTAGTGGGCCTTTCAGTGCCTATTCTAAAAGGGTGCACCATCAGAATTAAAGCAAAGGGTTGAAAAAGCAGGGAGAAATAGGGGCCCCTTGTAGCTCCTGAAAGGAGCACGGCTGGTGCTTCTGTAGGAATACCGATTGGAAAGAGAGGTGCTGGGGAATGCCCTGGCCTCCCTGGTCAGCTTCCCAAATCCACTCTGCAGAGAGAGGCACGTGTTAAACGTCCAGCCTGCGGGGTCTGGCTCAGCTTTGCACTGAAAAGTGAGCTTTTTCCATTTGCTACCGTGGAAAGGAAGCTGCTTTCACCCTCACCCTGAAGAAGATGAGCTATAGGAATATATACAAGGGGCTTTTTTTTTCTAGTTAGGGGGCCAGGAGGGGAAGCAGTGGTCAGAAGCAGAGATTGGAAGTTGGCTTCTTAAGTAAATCTCAGGCTGTAGCTGGTTTTAATTTAGCTTTTGTTTTATGTGCAGGAGACAAGGCCTTGCAGGCCTGGCTAATATCAAAGCCTGAGGGTTTGTAGATTTTTAATCAAGGTCCACTTTGGGGGGTTCTGCTTTCCCTGGTTGTGGATGTGGAGGGGGGTTTTTTGTTGTGTGTTTTTTTTATCCTTGCTGCAGTGTCTGGATTTCTTTAGTTAAACTTTTCCATTCTTCAGACTGGAGCCAAGTGAGTGATTTCAAATTACCCAGCACTTTCCAGAGAGAGCTTTTTTTGTTGTTTGCTTTTTTGGGTTAGGATTTTATTTATCCTTCTCTTTTTCTTTAAGCAAACTCACAGTCCAGTTCCTCTGCAAATCACAGATGGCATCTGCAATCCTACCCCATCGCCTCCCGCTACTTTGGCATTCTTAGCCCTGCCGAAGGAGTTTATTGTGCATCAGATCTCTAGGAAAAAGGGGAATTTTATATCATTTTTGGGGGGTTGTTTTGTCCCTCTGCTGGCAGGAAAAGTAAATCCCAAAGTATTTCAGCAGGTGCTATTAATATGCAAATAATGGAGAGTACACTGGGTCTAATAGACCTCCCAACTACATGGGAGGTGTCGCTGTTGGAGCAAATTAGCTTTCCGTAATTTACATGCTTTTCACAGCCTCCTGGGATTATATTTGAGATCAGAGACAATAAAAGCATATGCTCTTAGTTGAAAATGTAACTAATTTTAGACTTTGCAGCCATTTTAGCCTAACTACTTAGTGTTAAACTGTTATTTGCAAAGAAACTTTTTACACAGCTTGTGATTTTAAAGGCCTTTCTCTTCCCCTTAACTGCTCCATCTCTGTTTTCAGGTTGAGAGTGAAGAAGGGAATCTTCTAGGTATCTGCATCTTGGAAAACAGGTATTTCTCACAAAACCAAGTCCTAGCTAGGTTCTGAGTCTGCACTGAGGTCCTGATAGGGTCTAAATTGAGCTTTTTGTGTCAGACTTCTTCCCTTCCCTTTGGCATCTCCATGAGACGTGTATCCATCCAAAAAGAATGCTGTGGCCCCTGCTGACCACTCACAGAGAGGAAGATGCTTACAGCAACAAAAAGTCTTCTTTGCTAACCCACCAAAGCAAAGACACACTGAGCTAATGTGACACAGATGCCCACCGTGCTTGCCTAGCCCATACCTAGAGATAGAGTCTATTGGAAAAGTGCTTAAAACAAGTGGGGAAAACAAAAGCAAGGATTTCAGTGCAGGCTCAGTCCCTAGAGTCAAACGTTATTGAACCGTACTGGCACGTTATCGATGGTACTTTCCAAATTGATATTGACAGCAGAAATCATACTGTTGGCATCTGTGGTTTGTGACAACTTGAATGATGGGGGCATCAGCTGCCGTGCCTGAGAGTTTGTGTCTTTATTTCAGGAGCTGCAGTGATTGCTTCCTGTCTAAACATGCTATACTGCTAGAAGGGCCTGGCCTGGTAGGTGACTGCAAGGTGACCACTTGAAATCTGTCCCTTATCCCCCATGCCTGCTGCTTCTTCTCTGTCCTTGGGTGTTTGTTGAGCTGGTAGGAAATGACCGTCTTGGCTTCCAGCACCATCCCAACCTTGGCTGCCCCAGTTCCTTCTGCTTTGAAGGACTGCAGCAAGAGGTTTGTTAGAGAAACAGCAGGTTTAGCTGCTGCAGACATGCTTCAGCAGCAGACTGTAGTGGTGTCGGCTGAGGGAGTCTGTGAAAGGTACAGAGGCAGTCATTTTATTTTGTCTTTCTGCCAGTTGTCACATTGCCCAGAGTGTGTGATTTGTGAGTTTCCTTTGGCACAGTTGCTCCATTGCTCATATATCTCTGTGCAGTGTTTCCAGGTCACTTGGTCTGCAGGGTGGTGCCCATATTTATTTCAAGAGGGATAGAGTTCGGGGCAGGATCAGATGTGTGGAGGAGATGGCAGCCAGGTGGAGATCAAGCTGGTGTTGTCAAATACATTGCTAGCATGGGAAGGGTGAGTGTTAGCAGGGGAGGGTAAGTCTGAAAGATGTCCTTTGAGACAAGGCCAGGAAAAAGCTCTTGAGACGCAACTTTGGCAACTACAGCCCTGTGTGGTAAGACTCCTCTGAATTTTTGGGGCCCCAAATATGTCATCAATGTTTTTATATTTCATATGCATAATATATGGAAATACTTCATTTCCAAGTTACTAAAAAAAGAGGCTTGATTGATGCTTTACTGAGTAGTATTGTGAGTTGTGATCTTGAAGAACTGTGTTCAGGCATGACCAAAGCACTGAACCCTGTGAAAGGGAGAGCCCTCCCCAGCATGAACCCATTGGAGTTAGTGGAATTACAGCTGATTACCCTAAGATAGAGAACTAAGCTATGGCATCAGTCCTGCTCCCAGAGGTGGCTGCACCACTGAACTGTGACAAAAATGATTTTAGTTTTTCAACAATAGGATCCAGAAGTGAAATGAGAGCACTTTAAATACTGCTCCTGCCAGCCCAAGCTGGGTTTGCTCTGGGGTGGTAGTACTGCATCCCACCCACATGCTGTCCCTAGACAGTGTCTCTGTCATAGAATAATAGAATGGCTTAGGTTGGAAGGGATCATCCAGTTCCAACACCCTGGCACAGAGAAGGACACCTTCCACTAGAGCAGCTTGCTCCAAGCCCCTGTGTCCAACCTGGCCTTGAACACTGCCAGGGATGGGGCAGCCACAGCTTCTCTGGGCACCCTGTACCAGCGCCTCAGCACCCTCCCAGGGAAGAGCTTCTGCCTAAGAGCTCAGCTCAGTCTCCCCTGTTCTGGCAGGTTCAAGCCATTCCCCTTGTCCTGTCCCTACAGGCCCTTGTCCCAAGCCCCTCTCCAGGTTTCCTGCAGCCCCTTCAGGCACTGGAGCTGCTCTCAGGTCTCCCCTTCAGGAGCCTTCTCTTCTCCAGGCTGCCCCAGCCCAGCTCTCTCAGCCTGGCTCCAGAGCAGAGCTGCTCCAGCCCTCGCAGCATCTCCGTAGCCTCCTCTGGACTTGCTCCAGCAGCAACATATCCCTCTTGTGCTGTTGGGGACTCCTGAGCTGCATGCAGGACTGCAGGGGGGATCTCACCAGAGCAGAGTAGAGGAGTTGAAAAATCAGGTCAGTTGAGCCCAGCATCTTTAGTGCTCAAACCTGAAGAAGGTTATGGTTTAAGATAGCCATTCCTGAGGCTGTAAACCAGTGTGAAGTGAAAAAATCACTGGAGATTACTTGTGATAATCTCACTGAAATTGCTGGATGCTTGTTTTCCCCCTCTCATCTCACCCTAAATGTTTTCTAGCATTAATACCAGTGACCTCTCTCTTCTGCTGCTTGTCATTAATGGGATGCGGTTTGCCTGGTGTAAGCCCATGCACTGGAGCTGGAAACGCTTTATTTAATAAAAAAGGAGATGTTGTGCCATGTGGCTGCATTTGCATAGCCCAGTGTAGTCAGAGGGAAAGTGGAACGAGACAAGGCAACTGTACATCAGTAGTGCGAAAGCATGACCAAAATACCTTCAGCCTTGCTTCACCAACACTGGATTAGGAGGCAACTGTGGTGAGATGAAGGTAAAGACAAGCACAAGGGGATACTGTTTGGAAAATAACAGTGAACTGCTTGACTTGCTCCAGCAAGAGCTTAGAAGATTACTGAACTCAAGAGCCTTTGTTATTAAATGGAAGGCCTGAATCAGTAAGCCTCAGAGCACTGTGTCTAGTGTCACTGCAAAATGCCACGTGCATAGAGTAAAATATTGATAGCAGGCTGTGTCATGGGCTTAGTTAGTATTACAGCAGGATATGCTGCTGCCAGTCATCTGTAAGGAGCCCCTCTTTCCAGTGACACAGACAGTCAACAGCTCCTTGCCACGGCTGCAGATGTCCAGGAGATTTCCAGTCCTATGCAGGTGGGTTGGTGTATCTTACCTCAGGTGTATCCGCATCATTTGCTCATTGCCTGTGTATCACTGGGTCTGGATTAGTGTCTCCTCTCAGAGGCAGAAGTGGTGGGCTTGTAGTAACAACACTTTTTGTACCTCAAACTGTTTGGACGCGTGGCTCAGTTCATTGAGAAGCTTAAGTCAACTTCTGGTGCCAGGGTAGAGGACTTGTGAGCCTGTAAAAGCTGAGAACTTGGCAGCCCCGTGGCCGGGTGCTTCATTACCCTTTTATAGACTGAAACAGATCCTGGGTACTTTCAGCTTTGCTTCCATGCTGCAGCTTTTGGCTGTCACATGGGGAAAGCTTTGAATAATGTGCTTGATCTGAGATCAGAAATCCACATCTTAATTGTTTTTCCATGCTTAAGCTGGCTCTGCTTGAACTGCTCCATAGCTGCACACACTCTCCTCCTCTATGGTCTTCGAGGAGAAGGGTGACATGGGCACAGAGGAGTCAGTCTGACAGCTTGGCCTCTGCTTCCTTTGGTTACGTCTTCGTTTAAAAGCTCTGTGGTGCTTGGGTTTCCTCACAGGAGTCTGAAATCTTAGTGTTCTTCAATTGCAGTTTGATTAGAACATCACAAGGAAAAACTGTTAATTGTTAACCAAACCCATTTCCAGACACACAGCTCCCAGCATGAGGATCCTTTCCAACCCTAACTATTCTATGATTCTATAATTCTATGACTTCAACTCTTCACAGGTACTTCCTAGCAATGAACCTCATCCAAACTTTGTGAAGGTAGGTTATGTTAATAACAACAGGTACGGAGAACGTGGCAGGAACACCCACCTTCCTCTGGTTCTTGTGCTGTTACTACTAAAGCTTCAGTGTGAAAGTTCATCCTTTCATTTTTATAAAGTCTGAATTTCTTTCATAACTTGGATCAAAAGTTTATTCTCCACGCCAGGAAGGTGTGTTTTTCTGTTACAAACGGCATTGTCTTATTTGGGGAATAGGTTCACAATTGAGAAAGAATTGCCTTTATTAACAAATCAAAAGCTTATGCTGTCAAAACTGAAACCGTTCTACCTTTTTATGTGCAAATTAAAGCTTCTGTCAAACCTTCAGCCGTGCTGCATTTAATTTGTGGAAATATAAAAATATCTGGCTTAATATTAAAATATTCTACATGAGGAAGGAGATATTTCAGGTGATGCATTGCATTCGAGAGGCCTGAAAAATCAGATTTGAAAGAAACAAAGCGGTGTTTTCACAGGATTTATTTTTCCCTGCTTTCACCGAAGTTCTTGAAAGCGTGTTGAAGTTATACAGGTGTTTGAGTATCTTGTTGGATCGCGGCCTTTGGAAGTGCACCAAGCTAAATGTAAGTGTGTCCAGGGCATGGGAGCTACATCCGCTCTATTTTTCCTTATAAAAGGGTCACAGGATTTTACTCCTTTTAATTAATGGCAAAGGTACTGAGAAACTTTTGACTCTCGAATCAATGAAGTTAGGGTGAGCTATAAAAAGCAGTTTTTGGTTTCATGGTGATAACTTGTGCTTTGCAAGGTCTTTGTAGCAAGGATAAGATTTGGATTATCTAAAGCTGGGCACCAGTTCTGTATTGAAGCTTCCAACATAAAGAGCCGTCTGTTGACCCAACAGTGCCCGGCATTCCGGGAAGCCTGGTTCCACGGGCCTTCATTCAGCACGTGCTTCATTTCAAGCACATGAATGAGGCCATTGAGGAACCCTGATGTTTTGAACTGCGTGTTTGGGGTGATGCTTAAATCTCCATCAGTTCTACTTCAAACACCCTAAAGCCAAGTTTGGGGAGTATTTGGAGAGAAACTGGCCCTGAACATGAGTATCTGTGTGGCTTGGAGTCAAGCTGCGACACCGATAGTCACAACCAGCATTAGTACAGCAAGTTAGTGTATGCTAAAAGGTTGGGTTTGATCTTAAGACAGCTCACATTCACCCTAAGGATACGTCTGGGTTTTTTTTTTCCTGTTTTCCATGGAAATAACTGCACATTGTCCTACTGTTCACCTGGCTTTGTTGGGAAAGCAAGGAAAACCCTGGTCTCTGACTACAGCATTGAAACCCGCCTTCAGAGCCCTCTTTTTCAGTGCAGTCAGTGTCCTTAGCTGCATTTTGGTTGATTTGGTTTTTCTAGCATCACTGCAGACTACTTCATGTTTCATTTCCAGCTCTCCTTTTGTGACCAGGGAGTTTTCACCGCGGCTCTGTGAGAGGAGGGCCCCGTACAGGTACGCTGTGTTTGCCCATCATTTTTTTCCCATAAGATATTCAATATCTGGTCCTGTCTTTGGAGAGGTTTTAATAGTTCCAAGTCCATTTTACCTCATTATTTTCAAGGCCTGAACGAGGGACATTTCCCCTTCAGCAGTGCTGAAGACAGAGTGAGTGGCTGTATCTTGAGCAGGCTCATCCCCTTAAGTGGCCCATTCCCAGCACTGTGTCTAAGCTGGGATATGCCCATGGACTCACAGCACAGGGCGGGTGTTTCCAGCCACCTATGGAGCTCCACTGCAGCAATGCTCAAATGGAAGAGTCCTCCTGGACATACTGGTACTGTCTTGACCACTCACTTTTGGTTGAAAATAATACTCTATTAATTCTTTTAGCTGTTAGAAGTTCCTTTTGGGTGGTAATTTGCTATCTCAAGGGACTCAAAGCACCCTCTCCTCTGTTGCTTTTGTGTTACTACTGCTTGTTAGCAATGCCTAATCCTGGCATCCCGGTTGTTAGACCATTTAGTCGTTCTGGGCCATCTCTGTAAAGGGAGTTTCTACAGGCTGAATGTGGAATGTATTAAGTTTGAAGGTGTTTATTACTGGTATTAGGCCATTAGCCGTAATTAATGGCAAGACAGCTTCTGAATCTGTGGGTTGTCCTGCGTTTTGCCCACATTCTCTTTTCATATCCACTCCCCAGCAAGAGTTATATGAGCTTCATGCTCTGCCTCTCACTGTTAGAAACCAACAAAGTGGTTTCGGTTGGGATCTCTTATTTCAGGCCATAAACAATCCAGCCACCCCATAAAGTGCATTCCTCCAGCCTACTGCTCTCCATGAATTCTCAAGGATACTCATGGCAGCAGTGGGGAGAGGCTGGTCTGGTCCTTCCAGCTACTGAAAATCCTACCCACAAAGCCATAAGGAGCAACGTGAGTTACTTCACCCAAACCACTCAGTTGTGCCTCCGTGCTGCAGTCACAACATCCTTGGCTCTGCCAGGAGCCTGTTTCCATGCAAGGATTCAGGGAGAAGCTCGCCAGGCTCCATGGTTTGCTGGTGGTAGGAAACGCCACGAAGGGGAGTGCACTGGTGAGCTGGACACATCCCTGCTGCCTTCCCTCCAGTTAGGAGCACGCTAGCCTTGTGCACTTGATACTTTGATAGGCCTGCTTGCAAGCTGGCCACCTCACTCTTTATTATTGTTATTATTATGCAATCAGACACTACGTGCTTAAAGAATGTGCTGGATATGCACTATTTATACAGAAACTATGTACACTGAAATCCATTTTCTCCGTGGTGATTGCTGATAATGTGGGAAGCTCCACTTTGATTCATTAGGTTAGCAAAAGAGATATTCAGAATTATTTGGTATAATTCACAGCACTTCAGAATGCGGATATTTTCATAATACTCTAAACCTAGCACTTGTGCTGGTAACTCAAGCCTGTGAGGACTGGTTTGCCATAGGGGCTGTCAACTTCAGTTTGTGGTAGCACCATTTCTTCACTCCAGGCCAACCTGGAAGCTGGATTAGCTGAGTGCCTGTAGTCAGTGACCTCTGTGCAGTGACGTGGCTGTTTGCAAACTGCCTCTGAGCTCGCTGTGAGTCTTTGGCATCTCTGGACCCCAGCCCCATGGCACAGCCCAATGCCACGGATGCCTCAGTGGGACCCTCCATAATGGAGGGGCTGTCTTCTCCATCCCCAAGCTGAGAATGTGTTTTCCAAAGTGACACTCAGGAAAAAAAACCTTTAAGTAATTTTGTTTCTTGGGTTGAAAAAGAAGAACCACAATGTTAATTTTAATTTTAATTAGTTCATTTTATGTAGGAGAAGATTCTTTTTAACATTTCTTTAGATAAAGTTTTGTGCCACTTCTGCTCTGTCTTTTCCCTGGCAAGGTGAGTAAGCAAACTCTTTGGGTTAGCAGTCACTCACCTCCCATTGCACATTCATTCCTTTCTTGCCTTATCAGGACCATCCTTCTGGCTGCACTAACCTGGGCATGACTTCGGCTAATCCAGTGCGGGATGAGCCTCGAGAGACTTACCACTTGCATCCACACAGCCAGCCCCATCCTGTAAAAACACTGGTGTTAAACACTGCTTTTAAGATAGAGCCTCAGAACCTCTCTCTAGCCAATGGTAACCTTTGGCTACAGGAAATGCACATCATTTCAGAGTTTGGGTTCACATTTAAAACCAAGAAAAGCCAGACTGCACTTGCTGACAGCCATTCACCACTCTGTCTCCCAATCATTATGTGCATAGATCTCAGCACCACCCCTCTCCCTGCAGAGCTTGTCCCCAGCACCTTTGGTGTTGGGATTTAAAAACATCACACACCAAGACCATCATGAAGGGTTCTTTCTTCATCATTTCCCGTGCTCCGAGCACTCCTCATCACTCCCTGCCTTTACTGGGCACTGCAGTATATTCACACACCTCTGGAAATCAGCTGCATAAAGTAAATGTCTGACTTCAACTGCTTGGTGACCGGGGCTTTTCTTGATTAAAACATTCAAATTGTTATGTGAAAATCTGTATCTGGCCCCACTGAGTCTCTTTGGCCTGTACGTGGCAAATGGAAAAGCGATCAGCCTTTTGCCTCACTGTTCAGCAGCTTCCACCTCTCAGCCTGAGGCTGAACACATAACAAACTGGACCCAGTTCAGTTCACTCTAATCAGTTATGTATTTTTAAAGTAACTGTCTGAAAAACTCCACAGCAATTATCAGGGAGAATCCCTTCACAATGAGCAGCTGAGATTCCCCTATGTATACATTTGCCTCTGTCTAAACACCTGAAATGTTGGGGGAAAAACTAAACACAGCCATTGGCTGCAGTTAATGCAGTAGATTCCACACTTCTGGGCCTGTATTTATAGCTCTGTCAGGCTCCTTCCTTGTACTGACCTGCAGAAGAGGATTTTTTTCCTCTTATCTGATGCAGAGGTTGTCTGTCTGTCATGGTGTGGTTATTGCAGCACAAAATATTGCCTAAAACTCGACCCTGAATGCGTTTTGTACAAGGACAGTTTACCCCAGCATTCCAAAGGAGATGAAACCCTCCTCATTCTAGCCAGAGCAGTGAGCTTCTTTGGGTGTACAAAACTGGGGTGATGCAAAGAATCCCTCATGGAGCCTCAGTTTTAAATGTGCTTGGCCTCTGATCTTGTCTGAACCCTCATTTCTCCTACTGATGCTCCACTGACCTCCATCATATTAACATGGATTTGCACTGATGCACAATTCAGAAATTCATAAGATAGATGTATTTATTAATCATTGTGTGGCTTGAAAACAATTCAAAGTGCTTTTTGCCTTATCAGCTGATGCTGTTCTAAACCCCTGCCCATAACCTTGGCACTCAGAGAAAGGCCTTGTAGTGGTTTCCTGTGGGCATCCTTACCCTGCAGAGGGTTTTCCACCTCTGTCCCATATGTGATGTGATTCTTTCTGTCCCACTTACGCTGCTGCAGCACTGACTCAACTCCATGCATTCAACAGTAATGCAGGAAGCTTGGGGACAGGCTTCAGCAGTTTGAGGAGACAGCTGCATGACAGAGCTTTTAAGTGATATTGGTTCTTTTATTGAAGAAGCCAATGAGTACAGTAAGTAAGTAAATAAACATTTACAGTGCTCTCTTCACCAGGGCTGAACAGATCCCAGCATGATCTGTCCTCCTTCTAGTTGCCTTTCCGAAAGTTTGACTGCCTTACTCTTGTCTGTGTAGCCTGGACTCTTGTTGCCCTTAATTCTGTTTGTGTTCAGCCTCTGTTGCCAATCAAAAATGGGACTAATTTATAATGAATTAGCACCGTTACAAACTCCCCATCCCTTTCCATTCAGTGTCCATGAACAGATGTGATTTTTTTAAATTTGGGTTGGTTGGTTTTTTGGTGTTTTTTGTTTTTTTTCCATTAGATGTAATTATTCCCAAATTCATTTATGAAGGCAGGATAACTTTTTCCTCCCCACATAGGTAGTTCAAAGGTAAACCATAGCATCTGTGCTGCAGACAGAAAGTGTGCTGCACAGATACACTGCCTCCCTGGCACTGTTTCTTTTCCCTGATTGAATGAATGTGACTTGCAGAGTTTCTTCATTTAAGCAAAGTTATTTGTCGTTCAGATGTCTTCCTGCAAATATATTAAGTGTTGTGGTTCACTTACCATATCAAGCACTGTACTTGTTATATCTCCACCTATTAAAACAGCTCTTAGAACAGTGGGAGAAGGTGAATGCGACCCCAGCCCCCTGACATGCACAGGTAATATTTCATATGGAAGCTGTAGGATTTTATTCTTTTAAATACAGACTTCTCAATTAAAAGCTTAATTATAACATATTTACTCACTCTGCTAAGTACTTAGTTGGCCAATGCTCTTAGGTCCTTTAGGAGTACATGTTCACCCTTGTAAAGACGACTCTCCACCTTGGTACCTATCCAACAGCTCTAATAAAAATGGAACCTAAATCAGTCCTGCCCAGAGCCCTTTAAATTTGGGTCCGTGAGGCAGCTGCACCCAACTGGCCCAAAGAGGTGGCTGGCAAACCAGCCCCAGTGGTTTATTTTCCAGTGAGACACAAAGCCAAAAAGGGTCTATTTTGTCAATGCCAATGAAGCCCATGGTAACAGGATTTTGGTGGGGCAGAATACCACACAGTTACAGGCTGGGATGTAGGAAGGGCAGGGCATTACATTTAAGCATCACTGAATACATACCTACAGCCTAGCTTGGTCCTAATATGCCATCTAAAACTACTCCGGAGCCAAATGCTCTGGAGTATGCAGATTAATGCAGTAATGCAGCCTCATAGAGTACATGGATTTTAGAGCATGTGTGCTGCACATCATTAGTAGTCTTCAAACTATCAATGGTGGAATACAGCACTTCAGGAAAAAAAGGGGTGAAAAATATCAGAGTAAATGATAACCAAAGGCTTTCTTTGGCTCCCTTACTTACTTAGCATTGCATTAATTTCCCCACAACAGGATTTACATACATTTTTTTCATGCCAAGCACGTGTCCCCCGGATCCTGAAGCAATAATGTTAGTTGCATCAACAGAAAGAAGAGGTGCCGTCAAAGTCAAGTCTATATTCATACCAGGACATCAAGAGGAAAAGGTCAGTTTCAGTATTACCATGTGGCAGAAAGTAACCATTTTACACACGGTCTTTTTAAAGCCCAGCTCTTGTGTTCTGACCTCAAATCCCTCAGGCATAAACCCAGCTTCTCTTCCCCATCCAAGTGTGTGTCGTTGTGCCAAATTGCGGTGTGAGGATGCTCTGACCACATGGTTCTTATGGCCCAACAGCCTCTTTTGGGCTGGCTTGGTCCCAGGTAATGCCATCCTGCTGCACTGAACATGGGGATTCGTGGGAAGATGTGAACACAAAAGCCTCCTCCCGAGTAACACCAAGTAGCAAATGCAAACCTCTGCCAGACCAAGTAATTTCCTTCTTTCAGCTGAAGGACCGCTGTTCTTTGCCACATCGTTCTGAACAAGTGTTCAGCTCTGCACTTTAACAGGAAATGTTTGAAAATCAACCTTTTCAGGTGAGGAGGGGGAAAAGGTTGAAGTTCCTTAAAGTCACTGTGAAATCAAGACATAAACAAACACTGGGTGTGGTATCCAGTTCCCTCCCTTTCATTTTTCCCTCCCCAGAAAGCAGTTTCCAGATGGATTTTCCCCAAGATGTTAATATTGTGCTGGTTTTAACGCTGATTGAAGCAAGGTAGCAAGTGGTTATTACAGGCCTGACATGCCTGTTCTGCCAAGAAACAGCATGAGCTTTCAGCTCAGAAAACAAGGTGAACTTTGTGTTTTAATCAATCTGCTTTTGCCTGCCTGGGCCAGGTATGCACGTACATGCTCACAACGGGGATGACTGTGAATTTATGGTCAGCTTATTTCTATTTTTCTTAGTCAAGGCCTGGTTTAATAAGGGTGGAACTGACATTCAACCTAAAGACTTTATCTTTCCCTAGGAAAAGGTTGGCACTGTCCCCACCAAGGCTTCCCTTTTTCCCCTGGAGTGCCTGATGGAGATGGCCAACCACCTTGCATCTCACTGAGCTGGAGCTCGTTGCCTGTGGATCCCTGCATGAGGATCTCATGCTCAAACAGTGGAGGTTTGGGGTCATTTTGAGCAATTCTCAGCATGGTAAAGTTGATCAGTATGACTCTTTTCCCTGTGTCCTGGCTTAAGCTCTGACTGAGAAGGGAATCATTCTTTCACCTAGTCTTCTCTGTGTCATTTGCCTTTGTTTTCCAGCATCATCAGTAGGTATAAAGTGGCAGGGCAGCTCAGGGCTGTTTCCTTCTACCAACCTGTAGCCATGCACTGTGCTTTACATTCATCTGCCCCTACAAGAGCAAAAAGAGTCAGAGTGATGGCTTACCCTTTAACAGATGGTTTGCTCTTTTGAGAGCCTCTCTTGGCTACACGGAGGAGGCAGTTTGTCTGCTCACAGAGCTGATGTTCCTGCTTGGGAAACAAGAAGCTGAAGCACTTTAGCCAGAGCCAGACAAAGGCCATCTTCCCGTTTTCTGCTTCTTGGAGTGCATTTGCAAACGAGCAGCAGTTGTCAAATGCTCCTCTTCATCATGAATTCCTGCTCTGTCTTCTTCATTCCCTGATGGACTCAGACCTAGTCCAGATCAGAGGCAGAGTTACAGTACAATGGGATGCAGAACCTGCGTGGAAAATGGGATTTAAATGGTAATAGTAGGTGTATGTTAATTCAGTTGCATTTTGCCTGAGAAATAATGTGTAAAGTAGAGCATTACTCAGAAAGGTGTGCACAGTGCTTAAAAATCAGAACTTTAATGCTTCAGGTCCAGACATTTCTGTGTTCTCTTTCAAATGCTTAAGTCACTCTCAGTTTTCTTTCTTTAAAACCAAGGCCTGTTCAGGGAAAACAATGCTGTTAGGATAAGTGTGCTTGCATTTGTGTGTGTGTATATGCCCCTGATCATTTCTGCTGCCAAAGCAGGTAATACAGCTTTCGTTTTCAAACCTGAGTTACTATTTTGGCATATTCAGGGGTATGAAAACTGCTCAGAAGCCTTAAGGAAAGAATTTCCATAGGTTTTTGTTTCCATGTTTTCCAGTTTTACACTCCTCAGTTCCAGGCTCGTGTTGAAAAACATCTTCCAGCGTCAGAACTTCTGAAGAGGAAACCCTAGAAATTGGTAGAAAGCTCTTTTCTCTCAGAGCAGATGCTTAAGGCTATCTGCTAACAGGGGAATCGACAGAAATCACTCACATTCACTAATACCAAAGTATACTCCACTTGCGAATCGCTTCCTGTTCTCAGATCCCTGCCATTTAAAGCTGCACGGCAGCATCAGCTCTCCTCATATACTAAAAGCCTGAGAAAACAGTTGTGAAGGGCCGAAAGAAGCAAATAAAACGTATTTGTTATTATGGCTGACCTTAGGCACAGAGTATGTGGCGCTGCGGGAGCCAAACGCCGCGTCTCTGATGATAAGTATGGTGATAACTGGTAAGCCTGTGCCGAACTACTGTGAAACAATTCAGGTAGTCAGCAAACAGGGCTAATTGCTAGTTTGGGGGATATTATGGGTAATTTACTGCCCACTGAGGGCTTCTACCTAAAAATAAGCTTTTTATTTTTTTCCCTTTGGACAGGACTTGCATGTTAATGTAGAATTCCTGATGCAATTAGATGTGAAGAGGACATTCAGCTGCACTTCCATCCATGCCCTTCCGCTTCTCAATTACCTTAACTGTCTTCACAGATCCTTTGACACAAACCATATTCTTCATTTCTGCTTCAAAACTACCAAAGAGGCATTTCCCTAGATTTGCTGTTATCCAGAATGTCTTGATCAAAGCTCTGAGGGTAACACAATAAACACAAGAAAAGAAACTACTGGTGGTTTCCAACGCAAACTAACGGGGGAGTGTCAAGTGAGCAGCTACTGACAATTCAGCCCCGAAACCCAAATGTTCATGTGCAAAACTCCACCTTTGAGAAGGAAGAATAAATATCCACAGAACGTTTTGGCTATAATTACTTCATTTAAAGGAAAAAAAAAGGACTATAATGTGCTGAATTCAGTTTGCTAAAGTCAAGACATTAATATTTTTGGCATATAAAGATGTAAACCAAATGTTTAACTGAAATGTCATTCCCCAGCTCGCATTTGCCTGCTGAACTCCAGCACAAACCCTCCGCAGACCCTCATACAACGCACATTTTTCAGTTCATTGAAGAAGGCCCCTGCTGCTTCTCAAGGAAAACTAACTTGGAGAAGCAAAATAAATACTGGCGTGGCAGTGCAGCAGCAGAGCCTCGCGAGCGCAGATGTGCGGCATTGTCGGCTTTTCAATCAGATAAGGAGCATTCAGACATAATCACTGCAGTGTCTGGGACAGGGAGCGTGCTACAGAGCTGCCCAAGTATGGCCCGGCAGACACATGCAGCGTGTGTTCAGGCTAAATGGCAACAAGCTGACAGGATTTCATAACAGTCCTGTTATGTCTAGATAGGCAAATGTTTGTGTAGTTTAGCTCGGCCTTTGAAATGGCTTCAGGAATGGGGACACAAACGGAGCTCTGCGATGAGTTGTCGATGATGGTGTTACCTGCTGGATGGTGATCTTGGCCAAAGGGATGTCGCAACCAAAGGGGTATCCGTGAGGTGTTAGGACCATGATGGGCTGCAAGAGGCATCACCACAGATGCCCACCGTGCCTTCATCTGCCCAGCCAACACAGGGCTGCTCCTATATATGTATATAAGAACATGGTTCAACTTCAGCTGTGGGCCCTGGGCCTTGCTGAAGTATTGTCATGGAAGGGTTGCTCGTGTGCTTTTGGATGAGACGCTTTAAGGCAGTGAAGGGCCTGCATTTAACGCTACAGAAATAGAGCTCTCTGGTTCTGTGGTAGGCCTGTTAAACTACACAAAGTATCTCAGGAGGGGAAAATTTAACTTACATACAAGGCATGATTTTAAGTAAAGAAATATTGATGGGGCGGGGGGGGAACAAGTATTTTTTTAGCTCTAATTTATGGCTGAGCAGCTTCATTTTAGTTACTTCATGGGAATATTTTAAACCAAGCCTGCATAATATTAAAATAAGTTAAAATGTATGTAAAATTTATGAGAGCATGTCAGGTGCAATGCTTGATAAAGTAAGTTTAATGCCTTGGAATCTTTTTCTTCAGGCACAGAAAGCTGAATCCTGCAATTCTAGGTTACAGTATAATTTTAGAAACTCTTTTCCATTAGACCATTCTTTTATTAATGAGAGCCAACCCAATTTAACGAAAAGAGGGAAATTCCTAAAGAGTTTGTGGAAAGTCCTCAGCAGGTTGGAAGCTGAGTGCGTGATATAAGAGGGTGTTTTCCTGCTGCTCATAGGGTATAGCCAATGGGCTAAACACACAGAGGAAACCACTTTACAACAAACTTGAGAGACCTCAGAGCAGCCTTCCAGTATCTGAAAGGGGGCTGTGGGGATGCTGGGGAGGGACTCTTCATTAGGGACTGTAGTGACAGGACAAGGGGTAACAGGTTAAAACTTAAACAGGGGAAGTTTAGATTGGATATAAGGAAGAAGTTCTTTACTGTGAGGGTGGTGAGGCACTGGAATGGGTTACCCAGGGAGGTTGTGAATGCTCCATCCCTGGCAGTGTTCAAGGCCAGGTTGGACAGAGCCTTGGGTGGCATGGTTTAGTGTGAGGTGTCCCTGCCCATGGCAGGGGGTTGGAACTGGGTGATCTTAAGGTCCTTTCCAACCCAAACCATTCTATAATTCTATGATTCTATGACACTTTGTAAGTGTGCCTCTTCAGAGCAGTTTTTCTTCTGCCTCACTCTGTGACCAAACAAAAGCTTTGACAGCTGTACATCACTTGGAAAACTCTTCATTTACCAGGAGCGTGTCATGTTGTTTCGTTGTGCGACACTCCCAATTGTCGTGACAGAGCTAAATGACAAAGTACTGTCATCCCCCCCACACACACTCCTTGAAAATTCAGAGCAGCCCCTTTCCATTTCTCTCCCTGCTCACGGGCATGCTCCTGAACTGGTACAAAGGAGCAGCAAACAGGGCGGCTGCCTGCAGCCTGCTCCAGTGTATTAAATACCCGGCTCCCCGGCAATATTAAATCTGAATTGACTTCCATCAAACAGAAACTTTGCATCTCTCATTCTTCCATTGCAAAATATTGACATCAGAAAGAGTGAATCCTGAAATGAAGATTAGAGATGAAAACTGTGTGCTTGGTAATTATCATTCTTTTTTTTTTCCTTTGTTATTATTCCTTTCCTCTGAGGATTGCACAGGCTGTTGCAAACAGTAATGAAGTTAGCATGCAATGCCAGTGTAAAGTGTGCTGCAGAGTTATTCCTTCCCTCATTATAGATGAGGGAAGCAAGGCAGCGGGAGGAGGGTGATTTCCCCAGCCAAACTGGTACACAAGTGGGACAGCCCTCTGTCTCACATCTTAATCATCCTCCCCAGTGATGAGACCCTCAGTGCCATCTTGTTTCTGTTTCCTTTTGTTCTGCTATTTCCCTAGGGTTTTTTAGGGCTTTCCTGGGGCTCAGAGCTATTAATACCAGTGACAATTTTTGTCACAAACCAAACAGCCAGTTCACAAATGTTTTCACTCCCAACAAATCCACTGCCCTGGCTTCTAAGGTTCTCAACTAACCACAGCACTGAAAAACATACTTACAGGCATGGAAACGCCTGACCGTTCATTTCAATAGCTGTTCATTACTCCATCCCCTTCTTAAGGCTCATCAATAGGAAGAGTTCAGTGGGTTGAGCAACCTGCCCTAGAATAACCCTTTGGGTTCCTGCACATAGCTTGGGCTGCTTCCCAACAGGAAAGCCATGTCATATCACCCTGAAATTCAAACTTGGCCAGTTCAGTTGTTTCTGGTTGAGGTCTCTCTCTCAGTGAGGTATCATGCAGCAGGGTGGCTTCGTTTGCAAGCACTGGCTCAACATTACCTGGGTATACTCTTGAACCCTGCCTCAGTGCCTGTGGATGGTCTCGAGGAGCGTAATATATACAGCGTGTGACACCTGGTACTGTATCTGTCTCATATGCTTCTTGCAAAAATCAATCTAAATCAATAAATTGTCCACCCTCCTCATACAGTATTTGCAGAGGTTCAAAGACAGGACCAATTACTCTTAAGGTTGAATTGTCAGGTGTCAGATGAGAATATAGAAGTTGAAGCATTATATTTAGGAACAGATTTATTTAGAGGACCTGAAAAATTTGCTTTGCTATCAACAAGTCTATAAACAGAGCTTTTATAGTGTGTTCTGGTAGAAACTGATAACCCTGCAAAGTGATAGGGGTTGTGAATCCTTTTCCTTTTCTCTTCTTTTTGCACAATTCAAATCAGACCTGCTTGATAAAGTAGGAAACTAATAGCCAAGCTCACTGAAGTCATGGCTGCAAAGCTCCTGATGTTGAAGGGCTTTTGGCCCTCACCCGTCTTGCCAAGCACACTGCCTTTTTGTTACCTATCTATCTAGATACAGCTGTAAACTCCCCACGCTTCGTTTATGTATTATATTTATGTGTAATATACATGTCTTTATCATGCATTGAGGCTCTTAGGTTCAGTTCCAAAACTGAGAGCCAGGCCAGCCTCTCAGGTCTAAAGATTATGTGTGAGTAGTTTTGTCCCTGCCAGAACCACAGCACACAAATACCGTGGCTTATTATAATCACACAAGATGTTCCCAAGTTTTAACAGTTCTCATCCCAGAATACCAAACCCCCTCTCTTAGCACTCCTGACAAATCAATATGCATTATTATTACGTGCTCAGATACTTCCACGATAGATAACAGATTTCTGCTCATGCCAAAATCTCAGCTAGCTGTTCCCTCGAGTATTTATGCTTGTGTACTGTATTTAACAACAGCCCATTCAAAATGCTCACAGCTCCTAGGAATGAAATGCACATAATTTAGGAATAGCTGCCTGGCTATTCAGGCATCATGCTGTGTCAAGGGAAAATTAAATCTCTGACTCCCCCCCTCTCTTATAAAACAAACCTGTAGTTTGCATCATATTTTGGGGAGCTGCATGGAAGTTTTATAAAGAGCCAAGTGAGCAAAGCTCTTTTTCCTGGTTAATGGTTGTGCCTCCCCATTAATGATCCAAAATGATACAGTACTTTAAAAAAAAAAAGGTCTCAGCATGCATGCATTGTATCACATTAAGAAATCAGGATTTTCTAGGCACTGCACAGCATTAATTACACTGAGCATGCTGCATATTTAAATTAAATGATATGCCATGTTCTGTTGTAAATATCCAAATGGATTGCAAGATGCAGCCCCGTATTTGCTTCTGAACAGGATCAGAAAATCTCTATGATATTTGTCATTATATTTTGTTTAGGAGCACCTGATGCAAATGCACTGTTTTGTTTCCAGCAGTACCTAACAGTATGGGTATGGGTACAGGTCAGAACTCGTCTGGGCTAAAACAAAAACCCTCCCTCAAAAAGGATATAATACTAATAATAAAAGAGCTAAACTATCCCTGTTTGTCCTCATTCCCCCTTTGATGGAACAGAACAAACCTGTGTTTCTCTATGTATTCACAATCTGGAGATTCACAATGGAGAAGCACCAAGAGGAAAACAGGGGTTGTGGGGACTGAAGCAGGTCAACATGACGCAAACCTGAGTTTATTATGTGAGTCAGGGATCCTGTGTAAGCAAATGGCTGTGGGCTTCAAATTGTCTCAGCAGAGAAGGGGCTGCTGGAGCAGCCAGAGCTCAGGACAGGACAGGGGTGAAGATGAGCTGTTATGGTGAGGGGAGCCTGCTTTGGTGGTTCAGTGAGAAGCCAGCAATGGCTGAAAAGAATATAAGCAATAAACAGCAGGTCTGTTAGTATTTGCATTCCTTTTCTTGACATAGGTATTTCCCTTGTGATTTTATAATACCAGATTGAGTTGTCAAGACCTCACCACCCTCTGCACTTAAACAACTGGACAATGTGTATTCGAGCCCGTATTGCTATGTGATTAAATACTAAGGAAATACTTTAAAACTCTGGAGAAAGGATGGCATTTAGTTAATTGTATAGAAAAGGCATTTATAGAAAAGATCTTTATGAAATGATCAACACTGAGCTAAGGACAAATAAAAGCAAGTCTGAAGGTATGAGGCATAAAGGAGGCACAGCGCAGAAGCGTAGGTAGGGCCATGCGGAGACACCAGCGTGTCTTTAAACCCAGGATCATCGTGTTCTGTCAAAATTACCTCACTTTTTTTGTGTCTTTTGCTTTCAGGACCTGACTCCAGTTTTACTGGACCAAGAAACAAAACAGGAAGACAGCCTGCTCTACCCTAGAACACTGAATGGTCATTGAAACCAAGCTCAGGACAGCTCAACCTTGTCAAACTTCTTTCTCAGGTCTTCTGAAGAAGAAATTCCTCTGGAGTGTTCCTCAGCCACTCTGCAATATGCTTCTCTGGGTCAGGTTGTGAACAGTGTTGGTAGTAAAGCAGGCTGGCCAGCTGGGCCTGCTGGGGTTCCCTTAAAATAACATTTGTCCCAAGCCTTTTCACAAGCTTTTACTGGACCTATTCAGTGTCTCATTTAGGTGTGATGCTCTATGATGTTCAGCAAGTGGCTGGTGACAGCAAAACCTGTTGTGTGACTATAAGATGGTTGTTCATTCCTACAGCAGACAGCAGCACCACGGTGGCATATTCAGCCTTTAAGGCTTGCTTTTCCCTGGGAGCTGCAAGGATGCCCTGAAGGGTGTCTAACATTCTCCTGCATCCAGAATGAATTAGGTAATGGTGATCCAGGTGAGATGGACACCATGAGACAACCCCTTTCCATAAGTACCATGCACTTGACAGAAACAGGTGGGAGAGAGAACAGCCTTCAGCTCTCTCACCATCAGAAAAGGCAGAAAAAGGCAAGACAAAGATAGTTTATGTGCAGCTGAGGCAGCTCTCAGAACTGAATGTGTCTGTGATTTAATAACACATCTACACAGAACGACACTTCTAAAATTCACTGAGAGAAAAGCAGCAGAGCAGGATGGGGCCACAACCAGCCCACAGTGCATTACTTCTGCAACCACAAACAGCTGAACTACCAGGTATTTAGTTTTCTATATGCACAATTGTTGGAAGAGAATGAAAATTATTCTTTGACACTCTTGATGGAGACAAGGAAAGGCCTGTGCTTCCCCCAGCTCCCGTGGTCCTGATGAGAAAGAGCTCACAAATTCCAATAAATAGAAAATAGAAATAAATACTTTAACTACATGGCATAGGGTATTGAATGGCTTTCTGAATCGGAAAGTGCTGCTCGTACGTCTTTGTTACTTCTACACTCTGTAATGCTGGCTCTCCAAAAGGCAGAGACAAAGTGAGATAGATACCACAAGGATCGCAGACACTACACTGGTAAACCAAGTATCAGTGGTACATCCAGATTTATGGTAGGGGATGGCAGTAAAGTGAAAGCAAAACTGTTTGCACAGTCTGTGGTGTTGCCCATTACTGTGTATTTGGCCTTTTTTCTTGCTTAGCTACAGCTGAAGGAGTGGAAAATTGTACCTTATATACAGTATTAGGAGCCACTTTTTGGTCATAAGGTCAATCAGACTAGTTTACCTGCTTGAGGTATTTATGGCACAATCACTCAGTGTCTTTAAGGAAAGGTTAGATACATTTATGGGAAAGGTCTTTTGCAGAAGCCTTCCTGTTTCATAGGGGTCTTGGACAAAATGACCCAGGAGGCCCCTTCCAAGTCTATCAAATGTGGTTCCTTGATTGATGCTGTTTCCCCCCCAAGTCTTTTGAAAACACCAAGCACTGTTATAAAATTTAATATGATACACTATATAACTCTAACACAATGCCATTTCCTTATAGGAGATGGGTAGCTGCTAGCACAGGAGCCTTGTGCAGGAGGAAGGAAAGAAGAAAGACGAAATTGCAGTGCAGTTTCTCTGCCAAGGGATATCGACTATAACATTTACACTGTTCCTTAGTGTGGAGCCTCATCTGTGCAGGAGGAATATCATGTCATGGAGGCATATAAGTAACCCACACTATAGTATATATTTCTCCAGAAGAACCTAACAGGGCCTGAAGTGATTTTGTGTGCTGTGCAGTAGGCATTCCCTTAGTGCTGGAAAGCAAATGGACACCCAGCTCTCCTTATAAATAACTGCTTGGTGCTATAATCAGCTGGGCATAATGTGGAGGCCAGAAACAGGAGTGTCCAACCCCCCGCTGTACCCACAGGGCCTGTCCTCTACCTGTGCTCTGCAACCCTTCTGTGGTTACAACTGGCCAGAGTGAAAGCAACACAAAATATTTCCAGGTCCACCAAACCAGTGAGTAAATCTGTATCGTATTTCCCACTGTTATCCTTGTTATTTTTCCAATTTGAGGAGAGATGCTTTAGCTTAATGTTCCCTAAATTGACTATTTCTTTTTAGCCCTTCAAACCTTTAGCATATTTAAAAGTTTAAGTCAACTGAATTAGGATTTACTCTCAAAACCATTTTACTTTTTACCTTTTTATTTTCACTCCAGCTGATTTACTTAAAGGCCAAACTCCTCTTCCAAAAAGCAACCCCCGTCTTCTTGGGACGGCTCTGTCAGGAAATAACACCACCCATACACACACACTCCAGAGCCTTTTGAAGTCTCACATACGTGAGCTGTTCCATTTTGCAGGGCAGACCAGGATTAACTCTTTTATTAACCTTCTAACCTCATCCATGAGAAGGAAAAACAGCCGAACCTCATTTGGAACTTGCAGCCTTCCTTACCTAAACACTTGTGAGCTCAAACACCCTACAGATGGGAGCAAAATGAGGACCATTAATGATGATTTCCCTAGGGAGCTCCCTGATTTTGGACCCTCCCATTATGTTGCACTCCGTGTCAATGGCTATCCCTAAAAGCTTCTGTTTTCACTTGGAAATGTTTTGCCATTACCATGAGGCTTGGGTCTGTTTGAATCATATTTATAGGGGCAAATACTGACCTTCTTGTCCTTCTCCACATGTTGCATCAATGTGTTTTCCCTGATTCCTACGTCAAAAAACAAGGCACTTTTAGCAAATGACAAATCTGACCTGGCTTGAATCCTGGCAGTGCTACAATTGCTCATCCTTAGCTCTCACTTCATCCCGGCATCACAGCGCAGAGTAAGACACTCACGTCAGGATAGCGCTTCTCACTGGAGTCACAATGGTAAAAATTAGCCTTGGGTGAGTGACACGAGCAGAAATTTCAAAGGCAGGAAAATTTATCTCCTGCTCTTTGTCTTACAGTGTGGTGCATGTCAGTGGTTGGAAGATTTAGCTTCCAAGCATCCCGTATATATAAATCCTAGTGGACAACCGCTCTCCAGCTTCTCTTTTTTGAGTTCAGCAGCTGGAATCTGCCAGGGAATGAGGGCTGAGATAAGGATGGAGGAAAACTTTCCTATGGCCTTCAGGTGTTGGTCAAGGGTCGAGATTAGGAAACAGCTAGAGCAAAACAAAACTCTCTCAGCTATGTCTCCTTACTGTGTTATAGAAGGTCATGGCTATTTGGCATAAGGACCGTGAGTTTTGGGCCAGCCCTGCCTCTCTGCTGTAGCTTAGACCATTAACTGCTTTGATGATACAGTCCCTCTTGGGGTTTCTCCTTCTGAAAGATTTATTCTTGGTTTAACTCTAATACAGATGCTCCACTTTAGATTTTAGGAGGCCAAAACACAAGGAGGAAGGCAAAATACCTCTCAGGTTCCTGGTAAAAGCCTTCAAATACCACTTTGATGAGCACTTTCCAGCTGCTCTGCTGGGTAAACAGACACAGAGTAAACAGCTCTAACGTGCAGGGATGGCCCTTGCACCAAAAGGCAGAGAAGAAAAGGCGATGGGAAGAGTAAAAGGCAGGCAATGATGGATCCAACTGAATTTCTGCCACTTTTGATCTTTGGAAATGGGAAAACCCATTCAGGGTCACAGATTTCCAGACCGGGGTATACGCACCATTACTTGTGCCACAAAGCAGAGATGCTTTGCCTGGCCCAAAAAAAAGCTGTTCTTGTGAGTTCTCTGGGGTGCAGGGACTTGATTTCCCAGTTTTCAGTTAATAATTCAATGCTTATACATAAATAACAGTAATAATAATCATAACAATACCTGCCTCGCCATTATGTTGTACTCAGCCTTTGTGATGCCTCTCTCACGATAAAATCTGTCTATTAAACATTTTAATTGAAACTCTTAATAAAACAGAGCTATTTTAACTTGTGCAGTTACATTCACATCATGATCAGAAAGCACTTTACAGAATCAAATTGAAGTAGCCAGCCTGATCCGTGTACAGAAGCAAACACCGTCATTGTGCATCTCAGTTGTACGTAACAAAGCTGTCATATGGACAATGAATTGTCCAGAATACCATATCTGGGGGTTTGTGCTGCATCCAAAAAGGTCGGGGTTTGTCCTTAGGCTTGTTCTAAAAATCTCTAACGCCATCCCAAGCGACACAGCGAGAGGGGACTGGATGGGCTCACCTCCTAGACAAGAAGAGCAGGCTGCAGCCAGGAGGGGTAGGGAACAGTCACGCCTCATTAGCAGGAGCCCTGGTTCACAAGGAAAGAAGAAAAAAGGTTACAATTTTCCTGGTTTAGGAAAAAAAAAAGCCATGGAATTCTTGATGTGCCGCGGTGCTGAGTACTGAGCAGCCGCCGTGGGGTCACCGAGAGAGGACAAGGCAAAGGCTGGTAATGCAAGCGCTCACGTTAAATGATGCCTCCCGAGGTCTGGAAGGGGTCTCAAGCTTTGGGCCTTGTAATAGGTAGTTCTGGAGCTCAGAGTGCTTTGTTCCCTCTTGTATAATTGATAAATTACCATTGTTAGTACTAAACAATACTGCCGAGCACAGAATGGAAACACGCTAACGCTTTATCCATCTTAAGCAATTCTGCTCATGTGCTCATACTGTTCTTAAATGTGCTAGATATTTGTTTGATGAAACAATAAGTTTTAGAAAAGGGAAAAATAAGAACTTTAAAGATAATCAAAACCTTGACTCCATACTTTACCACAGGCAGCTGTGAATAAGCTTCAGTACTCTTTATTTTTAACATTCCAGATATGTAATTTAATGCAGGTCTAATGACAGTCTCGAACGTACTGCTTTAATCGAAATTGTTCAAGCTCTGTTCTGTGACAAGGGCTCACAAGCTACCAGCAGGGTTGTCCATTTTCCCCGCTTCTGTAAGGAAAAGAAAAGGGAGGGGAGGGGGACACTCTTGAACTTATGTTGCTATTGATGTGTAATATACAATAAAAAAACAGTTAAATTTCAATTACCCACAGGTAATTATAATTTTATTGTTTGACTGTGCCATGGGGATTTTTGTAATTCCCCAGCCTAATAATTTTCTGTAATTTTACAGGTTGTCAAATAAACTATTAAAGATTATCTTTGAAAAGGATTCTGCGATTGTAAGGACATATCATACTGTTCCTGTACATTATTAGTAATTAGAGATCCCTGGATAGTGAAATATCTGCACTATATGCTAGCTGCTGGAGACCATATTTTCTCACAGCCTCCTGTAATCTTGAACCAAAGCTTTCAAACTTCTCATCCATTGTAGCCTGAGTCACGTCCAAACTTTTATTAATATTCACTGAGCACTCATTAAGCAATTCTGGTGCGTTCAATACGTTAAATCTCTGCTTCCTGATGGGGAAAAGCAAAGGCTCACAGGTCCATCCCGGTGTAGTGGAAACAAACACAAAAGGACTAATTCTGAGCTCTGTCTCCTGATGGGGATATGGAGAAGCAGCAACGTTTATACCTGCACAAAAGACCCGAATCTGTCCTGAATGCCTTTTTGACAGTCTTGCACAACAAGGTAGAATCATGCTGCCTGGTTTTAGCCTAAAAATATGCGTAGATGCAAATGTGCTGGGGAGCAGCTTTGGATGTCGGCAAGGAGGGGCAATGGAATGGGCAGAGCATCCAGCCGACAAGAAGCAGAAATCTGGGAGTATTCCCCAATCCTCATGAGTGAGAATCCCCCACATTCACTGGGATGGGGATAAGGAAGTCCCCAGGACATGTTCCCCCAGTACCCATGTAGCTGGGGCAAGCAGACAGCAACTTGTCCCAGTTTAGCTGGCAAAGCCAAAAGGCAAATGGAGCAGCATGTACTGGGTGACAGCTCCCTTCAGCCTGCACAGCGTTGGCTGGGACTGTCACTGCTACAGGGATGCGATCCAAAGGAAGACCAGAGGAGGGATGAGCTGAGAAGAAAAGCAGATGCTGAAACATCACAGCACCCAGGCACTGACTGGGAGGGCAGCGAATGTAAAGCCACGCAAGGGGATTAGCAGCTGTAGGGGTTGTTGGTGCCTGCCTGTAGAGGCATCGAAGGCACAGTTCTTAGCTGGTGGCATTCCTTTTTACTGCCCCAGGAGATAGATAGGGATTATTTGTTTTATTGGCCTCTTGGATTGCTATGTGGTGAAGGCTCTGTGTGGAGGGAAACTTCAACGCATTAAAGCTTCTTTATAGGCTGAAATCTCCCTGAGGAAAGTGGTTTCAGGACATGGAGATTTTCATGCAGAAAACTTTATGGATATGTTTTTTCCCCAGTGGATGCTCCCATCCCTATGGCTGGGTTTTGCACACCCCCAGCCTATTGGGACACCAAGCAAGAGCATCATCTCCTGGCTCTTCCCTGAGCTGGACGCATCTGCAGGGAGGGTTTCACCTCCCTCCTGGTGCCAAGAAGCCTCTGTGGCAGCTGTGATGCTCAGTGAGGGATCTGGTGAGGGATTCTCCTCACACCAGGCAGTGCTAGGGTGGATTAGGTTGGGTTTATGGCAGCGTTGAGCTGGTGGAGCAGTATAAAGATATGGGAGCATAGGGAAGGATTAAGGCCAAGGGACTGCAGCTCTCTGCCTTCCTCTAGAGACAGCTTTGATCCAACCAGATGTATTAAACAAATCTGAGTAGTCTGTATAGATACACACACTGAGCTCTCTTGTCCAAGGTCTGCTTGGCTTGCTGTCCTCTGCTCATCCTGCACCTATGGCAAGGTGTGGGAAGAGGGACATTGATAACATGGAGAGCTCCTCAGTAAGTGGTGTTCTGTGCTCCTGACTGCCTCTGCCTACTAATCCATCTCAAGTGAGACTGAACCCATTACTCAGATGGTTGGCAGTTACAACAAATAGACAGGAGAAAATGCAAAGCCCACAGGCAAGGCTAAACGTGTGCCTGGATGTACAAACACACATCTCCCCTTCCCCTTAACTTCCCGTTTCCTGCTTGACGCATTCTTGCTGCAAGTGGAACACGTTCTGACAATTGAATGGTGGAAGCAATTAGAAAGAGAATTAATTGATAAAATTAAAGACCTGCTTTCCTCCTGTTTGTCATATGACTACAAATATTGTCACTGCCATTAATATTAATTAATATAATTATCAGTGTTTCTAATCCCTACGCATTTGGTTGGAAAGTTACTCTTAGCTCAAGAATATAATTGTTAAGTCATGGAAATGTTAAGTAGCAGCTAAGCAATTCCAAAGAATTAATAGCAAACTGTAGTTTATCCAAGGATTAGACTTTTAGCAATACATAATCACCTCTTCATGTGTTCATCCACATAAAATGCCTTCCGTCCCTCACTACGCTTCTGCCTACTTGTCCTTGCAGAGCACAGAAAACAGAGGAGATGGTAAGTAAATATTCCTTGCAGTTGCACGCTTTCCTTCAAGATAAGTCACTGCGATAAGAGTTACGTGCCCTCAGCTGAAAGCAATGTCAAGGTCAATTATCTCACGCTGAAAGCCCTAATGCAAGATACTTTTGTGATCAGAATAATATATGTAACATTGTAAAGCCTTTGTTTTGGCGGTGAGGAAAGCAAATCCCCTCTCTCCAGACTTCCCAACGCCTTGCCTTGCAGTTGCAAATGCCACGGATGATTCCAATAGTATCAAACACTGGCTGGCTATGCTGTTGCCATTGGAGCAGGTTTTCCAGGCATGGTGGGGCTGACAGATGCTGAGCAGAGCATTCCCTGCCACCTGCCCCATTCCTGGATGGACAGCAGCAATTCCTGCCTGGTAATAGCACGTGTGCATCATGGGAGTAGTGCTAGGCAGGGCATTAATCAGCTAATTTGGGAAACAGCCAAAGTGCTTTAAAGGCCTTTGTTGGAAGGTGGAGGGGGTGCTGCTACAAGAGAATAATGTCATCATTTCACTATTAATTTTTAATTGTGTGTTGCTATGCATTATTACCAACCTATACTGATTATCTGAAGAGAAATGGTGATGCTGTGCAAGCAATATCTGGTAGGAGGACGAGTGGGCCGTGCTGTAAAAGAAGTGAGAGGAAAAGGCTGTCCTTTAAGTTATTGTAGGAATCTGCTGCTGTCTATTCCTACAAGGTATCCTATTAAATACTTATAGTATGGGCCGAAGAAGATTCATGGAGAATCGCAGTTTTCCCTGTTTTCAGGTGGGTTTTCTTTACTTGATTTTGCTGGTTTTTGTTTCTTCTGTTTTCTTTAATGGCCACCCTTTGTAATGAAAAGTTACTTCAGAGAAACCTTCTTCAAGGGAACTAAACTCTGAACCGGATGAAATCAGCAGCAAGGCACTCGCTGCTGGGACAACGCACATGATCCCCTGCAGGTCTGGGGGTTGAGGTTCTAAAGGGTCAGGGTACCACGATGCAGCACCAGCACAAGCTGCAATCTCTGCATGACGATCAGGTTCCTCACTCAAGTGCATCATCATCTGGGCAAAGTGCAGTTTGTCTTTTTCTTCAGCAATCTCTTCGTTTCCCATTCATCTACCTGCTGTTCGTACCTGAGGCGAGTTTTGTGCTCTGAGATTAAAACTTGGGGCGCATCCCCTTTCAGAGAGCATCCTGCCTCAAAAATACTAGTGCGCCCCTCAGAAAAAATGCTTAGGTGAATTACTGTACTTTGACAACTGACCCAGCAGAGTTGGACCATAATCCACAGTTCATTGCTAAGGAAACAGCATGCATGCACCAGAGGAAGAAATACGTATATGTGAATTCTTCTCACAAGGAAATCATTATCAAGAGATGCTCAGATTCAGACCGCCGATACTGTCAGCTTACTGGTGGAGGAACCGATGGTATCACCAGCTTGTGCCCGCTCACAGAGTCTTCATTTCATCTACGAGAAAGCTAACCATGAGGGGACAGGAAACCTTTAATCTACTTTTCTACATGCCTTCAAATAGCTGGTTCTTATCAACTTGCATTGAACACGAGCAACGCAAACCCATAGTGACGTATCCCCCGCTTAATAAAGTAAATGGAACCAAACCACAGTTCTCCAGTGTGAGATGGGTTAATTGCAACAATATCTTGCATAGGAGCAAGCCCCCAAAGCAGCTCTAAACAGGCAGCAAGGCTGTTAATGCAGGAAGTAGCCAAAAAAAAGCAGGTAGAAAAGTCTAATGTTTAATAACAGAGAATTAATTCCTGAGCAGCACTTTGCCACTGACCAAAGTGGCAGGAGGAGGTATTGGGGGGGCCCTTGTTCACCCCAACATTCGATTATTGTCCGTTTCAAAGGAGGAAAACTTTTTTCTCCTGAATCCCTAATTTAATCCTATATTTTATAGAACAATATAAAACTATTTGTGTTATATTGTTACAATACTATTTGTGCTATATAAATGATATTAGAGCATCACCCTATCAGAAATAGTTTATACAACTATCTATTAGCATTTTTATCCTTCATTACATAAATCATGTGAAAAAGATGTATAAATATATATAAATTTATGTATTTTAATATATGTCATATAATTAAATATATATGCATATAATATGTATTACTGATATATAATATATATTTATAATATGTTATATGTTTTTTACATAAATATCTAGTAATATTTATGTAAAATAATTATCTTTTTGGACACATACTTCAGATTCCAATAATGTTTCAGACAGGTGATAAAATCTAGTGGTTAACTGAAAAGTTTGCACCAAAGCCTCATGGTTTTCAGCTGAATTTCTTTCAAAATAGGTGCTTTCCATGAAGAAGAATGAGACACAATTAATTTTCATTTAAAAAAGAAAAGAAAAAAAAAAGGACAAAAAATGTTCTACTTGAGCACTTCCCAATTGCAGTCTGAGCCCTGGCATCAGCCCATGATCATCAGTGAGAGATGTGCCTTTGCCATGCACAGCCCCAGCACTGCAGTATAGCCGGGAGCGGCTCAGGAAAGCACTGAAACATTCACATTGAGTCCAGTAAGCACTTTTCCAAACAGTGATTCTTTCCTGAACTGGGGCCAGCGCAGGTCAAGTAAAGGGAAAACCACAACTGCAGACAATGAAGCAACTTGCCATAGTTCCACAGTGAATCCAAGGTTCACCTCCTGTACAGCAGCCTGTTCCTAATCCTCAGTTAATTGTTTGGAGCCTTGTCCTACTTTAGCTCAGGGACAGAGAAAGATACCCTCTCCCTACCCTCTTTGAGGGCTTCCCAGCCCAAGAAGCAACAGTAGTTTGCATAATGAAAAGTCACTTTGCTGCTTTGGTGGAAACATGAATGTGGTGTCTGACCAAGATAAAGAAAGATGGCAGTGGATTAACTCAAACACAGCCCCAGCAGCTATTACACACCGCTCAGCAGCATCTTTCCTAACTAGACCTTCTGTAGCCTTTGCTGCTCTATGAATTACAGTCAAATGCCAACCAGTAATCTAACAGGAATCGCAACTTTTCCTGAGCAAATGCACTCTGTCGGCCACGACAGGGAAAATGTGAGTTTCCAGCCGCAGCAGCTCTGCTTTGCTTTCATCAAAGCAAACGGCCCCATTCCTTTTTTATACCACCACCTAATTGAGCCTGCCAAGCTTCACTGAGCCAGTGTAGGTTCAGCAAATGCCAGCCTGTCTATACCTGCCACTGACATCAATATAGTTATCTGTAAGGGCTGCACAAGGGGAAAGAAGTGCAATGAAATTGGTGGGGATTTGCCCCTTTATTGAGGCTGGATGCTGAGGATGCTGTGAGCCTCTGCAGGAAGACTCGGTGGTCACTGCTGCAGCCATACACCGTGTCCCTCGCTTGTACCTCTTCCTCTGTGCAGGGTGCAACTGAAGCAAGGTGGGATTGTGCTCCCTGGTGTTAGCAAGTGCATGGAAGGTGCCAAAATGAACCATGTTTTTGTCACTTCTTAATGGCCAAGAAGTTCTTTCTGAGCATGTTTAACAACATCTGATTAGGCAAATCCACCTCTCCTGACGTTGCGAGTACAGGTACAGCGCAGTCTTTATCCTTTGCTGGAGAGCCTGTATTTATCATTCCAGGAATTAGTTTAATCAAAATAGAGTTTTGTGTAACAAACAGTATATAATTAATTTGGATTATCCCGTTGCTTCACAGCTTTGAATACAACCAGAAGAAAAAGCTATTGAATTTGCAGTCACCTTTGGTGGGGAGGTTCTGTCCCTCTGCTCATTTGAGATATTTCTTTCCATCTATTTCACCATCATGTTTCAGTTCCTGAGAGCTGCAGATATCTATTCAGTGCCTTTCTATCTTGGCCATCATAAATAGCTCTCTGATAACAAACCGTGCTCCCTGAACATCATTTGCTACCAGAAAGGATGTTCAAGAAGCACATGCGCTGTGATACAGGATATCCCCTGCTTTATTGTGAATGCAATAAAGAGTTTTACAAAATCAGCTTCCTTCCATTTAGAGGATAAGTATGCATCATTTGAGTAGTTTTACCACTTCTTATTGCCTGTCTGTTTATGCTTCATACTTAGAGAGTCACTGCTCCCATGCTCTTCAAATGAATACTGCTACTTAAATACAGAGAACGATATGTGCTTATTGAAAGATTCAAGGATTTCATCTGTCAATAGAGGCTTAATTATCCACTGGTGGATGCTCAGATGCTATAACGACGGCTATTGTAGAAAGCCAGTATAGAAGAGACCACTCACAGCTCATCATATGCCCCGATCCAGCCATTTAGGGAAAGGAATAAATATGTAATGCATAATATTAACTTGCATCTTACTTCCCTGTGTCATAACCCATCGTGTAACGTTCTGTTGTTTCATGTCATGTCACGCAGAACATGATGCAATGCAGTGTCACACTTCAGAACACATTACTAAGCAAGAGCTGATTCTTGATACCACTTTGGTAATAGGAGTGTCTGAGCCAAACGTATTGTGGCTTTGGCTGAATGGGAAGGGATCAAACTGAGAGCTACGTCAGGGAAATGCTTTCCTTCTCTGGCTTGGCCAGCAGATGTCCATTTGTCAGTGGCAGGTTCAGTTGGAATTTCTTTGTCACGAGTCCTTTCTCTTATGAAATAGCAATTTTATGGCAAGCCAAATACTGGAGGGGGAAGGAAAAATATAAAGCCCTTAGAAATACATAATAAATGTGTATTAGTGAGACAGAAAATTGGAAAATGGCCACCTGCCAGCAGCCACATCCATTCCGGAGGCAATGCATGGCTCTGCCATTATGCATTATCACAGGAATTGCAAATATTTATTAAAAGTATTAAAATGGGGAGAATGTTAAATGTTTCCTTCAGCAGGGGAAATGCGCATTGCCACCCAGAAGATAGGGCATTCTGATACAGTGTTTATTCAAATGACTTCATTTTATTAGGCTGTCATACACAATAAATGCGCAGGTACGCTTAACAAAAGATCTATTGTGGATACGGGAGATTTGTGAGTAACACTTCAAAACCATCAGCTCTTCTGAACTCTATTCATATAAAAAGCACACCACAAACTTTCATTAACTTCCTTAGAACCAATTATTTGCTGAGCTTGTTTTCTTTTGCTGCCATCCCCCTCTATTTTGTTAGCCAATTTGTTTACTTACGTTTTAATGCTTAATGGGATTAAATGCAGTTTATCTTTAATTTATATACTGGAAAGCTGGGTGTATATGTGGAGCAGGCAGCAAAATATTACGATTCTTTTGGGGTTCATTTACAGGTCTAAACACGAATGACTATAATATATTGGGGCCCCAGTATCTTTTCATGCATGAATAAAACATCCTTCAAAGATTGGTGGGAGCTCCATAGTATTGATTGAGGAGAAAATCACATTCCTGTTTTGCCCACGTTTTCTGCTAGGATTAATCACACTGATTTTGTTCATAAGGTTCCTGTTACAGTATGATACACGGTGAGCAGCACTGATATCTCAAAGCTTCATGGGGCTGGTTGGCTTTGCTGCGCATAGAGCCCCTTACAGGGGCGTCTGAGCACTGATGGGGAGAGTTCTATAAGGAAACACCAACCCCTATGTGAATGGGTGACACAAGCAAGTGAAGGGGTTAGGTCTGTGTAAAGTAGGTGAATAATCATCTCTCAGCACAGACATAGAAAGCAGCTGGTTTAGAAGGGGATATCTTGAGATAAACAAGACGATCTTAGATGGTCATGATACTGGTGATGAGATTGTTGTTGCTGGGTGGGAAACCACGCTACTTCTGTGCTCAGTGGTTTCCTGAATCAGCAACGAAAGGAAGGAGGATAGCCATTGCCTGCACAACTGAAAGGATCATCTAAGTAGCTTCTAAAGGTCTTTTTTTTTTTGCCTCAGAAATGAGCAGAGAAATAAGAAACCAGCACTGGCTTTCCCCTTACGCAAGGGCTCCTCAATTCCTCATAGGCCATTAAGAAGAGCGATCAGAGTACATGTTGTAGACAGAGAGGGAATAGATAGATCAAAGTTACAAGACCCCCCAGATTTATGGCGAGCCTTATGCAAGACAAAGCCTGACTCTGGAAGATAAAGTTTCAGAAATGAAGGATTTTCTCTCTGCTCTTCCATGGTGCAGGTTTATTCCTTCCTGACAAGCACGGAGCAGCGCAGTGAGGGAAGGGGGAGCTTTCATGTGAAAGTGCTTTGTCCTGATCCAGACACCTTATATGAATTCGTGAAACCTCAAAAGTGCTGCATGGGATTCATCACAGACTGTTGGAGAGACCTTGGCCACCTCATAGACAGAACCTCCGGTGCCTTCGGTGAGGGCACATGTAACACCCTCTCACTGCTGCTCGAGCAGAAGTCAGACACCAGAGCTGAGGTTTGCTCTGCCCACAGCACTGCTGTAATTCAGTCAGTGCAGATGTAGTCAGCATTTCAAGCGACACAAGACCATTTTCTTGGCCAACCTTATTTAATATGAAGCATGTTTTATCTTGATTTAGGTTGTTGTTGTTCTTTAATTAAAGAAATTATGGGAGGTCATTCTCATTAGTTTAGAAGAGTCCTCACAGAAGGGGTTTGCACTGATTTAACCTCAGGGTAAGCTGGCACAACTTCTGCATGTAAATAGGGTTTAACACTGGACACTTTGTGAATAATCCAGCTCTTCACTTCTGATATTCAAGGAATACTGACTGGAATAAAAAGATAATGGTGATAAGCTGGGGTCTTACTGTGAAATTCAACCAGTGATCTGTGGTGGCAGCTAGGAGCCACTGCACCAGTGGGGAAGGAGCACCACAGGGCTTTCCATTAGGGGCAATCCAGACCAGAGTCCCCATCTCTGCGTGATGATATTGAAGAGATATTGTGCTCAAATCCCATTGCTCACGTCTGGCCAGATAGAGAACCAGCTAAGGGGTGTGGAAATTGGGCAGGAAAGGTGGAAAGCAAGGTGTTTCCCTGCAACCCAAGGAAGTCATGCCTTGGGGTTGGAGCATGGCACAGGTACCTGGAGGTGGATGGGACATCATTGCCATGGAAAAGATTTGCCATGAAAAGAAATAAAGAATAAGAAACAAAAAAGAGCAGCGGTATGAGAAGTGCCAATGCTGACTGATGCTGTCTTTAATTGGTACCACCAAGGGCTTTGTGCGGTCAGCACGCTTTTCATGTTAATAATAGAATCCCCAAATTCAACTGATCTGAAGGGCATCTGACTGTTTTACATTAATCACAAGCTATACAGCAGAGGCTGAGAGCAAGTGGGCAGATACCCTGGTGTAGCAGCACTAAGGAGCTCTCATTATAATCATCCTGCCAAATCAAAAGAAAAACCCTAAGGCTCCTAATAAAGGAGACCACTGGACTAAACAAATTGAACAAGTAGCGAGACATGCATGAGCTTAAAACTACTGCTGTCAATCAGAGTTTTCTGAGCCACTTATTCTGCTCCCTACTCCAAAACACACGCAGACAAAACGCAGGCACGGGCTCCATGTACAAGCCCCTACCCCAGTGAGGTACATGCTGACATACAGGTGCTGGTATATACACGTGCTGCTGGGGAAACAGGTAGAGATGCGGGTTATAAAGGCACCTTCCTTTATCATTGTATTACAATCTCATTATTATACTGCTATCAAAACTGATGCAGCAATAAGAGAAACAGGCAGTGTGTATGGGGATGGCAGCACATCCAAGCAGGAGGCTATCTAAGCAGGCTTTGCCATCTAAAGGTCCTTTCCAACCCTAACTATTCTATGATTCTATGTCTACTTCCCTCAGTTCCAGTTCAGAAGATATGAAAGAAAGACTTTGGACCTCATAAATTTGAGGGTTTCTAGGTCAGGAAAAAGGTGCAGTACCCCTACACACTTCTCACCTTCCTGCACGTGCTGATGGATATTATTGTATTAGTTATATTCCCTACTGGAAGGAAAACATGTAGTAAAAAGGTGGGTTGTTCCTCCCCAAAAAATGCACTTGGCACTAATGAAAGATCTCCAGAAATGGGATGGAAAGAAAAGTTCAATTTTTGAAGCAGTACATTACATGTTGGTGTTTTGAAGACAAATGATAGCTTGACTCCATTACCTACCACCCCTTCTCTAAGCCATCAGGCAGAAACCCACAATTTTGAGGTACTCCCTCAAAACTCAAACAGAATCTGTGCACAGGAGTAAGCACCCAAGCAAGATAAAGCAACAAAGATTGTGAGGGTCAGTACTTAGAGCTGGAATCAGGAGAACGTGCCAAAAAGGAAGGTTTCCATAGGGAACAGATGAACAAGGAGCGATGCACCTGAGGTGTCAGGTGAAGGCACGGAAGGAGAGGTTTTATGGAAAGAAAACCCACTTGCAGCCATTAGTGCATTTATTATCATAGGAACTGGTGGCTAAAACACTGTCCTCTTTGTAACTGGTGGGAAATCTCACCTTCCATTGTCATGCTACCAATTGTGGATGCTGGTTGCTGTCCCCCTGTCCCTGAGTGGCTGCCCCTCTGTACAGGCACTGCAGTGGCCATGGAGGAGGCAGAACTGGGGCTCCCCTTACTGGCATCCTGGTGCCTTTCAAAACTGGAAGGTAATGATTTGAGAGATTATTATTAGTTTAAAATGCTATTCTTACTTTTTTTGCTCATTCCTCTTTTTCCTCCTTTTTTCCTATTGCTTCTCTCTGGTTTTGTTGTTGTTTTTTTTTACTCCACACTGTAATAAATCAACATACAAATGCACTGGATTATTTCCACCTGGAATGCTGGAAGACAAATAGTACAAAAGATCAGTTTGGTCATTTACCATATTGGTTTAGCATGGTAATACTGTTGGGTTTTTTTCAGGTCTCATTTCCAAACCGTAAACAAATGGAGCAAGAACAGCTCAAATACTCCCTGCCTAACAGCGCCTTGCACAGTGAAAAGATCAGATTTGGTTTTTTGAAGACCAAAATGCCCCTTTTTCAGCAAGAAAAAGCAGGATTTTGAATTAGCCCAAAATTGGAAGCTGCGTTTCTTTTTGCCAGGCAGCAGAACCAGATGCACCCACAGCCACGTTAAATCACAAACACACACACACAGAGGGGAGGAAAATGCACATTAAATATGAAAAAGTATTCCTTTCAGGCAGAAGATAAACAGCCCTACTACAAATTAGCTCTCGGCCCCGTCAGGTGTGAATCTCTCTTGTCAATACGCACCAAATTCCCTGAGATAGAACCACATGGTCATGAATTTTATTTCTCTCCTGCTTAATTCCTAGTACCACTCTCCCTTGTGGATTTACTCAGGGATGATTTACAGTGGGAAAGGTGACATTAAACACGTCATTGAGCATGCAAAGATGCTGCACTCAAAGCAGCATATGCTTGACTTTGTTAAAAGATGAATGCTGTCAACTCCGCGGTGCCCACCAAGATCTGGCCTCCTTTTTCTTCCCAGCAAACTTTGAGGAAGAGGCAGACACGAGTCTTGACACTGAGAGAAATAAAAGTTAATGTATTCACGACATGATTTCACTTGCAGCCTGATTTAGCAACGTCTTGTCTAGTTTGGGTCTGCTGTTGCTTCTCCTAATTTACTCATTGCACAAAGAAAATAAATAAATAAGTGTACTATAGTCTTATTTATCCTTCTTTGGACATTTCTTTACCAGGCAGATGGTCAATTAAGAGCACTAAACAATGACACTGTTTTCTCTGTAAACATTTTTTCTCCTAATAGCCTAACAAATGAGAATCTGTGCTGCCATACTGCTGAATACCATCTTGACTTTCTAATTACAAAGAACTGGGTCTTGATAGTAACAATTACAGCTGTAACAATGATGCTGGTGCTTGAACAATATCGTTGGAGGCAAAGTGCTTATCGGAATATTCACAAATAAAGGCTTACATTTATGCCAGAGCTGGAGATGGGAGGTTAAACAGTTGGGGGTGGGGAGGTGGAGGAGAAAGGTTGAAAACATTGGTTTAGTAGCTACAGATGTGAATTTGAATCCAATTACATGGAAGCCAGTGGGGGGGAGGGGAGGAGCATGGAAAGATGCTGTTTCCTTCTGTTTTGGCTAATCAATAGGTTAAAGGGTTAGCAAAATTAACATGTTAATAACATTCATGTTGCTAGCTATGCACTGGTCATAGTATTTTCAGAGAATTATGTCTTGTAATACACACACTATTCTGCTTGCTTTTCCTTTTCCCCTTTTTTTGGCTGAAATAGTGAAACGGTCAGTATATTTTATCCCACAGTGTGATGGAAATCGGCTTCTCAAGTCCCTCATCTACCCTACCTTTCCTACTTAACTTCTTAAATCCGACCCCAGATTTGGGTTGGTCTTTTTCCTTCTTTGTTTAAATGTTCCCTCTACCCCAAAGAAAAGGGGCAACATAGTCCCTGAGCTCACCGCTCATCCCCAAGCATGATGGCAAACTGCTGCATAGTGGGTGCCACATCACTGTCTCCTCCTGGAGGAGGCTCTGTTCCTTCCTCCCGTCCCCTCATTGATTGTCCTTTGTCGCCCCAATGCCACAGCCCCCCTCACCCCCTTGGTCGTGCCCTGTGCCCACAGGCAGGATGGGTTTCACCTCCTCCTCTCCTTCCCTTGCTCCCATTCCCACAGCGCTCCACCCGCTCTCGGAGCCGTAATTTAGCCCACGCTTATTAATCAGTGCACATAATTTGTCTCTAATGCTGTCAATTTCAGATGGCAACCTGACTTTTTTTTTTGGAGGGGGCAGGGTCAACAATTTAATGAATCTCGTCTGCATTTTAATTCAGACCTAATAATGTGCCTCTGGCAGCTTTCTTGGAAAAGTGCAGCGTTTTCCAGGGTTTTCTTCCATCAAACCCAGCACAATGGGGTGTTTACCTTCCTGCCTTGGACACGTTCAGCACAGGGTAAAGTTGCAGACAGACCTACCTTAATCAAACAGGAACGTGGGCTAAATCTACTGGTTTAGCCTTTGAAGAGTTTTCCTGGGGACGTGCACAGCACAAGGAAAGAGAAACGTGGGGCTGTGCGGTCCCTTTTCTGCACAGATTAGTGCACGGTTCTAGGCAGAAAACTGCAGACTTTAGTGACTCACTTTGCCTCATGAAATGACCCTTTCTTTACTAATGGTCAGAGCATCCAAGGCACAGGTCCAAAAGTACTTATTTACTCCTATGCTTTTCCTTTTTTTTGTCATTTTTACTGTAAAGAGGGGGGAAAAAGAAGGTGATGGAAAAGGAAAGAGAAGAGCAGAAAATCCAGTCCTACTGATGCCACGGCGCGGATGAGTTTGTCTAATGGCCATGGCAGGAGGCTGGAGCCTCATCGAGCAGCTCAGTGGACTTCCCTGGGTCACAATAAATACAACTCCCCAAACGAGAGCCTCTCGATCACGGTGTCAGACGTAACCAGAATAGACTCTGTTGTTAGGAGCGATGTGACTTTGCCCGGGCGGGCCCTGCGCTGACAGTAGCTCCTTTCTGGATTTCACTCAGCCGCTGTCACTTGCCTTGACAACAAGGGAAGTTAATGTATTCACGGCGTTACTGCACACGCATCTGCAATCCCCAGCATGCTGTATTGTTTGCCCCTGCTCTTTCGTAGTAGTGCGTGCAGTGATTTGCCTTCTAGCAGCAGAAAATTCCTCAACTTCAAATTTTACCCTCATTTTGTTTGCCCTTAATAGAAAAAAGAACCCCCCCCTTTCCAAAGCCCTGCCACCGGCACAGCTACCACACTGCAGCATCACAAACAGGAAAATGTCATATCCCACACCTCGATCAGAAGTGTCTTCAATGTATTTTTATGCATATCCTTCATCTTTCTCTGCCACGTTATTTTTTCCCCTTTAACAGCTGCTTAGCATATTTTATGCCTTCTGGACAGTTTCTAAGCAGTGCTGGAAGGGCATGGCTGCAATGTACCTGAGTACCGACAGTAACAACAGAGGGGTTTTATGCCCTAAATTATCTTCTCGTGCTGGTATTCCTGTCTGCCAGCACCACAGGGTGCTTCTGGGGCATCCACTCTTCCAAATCCACTCTTCCAACCCAGTGGCTCTGAGGTTTTGGTGTGCAGGTGAATTATCTGTCATTTAAACTGCTTTACCACTCATATTCGTTACTGTCGCCTATTGGCAAACAGTGCTAGATTCAGGTGTCTGTCCTTACCACAAGGCAGCCCCATCTCCATGCCATTAATGCCACTAAACTTACACCATTTTCAAACCTAAGCTCCAGGTCTGGTAATGAAATGAGACAGAAGCCCAAATTTCTGTATCCCAAAGTACTCCAGTACAGTAAATGATATTGTTTCCTGATAGATAAATATGTTTCTCTAGGAACCTAAGAAAAGATTTTTATATATATATAAAATTATTATTATGTATTATAATATTATTATATATTATAGTATCATTATTTTATATTAGATATTGTATATACTAATTTATAATAATATGTAATAATTATCTAGTAATCTATAATATGCAATAGTATTGATAATATATATTATTCCATTTATAGTATTATTATATTTATATATATGTACATATATATATATATATATATATTGTTCTTAGTCCAGGCATCTCTCAAACACAGAGGTAAGGTCATTAGAAAGATGCAATCGGAAATACAGTGAAATTCTCTCATTTCTGTTGCAGCTCTACATTCAATAGGTTAGTATCAATGCCCTTTGCTTGAGCTGGGGTAGTATCAGCGTGATAAAAATCCAAGCAGAGCCACTTGAAGTGGGCCCTTGTTTTAAGAATTAAGAAAGAGTACTTTCATTTCAACTCTTTTGGCTATCTTAATGATAAACCACAAAGTACACTGAAAACGCAATGGTTCAGCTGCTGCCCCTTGCAGAGCCCACATGTGTATGCCTCAGCACAAACTATTTTTATTCCCATTACACATCTTTCTGAATGAGCTTATCAATCCAGACCAAGTGTTGCTAACCTTCCCTTTGGGAACCTTGGCACAGCCGCCATTCTTTCGGCTTCCAGCTTTCCTCAAAATCCACAGTTCCTCAAAATCAGAGTCCACGTTGGTTAAAGCAACAAGTTACCCCAACAGCCAAAGCTCCACCTGAAGCTCCATGTCATGGGCTTCATCTTACATGGCTTGAGCCGTGTAAAAGAGAAGCATCCAATCTAAGCCCACCATTAACACAGTGGGTTGGGCAAACCCAGGAGGAGCTTCATCCTGTCCAAAAGCGCCTAAGATAAGCGAGATGAACAGATTTCACCTTTGGTGGATCTCCCTTTGGCAATATCAAAGTGATTAAAGAAGCTTAGCTTTTAGATGGCTGAAGTGGCATGAGATGAGCCTCACTTTTAAGTTGATGGTGATGGTCAGGTTGTTTGGTATCAGCACAGCCCCTAATGGATACTGGAGCTTGACAAGTCCATTACATGCCCCTGAGCTTAAATTTCTTTGGCCACAAAAGTCCTGTTCTAGCTAAAAGCTTGAAAGTGAGACAAAAGTGCTCAGGTAGCACTGTGGAGAAGGGAGATTCAACTCAGAGGCCCTTCCAGATGCAACAGACAATTAAGTCCTTATTGAAAAGAGATTCCCTCCCCTCTTGTTGTTTTTTTTTTCCTTTTCCTTTAAAGCAAGAGGAAAATAATGCTGGGAATTTAGAAACATGAATTTTTAAAACCCAATAAGCTACACTAACAATCTGCACAATTCCCTTCCCTTAAAATATTCATTTGGAAATACAAGATTGGTGATGAGGGCAGGCTGGGTAAACAGGCCTGAACATTGTTCATGCAGTGGGCTCAGCAGTACCCCCCAAGGCCAGTGCTGTCCTCAGCCAGCCTTGCCTTAACCCTACCACACTTCTCCACCTTGTGTCTCTACATGGTGGAAAATAACAGGCAAGGAGCTGCATTTATGAGCGTGGAAACTACCATTGTATAGCTGTGAGGACTGTTGGGCAGAGAGAGAAGGAGCTGTGCAAGCAGACTGGAGGACCGGAGTGACCTGGAAATGGCAAGTCCCAAGCCTAAAGCCCTTCTCATGGCCCTGGCAAACCCCCAGGTGCTTCTCTAGAAGCATTCCTTGGAGGAATGCATTTCCCCAAAGCTAACTTGTATCTGACAGAGCATCCACGTGTTGATGAAGAGGCGTATTCCTTGGATTTGTTTTCCTAGGCACCTACAGCCACACCTTCTGCAATGCTCACCGTAGGACCATGGTGTCTGCTTTATTGCTAGTACAAAGAGACACTTGGAAACTCTTGGGAAAAAAGGGCATTCACACATTTTAATGAAACCTCTAAGAAAAGGGAAGAAAAGCGACTCTTCAGTAGCTAGATAAATAGTTTTAGGCTCAATTTCCTTTCTTTCCTCATCTCCTTCTTGCCCTGGTACCAAATATATGCAAACTGAAAAACACTTTTCTGTAGCCTGCCTTATGCTCCATGCTTTTGTCTTGTCTTTTTTCTTTATTACATTTTTTAGCTGTCTTTTAGACCCAGCCCAGTTTTCTTCTCCCTCTGCCTCCCTTCCCTTATATTTTGGTTCTGTGTGCCTAGACTCCAGACTTCTTCCTCTCGCTGTCACACACAATGCTATTAAAATTAAATCCTTTTGTCTAACTCTCTATTTCATTATAGGTCTTCAAGCCACTCCTGACATCCCAAGCCAGCCTTTGTAAAGTTTTAGTTCACCTAAAGGCAAACTTCAGCACACGGTTTGCTTTAGATAAGATTCCTTCTTACCCCACCAGTACATAGTTCAGCTCAAAAAGATTGCCACGTGAAGCCATAGACTACCCGCAAAATGACCATACAGAAGAAAGGTGCACGCTCCTTTCTTGTAACACAAACTATGTACAATATACACACTAGCATGAGAAATTTAACTAACAGGTAGTCAATGACACGAGTAGCTTGTGGTAAATGTGCCTCTGAGAAATGTTTTAACAGGGGAAGCCATTCCATGGAAGCACAGATGGAGCCTGGAGAGGCAGGAGTCAGCAGACCTGGGAAATCCACTGAAAGCGTGGAGACAAGCAAGTGATAAAAACACAGGTCTCATGGAAAAAAATACCTAATTCCCTGGTGCCCATTGCTACCAGTGTATTTTTTGCCATCCTGAAGATGTCAAATGCTTCCATGGACCTAAAAGGGACCTGTGTGATTGAGGAGAATGAGGCCTGAAGGAACCTGGCAAAGAAACCAGTGATAAACCACTCCCTGCACCAGAAATCCTGCTTTACATTTATCAAGGGTGAAAAATGCTCAGACCTTGCTGAAAACATCATTGGCTCCCAAGTACCAACTAAATGATGCTTTCTGCTTTTCAAGGAGAGGGAGGTAGCAGTTTAACAACCAGGTAATCTACCATGTACTCTTCATACCTGGGCAAAGATGTCATAACTCACTTCATGCAGTAGAGATGATGAAGCTTAGCTCGTATTGAATAGACCTAACTAGTTAGCAGGAGTAAAGCCAAGCATTTCTCACTAGTCTTCCAAACCATCTGTAAGGCCCATTTATTTTCAGCACCAAGTCAATGCTGTGATCTTTAAGTCCTCAGCAGGCTGGAAAGTGGTGACAGAAGTCTCAGCTGATACGTACGTGACTAACAGATTCAAGGATGTTCCTTTGGGACAGCAAAGATAAGGGCCCAGGGCAGAACTGTCAAGAGAAAGAGGGAAGGTTTGAATGAGCTTCAAAGAAAAAGACTATACTGAACTCACCAGACACCAAGTATTCATAGAGTACTGTGCAAGAATTACTCTTTTTTTCTGCAAAAAAAAAACCTTTTCTTGGAACAATTGAAGGTAGCATCATCACCATTGGTGCTACCACTATTAATAATAAGCACAGATAAACAAATAAAAGGGAGGAAGTTGTCAGGAGAGAGGCCAAAGATGAGGCCATTGGCTCATATGCTAAAAGTGGAGTAAACACGAGAGGAAAAGTAGACAAGAACCATGATACTTGGATGCTCCCCACCTTCCTATTTACAGAATAGACCAAGAATGAGATGAGGAAAGTATGAGTAGTAAAATAGGTACCAAAGATGGTAACAGCTGTGGTTAGAAATAGGATATGGGACTTCTCAGTATGCTGAAAAATTGAATGCCAACAAAAACCTGCGGTACATAGGAGTGGAGCAAATGTCCAGGTGAAACACACGGAAGGAAAACCCAACAGAGGGCAAGCAGCTGAGAAGGAGGTATATCAGAAAAAGGGTGGGCAAATCCATAGCCCAGCCCTGGGTGTGAAAGGCAAGTTCTGATTCAAGCTCTGTTTGATGAAATGGGAATGGGGAGGATTTCAGGCACGTTTTGCAACAAAAGGTCATGGCTACTGCCCTGAAAATAACAGTTTTGAGGTGTGGGCTAAGTCCCACTCCATACTAGAAGGAAGAGGAGATGCATAGATGTCTTTCCTATACTGTGAATGTGTCAGGGATGCCTTGAATTCCTTCACCTCATGCACTGCGCTGCAGTGAAAGCTGGGTACTTTGCAAGATGAAAACGTTGCAGAAGCTCTAGGTGCAAATGCAGCTTGTGCAAAAGCCCTTTTGTTCAAAGTGTGCTACTTAACGAAGTGGCTTGTGAAACCATTTTCGAGCCTTCAGCAATTTTCCCTGCTTGAAGAGAACATTTTAGCATCTTCTTCATGGGTTGTTCATAGACTTCAAGCCTCAGAGTTCACCCCACGGTGTCACCTGAAAGGGCACTAGAGGCTGTGGATCTCACATATGGCAGAAGCAGAGAGTTCATTTCATGTATTGCTTGAGCCCCAGTACCTAGTTCTGGAAGGAGGTGATTTTGCATCTGAATGAGACATACTAGGTACAAACCACAGATTACTTTTCAGAGGAGTTAATCTTCCTATCCATTATCTAGAGTAATTCAAAAAGCACAAAAAAAAATGGAACTGTTCTTGAAGAAAGAATTCATGTTCAGGTAATTACAAATAACAGACACATCTGGTTATCTTGATTGTTTGGGAATGTCTCAATTATCTAAGAATGTTTTCATAAGGACTCCGAGACAGTAAAACTTTCTCACGGCAGATTGCATCCACTGATGAAGAGGAAATTCAGTCGATCTAACACACTGAAGTGTGCTTAGGCCCAGAGAGCACTTCCAGTCCCATTGCCAATGGGCTTTATTTGCCTTTAAAGAACATCAGACTATGCAGTGAGAAATGGCAAAGCCCCACGCAGGCAGCAGCATCACCTTTCCTTCCCTGCCAGCTGCTGTTCTTCCAGCGCTATGAAAATGGAGCTGCTTTGTGTACCGATGGATCAGCCATCAATGACAGCAGTGATGTTTTCTATAGACATCTGCCCCAAAGAGAGGTGAGTCAAGCAAAGGCCCTTGTCCTGCCGGAGGGCAGCGCAGGTGTTCGGCGCCTGGTGAGTGGCACCCCTTCTCTTGCAGAGAGCTCAAGTGTCTCTTGCCTGAGGCAGGTTCACTGCAGAACAGCTCAGAAGTTCCTGCAAAGCTGAATTCACCTGCACAGGGCATCAGCTGCTTCATGGGGGACCCAAAGCCAAACCCAACAGCCAAACCCCAGTGAGGGGAGCCATTCAAGCCCCTACAACAGACCCTCGCCCATCAGTGCATGTAGTGTCCTCATGTAGACCACAAAACCCAGCAATTAGCCATTTGTTAATTACCTCCCCCAGCTCCCGAGCCTCTAAACTACATGTGTGCCAGGGTGCCTGCTCTCCCCACATAGAGGCTTTCTTACACATCTGCCCCATAATTCATCCAGCTCTTCCACCATGGCCACAGGTACCTGGCTCTGATCTTTCCTGACGAGGGCTGAAGAACCTCTCAGCTCGCTTCTGCTTGTAGCCTAACTAGCACCTTTGTGTGGAAGACATGACTGGGGTGAAATCCTGTAACTGCAGTGAATGTACCCCTGTGGCTAATCAAACCAGCGAGGAGGGGTGGTGCTGGGACTCCACACAAACCCCAATCGATATTATTTATCTGGCTGAACGTGCAAGCTGGTCGCGTCCCTTCCACCTAATGCCCACTCCCATCCCCTCCACCCTGTGGGTATCAGCAGGAGGGAACCTGATGTATGCTGGTAATTATCTGCTGCTGAAAAGAAGTGCTATTTCTCTTATTTTTTGTAATGCAGATCAATGCACATGTCACCACTGGAAAGCTATGTCATTTAGGATGGAGCATTAACTGCTAGGAATGGATTTTGAAGCTCCCCACTTGTGGGTGGAATATTTTCTGGAGGAGCTGAGCCTTTCGAATGCTGAATTTCATTTATCCCACTGCCTCTTTAAGAGTAGTCAGTGGAGGAGAGGGTGTTTGAGAAAGTGACAGTTTGTCATCTCCTTCCCCAGAGAGGGAAGCGGGGGGGGGGACAAAGTGGTAGCAGGGAAAGAAGGAAGCTGGCACGGGCAGGTTAGAGGGGGACACAGCAGGCTTTGCTGGAGGAAAGCAACGGCCCTGCAGCGGGCTGCAAGAAAGCAAACTGCAGGAGACGAGGCAATTCATGGGGGAGAGAAGGAAGGCTGTGCCTGTGAGTGGGATCACGGCAAGGCACCAAGGGAAAGAAGGGGAGGAAGGCTTGGAAAAGGGCAAAATGGGATGCTTTACAAAGAGGGGTGCAAATCTGGGAATCAACATACACGCAAGCACACAGGCACACACACCCTTACTGCATCCCCACACCCCTACTGGCAAAATTGCCACCTAGGAGCTGCGCTAGCATGGACTGACCAAAAAGGAGATGTCTGGTTTGCAGTGAGAATGAAGAATTTTCCAAGTTTATTTCTATTTCATATAGGAACGAAACAGAAACTTCTCCAGATACTTGCTGAGAAAGAGGGAGCAAACTCTCCTAGTGGCCATCAAGCCCAGGTGAAGAGGAAAACATAATGGTCACAACTGGGGTTCACTATGTGTACCAATAAAACCCCCAAAATCTGTCAAAAGGAAAACTATAGTCATGTAAATACAAACTCCACTCTTCAAAACCTAACCATTCTATGATCCTGTGATTCTTCCAACTGGGGATTTTTATTAGCTCTCCCTTACACCTCCAAGATAATCTGGTCGCCATCAAAGTAGAAAGCCACACAGTCACCCTAAAGTAAAGCTTGTGGTAAAGCAATAATGCAACTGCTGCCACAATACTGCTGCTGTGCACCCGAAACAGTTGCTGCCTTGATGAATGTGCATCTCCCCACACAAGCTGCACGCTTCCCTCCGACATGCAGATGCACACAGCCCACATTTAGGCTGTTGACAAAAGTGGCTAAACCTGAGACACGCTAAGCATTAATAAAATGTGACCCATACCTTTACGGACTTGCTATTTGCCATTGTTAAAACAGGCATTTGCCTTACTTTGCAGCTATGATTCTTAGAGCATATGTTCACTATGTACAGCTCCTCTTTGAAAGTTCTGTTACTCTTTGGAATTGCTCAAAAATGTCAATATTCTTTTGAGTACTTGATATTTACAGTTTGATATTTAAAGTGTGCAATTTGTTATCTAAATTGCATAGCACACATTCAGCTTCCCGACTGAATGACCTAACTTCTCCGAACCTTTCCAGCTTCCCCAGGAAAAGGTTTTGTTTAGACACGAAACACCTTTCCATGATTAGACAAATATCAGCTACCTCCAAAAACCACTGCGTGCAGGGTTATGAGCAAAGAGAAATAGAAATTATATATAGAACCCCACAGACATGCAAATAGTTATTCCTTCGTTCACCTACACCCCATACGTGGTGCCCAGATTGGTTTTCTTTTATACTGATGTTGGGCTTTTTGCACACTTAGTCAGAAGAGAAGCCACATGGCTAGTTTGAAAGCGGATCAGATTCCTCGTTCATTTGAAAAGCTTATTTCTAAATAGTACTTGCAAATATGTGATGAGCATAAATTTGGAAAGTGCTGAAAAACGAGTTCTATGTGTCATAACACAGGGTGTTGGGTTTTTGAAGCATGACAAGAAGGCAAAGTCCTACCAAAAATCCACTTAGTGATGACCGACCAAAGGACTGGAGAAGTGACATTATTTCTGGCCACATTCCATGTCCCTTTTCACTCAAGTAGATGAGCACATATGACCTCTTTGCAATGATTCAGGGTTTCAAAGCTGTTTCCTTAAGCCTCTTGATCACCACTTGTCCCTCCCCATTGACAAGCTGAGCACTTACAAGTTTTGAAGCCTCCTTGGCTTACTTTTAAATTTTCTTTTCCACATCTTATGCCAGCAGTTACCCAGAGGGAGAGAAAAAACCTCACCATATCCATCCTTCAAAAACTCTAACTTTCACTCTGCTAGTTCTAATCCATTATCTAGGCCCACTAATGTGTACTACATCATCAGAGGAGCAATGCTCTGATGATGTAGTACAGCCCATGTACATGTACATCATCAGAGTTATATCCTTCTGATCTGCCTGTGGGTTTAATAAGCATTCCAGATGGCTTGCTATGCCTGAAGCAAGAATGGATAATCACACTGCTCTACCCTCAAAACAATAATAAAATAAGGACACAGTAGCATAGGGGCTCATGCCTGCCAAAAACATTCAATAGACTGTATAATACAATAGTCCAATGTGATTGGTGAGGCACATTTATACCCTAGCTATTTACAGGTGAAAGAGACCTGGTTTTAAATAAAACAGAGGTTACAGATATGTGGTGTTATTGTTGTTATATATGGCAGTGAGGCTGCCGTGCCTGAGCCAGCCCCAGGGCCGTACCCTCAGATGTCCCCTATGCAAAGACACAGCCTCAAATAGGAAGGAGGAGAATGGCCTGATCTGAATGATGGCACAGCGGTGTTCCTCCAGAGCCATACAGTACCTGCATATCTAAGCTGTTATCTATTGGACTTGCAGGGTATCCATCAGCCCAGCCACCAGCCATCAAGTACAGTAGCAATAAGTGTCATGAAGCCTTTCTTACCCAAGCAAAACTACTCCTCGGCGGCGTTGCTTACAGCACTGTGTGCCTGGCTGATGATGTGCCTGGCGCTGCCATCCCAGCACTGGTTGTTGCAGAGTTGCTCCAAAAATGGCATTTTCCAATCAAAGATTATTACCTCTCTCATTCCACATTACTGTGCCACGATCAGGCAAGGCATGGAGTGCTATCCATTAGGTCCCAGTGATGTGCAGAACAAGTATTTTTGCGCTATTTAAATACTTACAAATTGAAAGTGTGTGTGAGGGGATGCTGTTTGTGAGAGGAGGGGAAAAAGAGTGCATGGACAAAAAAAGAAAGAAGAGATGGAGGCTCTTCTCTTAATCCTTTGAAAGAGTGAGAAGTGGAGGGAGAAGAAGAAGCAAAGAAGCACTTTGGTTCAGTCTCCAAGAGTACCCTCTCCAGTAACTGGGTACATGGGACAAGGTGGCTTGTACCCCCTCACCAAGAGGGGAGTGAACCCTCAGAGCTGCTGGAAGGTGAGTACAGGGGTACTTTGAAATCATAGAATCACAGGATGGTTTGGGTTGGAAGGGACCTTAAAGCGCATCCAATTCCAACCCCTGCCATGGGCAGGGGCACCTTCCACTCAAGAGGGATTTTGATGTGAACTCTAGCAGGGATAGGATTTCCATCCAGGGTTGCAGAGAAAAACCAGATACCCAGATAAGTACATCTTGCCTCCATAGGAGGAGAAGGTAAATCATCCTAACTCTCAGCAGCTTTAACTCAGAGAAGAGTAGCCCGTCAACCATTTAGAAGTAGAAGACGTCAACCATTTAGCGTGCCGATGGGTATTTTTTTCCTGGGCCAAACAAGTGGGTTCGAGTTTCGTTTTAACATTAAACGCTATTAAATGAAATGAATACAGCATGTTTCCATCGTACGTGTTGCTGAAGCTGCTGTGACAGCTACGAAGCTGCTAGGCATGATGTGTCAAGAAAATGTACCAGAAGAAAAGTACATGGAGCTACCGTCAAAAACACAAGCAGGGTTGCAAACAGCATACGGCTTCATATGCTGTTGGAATTACTTTTTAACTGCATCTGTATACCCAGGCAGATCTTGAAGGGTTAACTGCACACAATGTAATGAATTCAATAATGATGAGTTAAAAAAGGTCTAATTAGCAAGTAACCACTTTATTATGAAAGGAAATGGTAATGAATTTAATAGCTCAAAATCATTAACAATATTTAGTTTGCTGGTACTTGTTCTCTATTATCCTCATTAATATGAACATTTAATATGTTTTAAAATGGATTTGTAATACTTTCTGTACCATGAGGTTACACTGACAAAAAGAGTGTAATTAATCTGTTAATTGTAATCTCTGTCTGTTTGTGCCCCAAATAGTAGCATATTTAGGTGTTAATATAAAAAAAAAAAAGAAAAAGTAATTAAAGATGGAAGTTTTTAAATGTAATTAAACAAAACCTCTTAAATTATAGGCTGAAGCACTGTGAGGAAAAAGTTTTGGAAGTAAGATGTCTGAAAAACAAGTTTCTCCTACTCAGATCTTTTCTCTTTCCTCATTAAAAGAAAGGCGGGGGGGGAGAGAGAGAGAAGAAAGGAAAAGGAAATAGAAACATTACTATTCTTTATGGACAAGAATATTGAAGCCTTCATTTCCTGAGCTGGAAACAAGGCTCAGGACTGTATCTTCTGGGACATCTGCTTATGAGTGGAATGTCTGGCAAGTGAAGGTGCCTCTCTGACACTGCTCCGCAAGTCACAAACCATGTGAGAGACCCTATGGCAGCCCAATGAACTGATTGCCCATAAGACACCCAAGAAACACCATTTCTTCTCAGAGAATGTCATAGCAATCCCCTCTGATCATCTAACCTTCTCCAGATCTCCTGCACTTCCTCTTCACATTGTAAACATCTTCCTCTATTTCCCCAAACCTGCCCTTGCTGCTGGCAATACCCCCAGTGCCATGGGGGCACCAAATCCGCTGCTGGCTCCAGTCCCCTTTCTCTCCAAGATCCTTCCCAACAAAGAGGAAAATGAAAAGCCAGACCCCAGCCTGCTCTGTTACATCTTCCTTATGCCTGTCACATCTACAGTGGCCACAGTGCTATGGAGCATTGTAGTCCCAGAGGCACGGACCAGCACAAGGTGCTCCCTCTACAGCACGTACCCCTGGGTTCATAGAATCATAGGATGGTTTGGCTTGGAAAGGACCTTAAGATCATCCAGTTCCAACCCCCTGCCATGGGCAGGGCTCAGAGCAGGCTCAGCTGGTGCTGGGCCCAGGTACAAATGAAAAGGTTTACAAAGCAACAAGAGTGAATGGGAAGGACAGGAAAGAGCAGCCAGGCATTGATAGCTCCAAGGAAATACCTTACAGTATGAGGGGCTCTGTGCTGACTTTCCTTCTCCCTCTGGTACACACTGCCAGACAGGCTGACACAAGAAGCTGTGGCACAGCAGGGCACAGCATGGCATGAAAAGGCAAGACAAGGGAGCATCCGCCTTATGTGGTGCAGCCCTTTCACTCAGCTATAAGGAAGAAGTTCCTGTGCCTGTTTTCATTCACTAGACCTGTCTCTAGTGAGCTGTATTCCTGTTTATAAAGCCAGCTTTAGCCAAAGCAAATCCTGACAAATTTTCTTCTGTGCTATATTGCATGTCAGCTTCTCCTTAATCCACATGGAATTACTGCTCTGCCATTACCGTTTCCTTTATCCACCCTTTCCCTACCACATCCGTTTCTAATGGCTGATTATTACCAATTAGGACCCTCTTCAAAATCCGTCCCATAAAAATGAAACCAGTGCTCAACCTTCCTTAATACCAGAAACTTTCAGAGCTGTTTGCTCTGTTTGCAGCACCATCTCCTCATTGAAAACAGCCATTCCCATTACTTACCCATACACTGGTGGGCAGGGCAGCATCCTGGCATCAGTGCCCCACACCGTGATCCACACAGCTTGGCACAGCACTAGCACCTTCCTATCTCTGGCAATTGACTTAATAGGCTGATTTAAGGTGCTGAGAGTAATGCTGGCAATCACAGGGAGATCTCAGCATTATTCCTCTGAAATACTCCAGATGATTCAACCTCTTTGTTTCGTTTTGGACAGTGATGCTTGTGGTGCTTGGTGGAGGTGGGAGCAAAGTGCAGACACAGACACATGGTTACCCGTGCTCGTGGTGGCCCAACCAACTACAGAAACGTCTAGTTGTGTGTGTTCCTGTGTCACTGTTCATGCTCCAGAACAGGTGTCCTGACCAAGAACCCATATCCATTCCACACGGGCAGGCAGCCTGCAACAGGCCTTTCTGTGTTTAATGGGTCTTCTAAGAAAAGGATCTAAAAGAAACGGTTGAAATTTAAGTGAAATATCTCATTTGCCTACAAATGACATATTTCAACTTTCCATTTTATGGGGGGAAAAAAAAAAAAAGGTGTGAAGGATTCTTTTTTTTAAAAAAACATTACAATTTCCAATATTTTTTTTTTTGAATTGCCAATGAAGAGAAAAATATGTGATTTGCAGAGCTCTAAAAATAACGAGTTAAAATAGTTTCTGCCTCTCAAAGGAGGCCTCTTAGTCCTATAATTTCTGCAGATTTTGCCTTGCAGGATGGGTATTTCAAAGAATGATATAATGTCATTTCTATAAGTATCGTCTCATAATCTGCTGCCACTGTTGGAAATACAAGTTTAGAGACAGCTTGAGCAGAAGAAATACCAGCTCACCCAGCTCTATTAAAAAAAATAACGTGAAACACTTGAAGAGGAGGAACAGGATGTCTATTCCAAAGGTGAGCAAACAGTGCCAAACATTTCGAGACTATTTCTTTTTGATATCTGTCTTTGGCTGTATTTGCAACTCTTATGTGTTTGTCTGCTGCAGACAGCTCAGCAATGCCTGTTATAGGGTTGTTTATTCCTAGAAAGCAGATTTGAGAAAGAACACTCACATTTGGGCTGAAGGAATGCATGAAGTGTTTCAGTCCAGAAATATGCGATACCAAGTGTCCAGTTGTAATAAAGCAGTGTTGCTCAAATTAGGGGTATTTACCTTCAGCTAGTAGAAAAACAAAAGAAAACCAGCAAAGCTATTAAAAATTCAAGTTACTCAAGCAAAACATAAGAATAATCTATCTCCTGTCTAGTCCACCCCATCTCTCACATCTTTCACTTCTAACTTAATCTAATCATCTTTGCTCAGAGGGGACCTCTCTGGCCCCATCGCCCAGGACTCACCCCTGGTACAGAGATGAAGCAGGAAGGGTCTAAGGGGAAGATGGGGTCTTGCTGCTGGAGGAGACCTCACCGCAGTGCTCGGGAGGGAAACCACCACTTCCTCTGCATGGCCAGCACAGCAGCCCTGCTCCTTCAAGATTAGCCACTTATCAAACAGCATGGGAGGCCCAAGAGAGCAGCAAACATTTGCGGGTTGCAAGGAAAGAGGAAGAAGGCAAATACCAGATGGAGGGGAAAAGGAGACTGAAAAAATGCTGGGTGGTGGGAAATGGGGGAAACCAGACAGGAAGAAAAACGGGGTGAAAAAGCACCTTTTGTTTCAGGTACCATCTGTAATGTTTCAGACAGACGTGCCCACATGCACACTGGTTGTCTATTCCCATGCCCGAGGCTATGCAAGAGAGCAGTGGTCCTCAAGCCGCTACCAGGCTTACTCTTAACAGAGGGTCTTTGAGGCTTCAGCAGCAGGCAGCATGTAACAGACCAACAGTCATCCAGAGCCATTTGAGAGCACAAGCACATTGCACACTGACCAAGCTACCCCTGCTTTCATAACTCAACCCTGTAATAAGTAGAAAGCTTGCCCTAAAATTGTGGGAATTTCGGGAAAGAGCCTAAAGCTTTTACATTGGACAGCTGAGCTTTCCTTCCTGGCTCCCTGCTCATGCTCATCACAAGAATTGCCGATCATGTGAGAAAGATTCAGGATTTATAGAAGGAAACTGAGCTTGGACCTTAAGTTCACTTGGAAAACGGAAGGTTTGTTCTTGGTAATAGTGAAAACAGACACAACTACAGCCAGAATGTCTCCCCCTTTCCACAGAGGAAAAATGACAGGGAAAGCCAAAGGAAAAAAAAAACATTTCTCTTGGTGCCAACAAACCTCTGTTCTCTTCTGCAAAACAAGCAGGAGAGGACATAATATTTCTGCCCTGTGTTTAGGTTTTATTAACTAAGATATAGGTATACATTATGCTCAACCTTTGCCTTGCAAGAGCACACTGAAACGTGTGGTTTGTATGATGAGAACAGTTTCTCCCTGACAGGCAGTGCTGGTTTCCAGAGATGGCTGATAGCCTGTTTCCTTCATAAGGACTGCTGCTCTTTAATCTTTCCAGTTGCTTTCCTTATCCTACCTAAAAGAAGGATCATACAGAGGGATGAATCTTTCCCTGTGGAGACACAAGACTATCTCCTCAGGGAATTGTATAAAACCCCTTATTGCAGAATGGGTGACCCTCATAAAATCTCTCTGCTTTGGGAACAACAGTGAAGAATTCATCATTTACAGTAGTTTTCCTAATGAAAATAGGTCTATTTCTTAGACAAGACCTAATTGAAAACAAACATCTCCTCCCCAGCTTGGGATGCTTCTCAAGAATGCAGATCCCAACAGTTTTCCAGAAGAAGAGGGGCCCCAAATGGCTCCTTTTCAGGAATACCTTTCCATCTTTTGAAGGACTCAGAAATACACAGCCCTGACCATCCCAAAATTCAGATGTCATAAGACAGGTTGTTCAAGTACAGCAGAGTCTCTCTATATGTATTTCCAAGCAGTTACTGTTGTAGATACAGCAGATCTATTGCTCATCTCCACATAATCACGCTTATCTTCAGCACCTATATAAGGTCTAAATATTATGCTTATTCTATGGCTCACAAACTTAGGTTAGTTGTTGATCTCTGGCCATGTAGCTGTTGCTCCTACTCTAGCCCTCACTAAAGCAGATTTCCCACTCTAAATTTGAGTGATCAGTCATCGGAATTCTTACATAAGCCCCTTTACTTCCTTCTTTTCCTTTAAATCATAACTACCTAAGCTAGAAGAAAATGGCAAACATTGCCAGTTTCTGAAAGGGCACTAAAAGATTCCCCTCCCCAGCACTAATTTATTTGAAACAAAAAACCATTCCATCTAGACTTGCTTAAGACTCAGAGGTACGTTTAACATACAACAGCATGAAGTGAAGGAGCAATACAACTGTGCATTTGGCAGTGCACAAGTGTAATAATTTCCAGGGTAAATGGACTGGCAGTTTTAGCCACATGGATAATATCAAGGCCAAGATGGCTAAATTCAGCCTGGCCTGCATCTGACTGAAGAAATTTGTCATATGCAAATAGACACAAAGATGCATGTTGTTCCTGACTCCAGCCATGACATATGCTAGCCTCCATCCTTTGGGTTATCAAGGCTAATTGTGAGCCACTAAAACCACTGCAGCGTTGCAGGGTATTTATTTGCACAGTGATATCTTATGAACTGTGATTTCTTTTACTAAGATGTAACTACCAAAAAACACCAGGAAGGAAAACAAAGTCATGAAGTTGTATAAAACAATTAAGTCAATTCCACTGCTTATGCCTAATCTGTCTTTGCAGGCTGATCATTATTAACTTTGTTCCTTTCTGGGTACCCAATAGGGTCTTTTCAGCCTTGTTGTCTTACGTATAAGCCAGGAGAAGGTGGGAACACCCAAAGAACAATATCCCTTGCAAAGCCTGTAACATCAGTGTAATTTCTCTGCTCATGGCAAGGCAGATTTTCCTCTCAGGATGCATCCTTGGGTGACTGCACTACCAAAGGAGTATCTCATATCTCAGCTTTTTTGTTGGGCTGATACAGGAACTGTTGCCTCAAGCAGTTTGGTCCTTGCACATGAGTTAATGTGAGCAAGGACTGTGCCTCCCTGAGATAACACTGGGATGATGGGTCCCCAGACTCACCAGTGATGAGGTTTGTCTCATGTACTGAAAACACCTTTTAAAACCTCCTTTTTACAAGAGAATACCATTAAAACACTGATGCATATCAAGAGGAGTGCTAGTCCAGAGGGAAATTCAGTGTTTCCAGGCTCTCTGGGAGAAGGCAACCGCCTTCACATCCTTCTCGCTGCATGTAAAACGTACCCCAAAGGAAGTACAATGCGCATGCCCTTCTGCTGCTAGCTAGTGAAAACGCATGGAAATGCCATGGGCCTACCCCTCACTACCAAAGCATGTCCTATAGAATTTAATAGGCCATTACTATCTTCCTACTGGCTCCTTTGGTTCCCAGGGGAACCTACCAGGGACTCACAGGGCATTTCCAGAAAGTCTATGGAAAGTCTCTCTCACTGTCTTTGTAATTCCAGAGGCTTTTAAGGCAGTTTCTCTCATACATTCCTTTACCATCCACTGCTTTGTTCATGGGCACATTGTGTAGGGCTTCTCCACAAAGCCTAGCAGGCAGGGATTGCAGTAGTGGCTGCATCCTCAATCAGAGGATGTCTGATAAGTGAGTGGACCTGGCTGGTGGCAATGATTAGTATTTTTCTTTGGCAAGGTCCATATTAACAGATCAAAATACTGGATTTAAATATCTTAAAATATGTAATTTTATAGCAAATATGGAGCCCTGGTCCAAGCCTTCCATAGGCAGTGAAATGAGGTACTTCTAAAAGACGTATTTGGTGCCATGACCTTGAATTGCTCTCTATACACAGAGGAAAAATTGTGAATCTGTCACAGAATGTCTCGTATTAGTTTTGTATGGTTTTGCCATATACATCTGTATAAAAGTAATTCAATACTTTCTCTATATATACACACAGAGAGAATCCACAAAGGCATCCCAAGCACTCTTGAGTCATTTCCAGATTCCTATGTGTGGAGCGGGAATTTCAGTGCTCTCTTGGAGCAATCAGCAGCAGCCTATACCATAATCTGGGGGGGTTGTTGGTAGTCTTCTAAACTCTCAATCTGCATTAATAAAACCAAGCAACTACAGACTGTCTCTTATGGCATGAAGCAGAAGGAAAACCTAGACTGGTCACAAGCAGTACTTTACCTAGCGTTTGGGTGGTCTTGGGCCAAGGGTATGTAGAAAAGGCTACGTTAAACACTCTTTAATCACACAAGCAGTGTTTTTCTTCAATCATAGGTAAGAAACAGTGGAAAATTTGTCTCTGGTTACCAGCAATCCAGGCTGAATGCACACCCCAAAAGGACCGCAGAAAGTATTTTGGTGGGGAGACTGCAACACCAGGAGAGACATTTGCCCATGTATAATTTATACTTTTTAAGAAGCTCTGACAAAGTTTGGCTGTTTGCTTTCCCATTAGGGAGCATGGGAAAGTGAAGACCTCACGTGATTGGAACACCTCCTGTGTTTCAGTTTTCTCCTTTCTCTCTACTTTGTTCTCCACATCTCTTGGGATTCTGATCCACAGAAGTCTTTGGGAAGGTTTATTTTATCTACCCACAGAAGCTTTACCCATTGATGGAGACTCATCTAGTGAGTTGACATCATCATGTTTTCATAACCTACTATTCCCTGAATCATCCTGGTCCTCAGCAGGGATTTTCATGGCTTGATAAAGCTGGTACTTATATGAATATGCTACCTGTGATAATAAATTAGTTCCTATTTAAGGTTTCTGATTAAACTTTGAATAAGGGTCAGAATAGGTTTTATAACTGTTACTTTCAAATGCAGAACAAGAGTAACATTCAAAGAGGTGGAAGCATAAAGGCACTATTGTGTTCTTTATCTACACTATACATCTACACCACCCTGCAAGGGGCAATGCCTACAGACACCTCTACCTGGATGGCTGGAAACAGTCTCTACTAAGGTGTATTTTGAATATCTTCCAAGGCAATATCTCTTCTAATGAAAATTAGCAAGACTCCTTTCTTCTTTCCTCCTAAGGTGAGCTGTTTGTACAGTTCCAGTGTATCAGGTCCTCTCCAGGCACTCCTGGCCAAGAAACACTCTGTTTCCCAGAAATGGAGGTTTACAGCTAGCAGCAAAGAGCACGCAGAAATAACCAACTGTGCAAAAAAACACAACTCCTAAGTGCTCCCTACTTTCAACCATCAAAAAAACCCTGTTAAAAAGCACAGGGATAGCGCAAACAGATGTATCTTAATTCTCCCCTTCACCTCTCTGTTTAAACCCAGCCAGAATTAGTGCACTGCCAGTATCCAAAGGTGCAGACCTTGTTGTTCTAAACCTCCTAAAGTTGTATTGCTCTGGGAAAGGACAGGAACCATAAAAAGCCTTAGCTGGGAGGCAGCTTTTATACTCATGTTCAGGCCTCTAGTAAGTTGTCCCACGAAACGTAATGAGACCTCCTGCTTAGCCAGGGCTCTTATTTCCATAGCCTGTGCCTGCACTGCTCTTATATTTTATAAGCCATATTAACTCACCTCTTGCACCAGGAGGTTGGGGCAGTGGCATGCTGTCTAATAATGGAACATATTTGTTAATACTAATAGACATTTGTAAAACTACCACATGCCTTTTAGCCTTCAAGTCAAAGCACAGGATGCTTGCGCGGGTTGTGAAATGTATGATGTAAAACTGGGGATGTTTTGGTTACAACATATCTCATTTATTTTGACTGTCATCACCCTCCCTGGTATATAATACCTGCTGCATGCAGAGTGAAATATTGCAGATGTTTGCAAAATAATTCTGGGCTGGTGGAGAAACCAAAAGGTCTCTTGTGCTTAAGGTCTGGTTATTTTCAATTCAAAACAACTAGGCAACACAGTTTCTGTGTGCTGGTATTTTAAAAGGCCTGGATTCCTCTGCGCTGACTCATACTTGCACTGCCCACCCAAAAACTTACCTCTGAGAACTTGTGGAGAGAGGCTCCAGCCATTTTAATACCCTCAGGAGTGAAGAATGTAGAGTAAAAAGATAAAACTAGTTTTAACTATTCATTAGTTTTTGGTACTTCAGATAATTTGTGCAATGGCTTCGGGGGTTTAATTGAATCACTTTTCCCACCTTGTCTTAATTTTAATTATACAGCAATCATTTTTACCAACCTGTGCAAAGGATCCATATGAAAATGTGACATATGACAATATACATTTACCTAAGCTCTAGGACTACTCTGACCTACAGGCAATTAGCTACTGCCTCCAGCACTCAAACGACCAATTAAAGAGTTAACAAAACGCCCTCCAAATCACCTACATGTTCAGGTTTTTGGACTGCCATGAACATTATACTTCAACTGATGTAATTTTTGACTGACTGATTTACTAAGTCTGCATCGGCTCAAATTCTAGAGCCATGACTGGGAAACCAAAGACTCAGATTTGATGAGGTGCTTTCATTGTCATTAAAGGCGATCCCACCTTAGCCCTTTCCCTAACAAGACAATCTTGCAGTAGTCATTACAAGATGTGATCCCAGCTTGTCGTCAGGGGGAAAAAATGGCTTGCTAGGTCAATGAGGACTGCACTAAGTTCATCTCAAGGATGTAAGACACCCCTCCGAGTGGCTAGCAGCCAAGAACAAAAACTTAAAGAGTCACAAAGGATTGGGTTTTTTCAAGACATGTCTCCCAAAGTTTTGCAGGTAGCTGATTTCAGGAATCCAGAGGGATTGAACCAGTAGTCACGAATGGACACCTTTACATCTGTTCGTGATTTACAGTGTACTAGTGAGCATTTCACTGCAGACAACAGATCATTAACAGCCAGAAGTACACAACAGAAGTGACCCCAAACCAGACAATTTCAAAGAAAATGTATTCAAGTGTGTTCTTGCACTGGAATAAGGGAGATCCAGGACACTGCTAGTTATACCAACAAAGGGAGAAGTGAAGGCTAGTAATCTGTCCAGGAAATCCCAAGTTCCAGTCCTGCCTCCAACAATAATTCAAGTTGTGGTTTTGTAATCTCCTTTCCTCAGCTGGCAATGGGGGATAGCAACATCCCTTGACATATATTATACATGGTGCCATGAGGATTGGCATTGCTAAAGTGCTTCGAAAATGAATGAATGGTCTGGGTGACCCACCAGGGTCTTGCATATTGGCTATTCTAACGTAATTCAGAAGAGTTCTGCCTTCTGTGAGCAATGTGGTTTCATGATGGTAGAGGTTGATTTGCAAAGCCAGCATAGCTCCTATGCAAGAAAAGCATGACTGAACAATAGAAAGTGCTGATCTATGAAATTGGTACAGACTTGAGACTTGCATAGAGATTCTCAGCTAAACTGATGCTGTTTCTCTGGAGCTGATTGACATTATCTGTCCCATGATCTTAATGCTCTGAAGAAACTTTTCCTGGGTTTGAACAGAAAAGGTATTACTGATTTGCCTTCTCTGGACACAGGACCCAAATTCTGCCAAGATTTACACCAGTGAAGTTCTGCTGGCTTTGCAAAGCCCAGTAGATACCGCTCTTCTGAATCCGAAAGCACACCAAAAAGCCATCCCAACCTTTTGGGTACCATCAAAACCTGAAGATAGAGCTAACCGATTCAGAATGGAATTTCTTTTCCACCCTCTGCACTTTCATTACTCAGACAAGGCCTGCAGGGCATGTTGGCCAAACAGCTTCACTACACAAACATGTGGTAAGGTGAAGAGAATGACATTAGAGGGATAAATGAATCAGCCCAGTGACTTAAGGCTACTCGTCTTCTTGCCTGCTATGTGGGGTAACCAATGCCTGGCAGTAGCAACCTTAGCTCTCCTGTTTTCCAAGTCAGGGAGCGTCATGGAGGTGATGCACTTGGCCTTCCAGGGTTTGGGGAAATCAATATTGGCAACATGAAGGACACTTCGTGACAGAGTCAAAGAATGCTGTTTTATCAGTGGAGGAGACAGTGGGAAAACGGGTATTTATAAATGGCCAGGTAAGAAGAAGAAGAAAAGCAGAACAAAAAACAACCTACAACCCCCCGAGTGCTTTATTTTGTTGGCTGTATTTGCTCTACAGTCCAGTGAAAGTAAAAAACACCAACTGCTTGACACCAGGGGCTTCTCTGCTTTGAAAAATAAGGAGACAAATTCAACAGTGAAGAGTCGGGATTCCATAGGGTTGTTTATGTATGGCATACATGCAAATGCATCTGATTATGTAGAAGTGTGTCTGTGTGTATCGTAGCATTAACACCAATTCTTACAGCCTTATGAAATGGTATATTAAAAAGAAAGAGAGAAAGAAAGGAAAAGCAAGCTAGGTTTCTTTTTCCTCTTTTACAAATATGATGCAGTTTACAGAAGCATGGTCCTTTTTTAGGAGGAATTCTAAATGCATCATTCAAATATTGTTTGAGCTGAATGCATGATATACATATCATGAATACATATAATCACAGCACAGTCTTTTGTGGAAGTTCTGAAAATAGCTTTGGAAAAAGCTGACCATGAGTTTCCATCTAAGGATTTGCATTTGGTTAACATGTGTGAACCGACTCCTTTCATTTCATCCTCAATGGGAACTATCCTGCTGAAAAGTTTGGCCTGAATGACAGAAATCATTTATGCTAGTCTCATGTCAAGGACAGCATCTACAGCCACTAGATGAGATTGTGAGAGTGAACTGGGGAACCCCAATGATCTAAAAATCCCTGTACCATAATAACTACTGTACTGCAAACTGCAGTCAAAAAAGATGAGGAGCCTCATGGCAAGTGAAGTTTTAAGTAATCTGCTGATTTTCCTATCATTTTTCCACCAGTTCTCCTTCGACAGGGAATGCTAAGATTGCTGGGAAGGCTCAAACTTCCTTCTCTCCAGCAGCAGTCTTGAAGGATATAACCTAGCTTCTCTATCGCTCCCATTGCAGCCTGCTGGAGAAAGAAAAGGCAGGGAAATGGATAAATCGCAGTAAAAAGGGCAATGAGATGGGTGAATCAGAACCTCCACAACCACTCAGCCTTCAGCTGGGTGCATGGGCTGCTGGGAAGCATCACACTGCAGCGGGAGGTCCACACTGAGGGTGTCTGGGGGTCAGAGGAGACATCCCTGCCCTCTGCAGATGCTGTGGGAACGGGTGAAACTGGAGGATGCGGGAAGGGTGGCAGGGAGGGCTGAGCTCTCTAAGTACCATGTTTCCTAGGAAACATGCTTCGACAGCAAATATCACATTAGTCCTGCCTTGTGGCCCAGCTCATGTGATGTCAAGAACAATTTCTCACAACTCAGCTCAGGAGGTTAGCAAGACTTGGTGAAATGTTCAGTGATTCTGGCCTGACTTCTCCAGCTGGGAATGAAACAAGATACTGAGGGCGTTTGCATCGCTTTGGAGGTTTGTGACAAATTCCTAAGCAAACCTTTGACTTATTTATTTATTTGAAACGCTATGGTGGATTTCCCTCGTAGCCTCACAGGTTTCCAGAGACTGCAATCACTATGTTTACTCTTAAGCACTCCATTTAACAAAAGAGATATCCCAGAACTGAAAATACAGGGGGGAAAATGGAAAACCAAGCAATCTCTTGGAAAGTCTCAGAACAGTTGGATCACTGTTTAGCTTGTGAACTGATTTTAAAAGCTCCCTTGTAGACTTAGGACATTACAAAACTTCATTTACAACTATCCTTACTAATTTCTGTCAGCTGTAGCCTGGCAATATCCATAGCTTGGCAGCTTTAACTAAGACAGACATAAGCCCTGGCAGAACAACTCATGTATTAGATGCACTTCAAGCCTTCAAGAGGGCTCCCACCAGCTCCTTAGGCTGTGGTTCAAATACCTTGGGCTGGCTCTGAGCACAGGGATGCAGTGTTTTGCATCTCAGGGCTGCACAACATTCTAAGGTTGAGTATTCTGGGGACTATGTGGTACCACAGACCACAATGGACCTGTCATACACAGCTTTCATTCTTCCCTGAATTCTTGCAGACTGGCCCTACTGGAAGGTAACCACACTGTGTTGTAGAGAAGTCCCACTCTGCTGCCATTACTACTGGCTTCACATTTGTGACTTCAGTGGAGTTTCTTTGACTTCTGTTTAAGAGAAAAGAGACTAAAACTGAAAACCCTTCCTCTGGTGACACACTTCATCTCATACTTAGTGAAATATAAAGACCTTTTTAATAGAAAGTAATATATTTAAACAAATTAAAAATAGCCCCACTAATTTCTTTTTAATCATAAGCTAACTTAGGTGTGTGACCTCTTTATTTCCTTTTGCTGTTTCTCATCTTCAGTGATTTGAGCCCTCGCATCCAGGAGGTTTTTTTCCCCTCCTTCCCAGGGAAATGAGAGATGAATAGAAAAAGAACAAGACTGCTCCAGGTACCTGAGAAACACCAGCATAGAAATAGGTCCATCTCTTCCTTTCATCCCATTTTAGATATAGGAGGCCTGATGGATCAGATTTTCCTTCAGGAAAGCCAGGATTAAAGAGGTCAGGTCAGCAGTGTGAGAATGCCTTTAAGAACAGTGTGGGAACACAAGACTTCCTTATTAGCACATTAATGTACCGAACCTGAAGCTCATTTAAACGCGATGGAGCCAGCTGACTTCTTCCCCCCTCAGCCTAAGTCTGCTGTGTCCTTAGAGCTGTTAGATCGGACAAGTGACAAATCTCCACAGCCGAGTGTTAGTGGAAATCTCATAAAACAGAACAAGCACAGCATTAGGATTTACTGACCACCGTAAAGATTTCTCTTAAGATTCAAAAGCAGAGGTTTTACAGGTGGGGAGCACGACAGCAAAGGGTCCAGCTGAGATTACACAAGGTGAAGATATACCGGACTGTTTAGCAGAAATGTGAGTCCCCTTGACCCGCAAGCAGCTTTGCAGGCAAACAGCCATTCCTCATGGACGTGGTGCTCAACCCACACCATCACCCCCTCTGCTCCTCGCTCCCACAGCCCACAGCACATCCCAAGCTCCATCCCCAGCTTGCCTTGGCTTTTCTCTCAGCCCCATGCCTGTCCCTAATGGTAACACCATCTCCTCAAATGAAGGTGGCTTTGTGGAGAGCTGGAGGCTGTGAGGAGAGGTGGGAGCTGACCCTCAACAGGGGCGGATGATTCCAGACGGGTCCTTCACCTCAAGGCAGCACACTGACCCTCTGGGAAGGTGGAGTGAGGAATAGGCCTGTACTGAATACTGTAACAACAGTAAAATAGAAATGAAATAATAATAATTAATAATAATAAGAAGAATAATGCTGTTTCTAATCATGTGAAACACATTTTTCTAGATGTAAGACAAGAGAGGGGGAAATGGCTTTCAGATGAAAGAGGGGAGGCTGAGATAAGATAATAAGTTCTTCCCTGTGAGGGTGCTGAGGTGCTGGCACAGGGTGCCCAGAGAAGCTGTGGCTGCCCCATCCCTCGCAGTGTCCATGGCCAGGTTGGACACAGGGGCTTGGAGCAAGCTGCTCTAGTGGAAGGGGTCCCTGCCCATGGCAGGGGTTGGAGCTGGATGAGCTTTAAGGTCCCTTCCAACCCAAACTAGTCTGTGATTCTATGAAAATCAAGTACTTTAATCTTTCCCACTGCTTTCCCACTTTAATCAGCCGCACTGCTTTATCCTGCATACTCTTTTCAAGCCTGGGCTACCCGCCCTCACACACATGTACCGTACACATGTCATATCTCTGAGACATGTAAATGTTATCTAGCCCTGCCTGCGGGGATGAAAGGGCTGAGCACACCCACCTGATGAGGCAGCATCTCCGGAGCAGTCAAAGGGAGAAGGCTCTTCTTACATCAAAGTTGTCAGATGGGGTTGTTTTCTTCATACAGGCATCAGCTTTTCCTTTCTTTCTTTTCATTTTCTTTAAAGTTAATTATATCCCAGAGCAGTAAACAGATCTTGTAGCACTTACAGCAACTGCTCCTCGTACATTAAGGACCTGAGCAAATGAAGATTTAAACTCTGGTAATGCATAAATAGACATGTCAGGTTTACCTGAGATACTTGGATAAACATGCCCCTTTTCTTCTCAACTGCCTACAATAAAAACTAATACCTCATCCACAGGATGAAATGCATCCACGTGCATGTGAAACCTTTAGGGTCCCTACCAGCATGTTTTCACCTGTGGAAGGACTGGGATGGAGAAGCAAAGAGCTAGATTAATACTAATGCAGACCTAAACAATACCTCAGTATCTTATAGATAAATGATTTTGGAAAGAATTATCTGTTCTTATCGTAGGGAAAGATCTGTAACTCATTCTTAGCCTTTCATCACTAGGAGGAAATATACTGCAACTTCATTATCTGTTCTTATTTTTCTCTGTATGTGTATTTATCTCTCTGGCTCACTCTTTATCAATTCAGCCACCCGCGATCGCACAAGTGCAAAGTTCATGTGGGGCCCTTGCCAGCTCTCCCATTTGCTCATCTCTGACCTCCAAGAATAAGCAGCATACAGCTTGTTTTCATACTCTACACTACATTTTTCCCTGGCTGCAGCTGAAATCCCATCCTCACACGATGTCTTTTTTGTCCTGATGGGACACTGTGTGGTTAAAATCCACACGGAATCAGTCTCAGTACTGTACATCTCAGCAGGAGGGGCTGAAGCTGAGCCTTCCACCAAGCCCGTACATGTCCCAGCCTGGGGCTTTAGGTCGGGCATATTTTGAATTCCAGCTTGTTAACGTTACCTGCTCCTGCACCCGTCTCCCCTCCAGCTCCCAAAGAGGGTCTGGGGCTTCTTACAACCCTTACCTCAGTGTTTTCCAACCTAATGTTTAAGATGTGCAGGTACATTTCTGGCTTCCTAATCCACGAGGGCAGTAACCCTATCCCTACACCTTCTTCCCCTAGTGCGCTGCCCTGCTTACCCAGAAGCGACCAGATCCCTCTTGTGTGCACACATGCGCCTTGTGGAACCAGAATCGCTGGGATTTTTCAGTAAGATCAAATTTCAGCCCTGATAGTCATTCATTCACTCATTCATTCATGGAAAACGATACATGGACTTCATCCTGCCCAAAAATGAAAGCTATTTCTTTTCCGGGGCGTATTGCATGCTGCAGCCAGCAACTGGCTGCCCCGTTTGGGGCATGCGTCCTTTGTAGAAGATTCCCCTATTACATCAACTCAGACATCAGCTTGCGAGAAAAATTCCAAGTGGGAAAGCATATGATTTTCAGTTTGGCACCGTGATACTACTACTAATACAAAGAGTAAGCATTTTCTGCTATAGCCTGGAAAGAGTTTGCCAAAAGTCAGGCTTTCGTATAAAAATAGCTGCATGTCCACATCACTTAGTTTCTCTCAGAACTATACAAAAAATACAAGCATTTTTTGATAGCTTTACCCTGCACTGCCCAGCCACATTAAGCCACAGTAAACTACATTCTTATGGTTGTCATAACATTTTGCTCTGTGTTGCTTGTGACGCAGATAATCTATTAAGATATATAAGGTGCAGAATGGTGCCTTTATGTCTCCAAGTTCCTGCGATCTGCTGCAAGAACCCAGCACAATTACTGCTGGAGTGGTGCAGGAGCGACTCCTCGCCACTGCTGCAGCCCACCAGAGGGTCTGGGCCAGTGACTCCAGGCAGGCTTGGCCACAGCCATAGGGGCTGTGGGGACCAGCCTTCCTCCCATTGCACTCCCCCTCCTCCTCGCCTACCCCAGCCTGTCATCAATCTTACTAAAATGACAGCAGACAAATGTTAGCCTTTGCAAAGATCAAATGAAATCTATGGCTTTAGGGCTGTTCACCAAGGAGCAGAGTAGTCTACACCAGACACAGGCACCAGCAGTCACCTCCTCTGCATCAACCCGCCTTGAATCAGTTTGGCAGCCATCACAGTCATCTCTCCACAGGCAGCCCGAATCCTGAAATAGACTGTGACAAACTTTAATGTTTTAGCCTCTCCATAGAGTTGTTGGGGGATTTTATAGCAAGATTGCTCATTCGAAACTTTTCTGGGTGAGAGTTTTGAGTGTGTTTGGGGTGGTGTTGGGAGGGGGATTGCGTTTGCAGTCACATTGACAAGCAGCTCGGGAGCGCACAGGAGTGGGGGTTCATTCGGGTTTAGTTCTCTCGGACCTTACATGTTCAGTAACCTGAGTTCTGCAGGCAAAGGGGAGGGGAGGGAAAAAAGGAAAAGGGAAAAAAATAAAAGAGATTACTCCATGGCATAAATATGCTGTATGTGCCCTTGTCTCATGCAATTTCTTTACATCGATGTGCAGGAATATTTATCCCCAGTAGAAATGTTTAACTAATCTGGTAAATGTCAAGCCATATGGTGTACATTGTAAGGATTTCATCAGGCCGTTTTAACTCTTTGTGAAAGTCTCTCCCTCTCTTTCCCTAGGCTTCCCCCCTTCCTCTTTATTTTTCCCCCTTTGTTGCTGCCCCCCAGAGCCCATGAGGAAGGAGACCGTGTGAGGAGTGTTATGAAGATGAGTTAGATCAGGGGGGCGATGTTCATGTTTTATAATATCAAGCAATATTAATCAGAAGTGCAACTCATGGGGCATCTTTTTGCTGGGCAAAGAGACCCACTGCATGTTTTATCAGCAGTGACCTGCAGAAGAAGATCACTAATACTTATTTTGTTAAACAAACTATCCACCCCAACCATACACAAAGTTCCAAGGAGCTACCTCATCTCTTATTGCTTCCTTTGAATAATCGAGTCTTTGCAACAAATAAACTGCACTTTCAAGTAAAGGAAATGTTTCTGTACAGTTAATATCTAGTGTATCTCCCCAAAAGAGTGCGATTTACAATAAGCAATATCAAAAAGGAATAAACCGTTCTATTAGTGCCAATCCTTGTTCATGGTTTTATAACAAGACGTATCTGTTTTCTTCCTATAAATCTTGACTCTATTTTTAGAGTTTGCAAATAATGATTCCAGTCTTTGGCTGCCTGCCACTTCTGTGGAAAACTAGAATAGCCACAGTGCAAGGCTATCATATATAAGGAATAAAGGAAATTAAAGAAGAGGGGTATCTTGTTGAACTCTGTGTAGTCCATACCCCAGGACAGACCTGTTTGAGATAGTGATAAGTGATGCACATGAGTAGAATGCATCAGGGAAAACAGAAGGAGGCTGGAAGTTCGGCCCAACTTCCACACCTATTTCAGAATCCTTTTACCCAAAACAAATTGCAATGGCTTGTACCTATATGGGCTTTTTGCTGCATCACCAGTGCGTGCTCGCACACAGCAAGCCCCTTCTGGACACCACTGCTGCCTTTTCATCTTAGGGGCCACTGAATCTACTTCTAACATATGTGTGCAGAGACAGAATCTGCAGGCAAAGGATTACAGAGCATTTCTTGCTATGGTAGAGCCCAGGAATAAAAGAAACAACAGGAGAAACTAGCACCTTCAGCCTTGGCCTCTGGACATTTTGGAGCTGTGGAAGGCTAGGGAGGGGGAGCTGCAGGTCAAGGAAAGGATAAGATCTGGGTGTCTGGGAATGGGGAGGGAGAAAGAGGAATGTGGTGAAGGAGGTAGAGAAGGAAAAGCAGGGAAATGACAGCATTCAGATAAATTTAGCTCAGAATCCAAACTTCAGGGGGAGGGGAGGCGTTTCCTGCCCCAAACCTCTGAACTTTCTGAGACTCTCCCATATCACGAGTGATTTACCTGTAAAGAGAGCTGAAAAAAAGGGGGGGGGGGAGAAAAAGAGGGAGAAAATTGAAATAAACAGTTCTCTGGTGTTTAAACAATCCTTCCATCCTACTCCCCCAGGGTCAAATGTTCAAGCACAAGGACACAAACAAAAAAAAACCCGAAGGGAAGAAAGGAAAATCACTTTAAAAAGAGGATTTTTACACAAATGCATTATCCCCAGTGTATCAACTGATAACACAACGTGCCTTCCCCACATACCTGCTAGTTGCCTAACTCCAAAGTATGTACTGGTACATCATACTTCACTTCGCATCATTTTTAAGCGCATTGGTGAGTAATAGTACGACGGCTTTGTAGTTATCAGAGCTTTGTTACGTGCAAGCATTTTGGAAAACACACAGCAAGTGCAAGGCTAAGCTGTAAACACACCAAAGGAGCAGAACATGAAAACAAGTGTTAATAATGAATCAGAAGCACTGGCCCAAGACTTTTACTGTGGTAGCTATAAGATGAATGTATCTATTAGCCATATATCTCTATATATAAATATATAAAATCTCTCACACTAATGTGTTTCCAATAACAATGTTATCTGGCTGTATAGCAGCCTCTGAGTATTGAGGAAGTTGTTGACAAAGACTTCTGCAATAGCCTGTGTGATTTTGCGTTATTTCCTTTAATTGAACCAGTAAGAACTGCACTCCTGCACTCCCGACCTACGCTCAGAAGGCTAATTTGAGATTAGGGTAGTCTCAGAGTAAGAAATAGGCAGTGCATTTTTAAAGCACAGAAACATTTATATAGTAATAGAAGATTAAGGTCAATTTGGTGCCAGGATCCTTTCAGCCCCAAACTGCTTTGCTCTTAAAGGGTTCTTTGGAAGGACTTTGGTGAGACAATGTAGTATCTAAAGATCAGAAAAGTTAAATTCACTCAGCTTTGTCTTTGTGCTGAGTGTTTTAGGGCTTGTAATAAAGATGCTGCCCATGACTTTGAGTCCTTGGTGCCTTTACAGTCACCCAGTAGGACATTCAGAAGTCCCTTAGGAAAACTTACACAAGAGCATAAAATATGTCATGCCAGATAAATGACTCTTTGTGGCTCTTATATTATTCTGGTCTAGGACTGAATGTTGCAATACTTAAACCATGTGTAGTAGCCAGGGGATGAATGAGACAGGCTCCTCAGTGGGAGAAGGAGACCCCAAGTGATTTGGGAGAAGATAGGAGGAAAAATGTTTTGATTACAGCTGTGAACATTATGCCAATATACTAGGCAGAGCCTGCTGCATGACTCCGTGCCAAAACACAGAGGGATGACTAAGGCCCAGATGAAAAAGGGGACCGAACAGCGGGGGGAGTGTGTGTGTTTTTAATATGTGTGGATTTACTCCATGTGTTCTCAGGCACAGTGATAAACAAATAGAGAAGCCTTACGCGGGGCCGACAGCGACCCAGGCTCCTGCGTCTGCTCCTGGTTCTGCTCTTGCCTCTATAGGTTTGTGGCTGCCTGGGTGTGCTGTGCCTTCAGCCTCCCCAGGATACACGTGTGCCAGCCATGCTTTAAAAGAAGACCTAGTAAAGACGATAGGGAGATTTCTTCTCAGGCTTCCCTTTCCCCATGTGCTCCATCAGCTCGCATTTTCTCATGCAGGGGCTGGAGAGAGGGCAGAGCTGTGCTTTTCACTGGGAACAAGAGGCAGAGAGGAGCTGTTGTGCTGAAACTGTTCCCTTTGCCATGTAAAGAAGGGACAGGATGAAAAGAAAGAGCTGGAGACCAGTTAACTGCACTGCCTTTCTGCAGTGCTGTATACAGAATACGCATATTCAGAGCTGGAATAATACATTTCCCTCAGCTGTAATGTTCGAATAGGGCTGATGGTGCTGTCCTACGCAAGGGCATTCATGAAGTCAGGAGGAATACTTCAAGCAGTGTGGCTGCAGGTAAAAGACCAAACAGTCACTGCTGCAACGTGGATTTAAGGTCTGTTCCCTCTATTTACACATGCAGATATTGTAACACTGCTATGCAAACAGTCCTCTGTGGACTTTTGCGTGTGGATCTTATTATAACACGTTCCTGCCTATGAATGGCACCTTTCCTCTGCAATATCTGCTGCTGTGCCCTTTGTGCTTTACCTCCCGACTCTCTTCTGGTTTTGTTACTTTTTGTGCTGGCAGGATTTAAAAAGTAGGAAATGAACTTTCCCTTCTCTTCTCTAAGTGATGCTCACGGCATGTGAGCTGCAGTTGCATTGTATTCCCTGAACTTTGCAGGCACTGGAAACACGAACAGTATGTCAACTTGTTCCTGTCTTTGCAAGAGAATTCAAGGTCAAGCTGACCAGTGAACTCTCGTATTTAAACAGGGTAAGTCAGTGCTCATCTACAGTACAGAAACTGCCTCTAGGAAAGATGTTAACCCTGTGATGGGCCTCCAGACAGCGCAAGCCGTGTCATGGCTCTTAAAGCAGTTTGCTGCTGCTGTCAATAAGAGCTGGACACACTGCATATGTCTACCAGGCCTGAACAAGTGTCCCTTCTTTGAATGTGCACCGTGCACTGGAGGCCCTCAAGGGGTTAATACATGCCATTCCCGAGTTCAGTGAAGGGACAGGGAGAGCCGAACAGCGGGAATTTCAGGATGTTAATAGCCTCTTCTCTTCCGATTGGCCCAGAACGAATGCAGGGTACAGTAAATTGTCCTTGTCAGCTTAGCTCACATGATGATATGCTTTATTTCTTGACATGCCTTGAATCTGTCCCTTGAATTTATGTTCAGAAAATAAACACTTCCAGACGGCAATAAAGCATTCGGTTGTAGCTGGCTGTTGCACAGGCTCAAGCCAAACGAAGCCATTTGCTTTAGAGTTTCTAGAGCTTGCAAAGCTTCAGCTCTGTGCTTGTGCTTCCCTCAGTCCCTGCCCACGTTAGCAAGTGCCCCCCTCCCTCCTTGGACCTGAGGGGATGTCCCAGCTTACTTAGGAAAGCTCCAGAGAGTTTCCCTTGTTTTCCATGCATCCTGAAAGATGACATCAGGCACACAGACCGACCCTCTCATGTCTCATAGAAGGCAACTCTGAGAGAAAAGAAGTAATTTAATGGCAGCAAATTGCACAATAAAGATATCAATGATTCAGAATATTAATTCCTTACCATTAAAACCCCCATAAATAAATAACTTTTTTGTCTGATGTGGCTGAGAAAGCAGTCAGTGGCTGGCTGATGTTTAGGAATCTTGTATGCAATAATCCCCAAGTGTTGATGACAAACACCCAAATAGAGCTGCAGTGTTAGTTTGCAGCCAGTGATTTTATGGCTATCCCTTCTCTCCTTGGTCCCCCTCAATAACAACAGTTTATAACTGCATAGTTACAGTATAGGGGAATTTGGCAAAAATCAATGGTAAATGCGCATAGGAGACAACAAAAGAGCAATACAAATAGAAAGAGCCTCGTTACAGCTTTAGTTTATTAGAGGTGTGTGGATATTAAAAGGCTTTCTTCAACCCAAAGGCACTAGGAGAAGAAATACTGAGTTATATCCACCACATTTAGGGTTGGGCAGCCAGCACCCAAATACTATACCTGGAACACACCTGGAGAGTCCCATTCATGGGTGGTTTTCATTCTTCTTCCATTTGCCTTCACAGTTTCTGTTCAAGTCCATTCCTCCTCAAAAAAGCACCCACACAGGAGCCCACATGGGGCCAGAAGTGGCTTGTGTGTCACCTGAATGTGTCTGATAGTGACATTATCTGACAAGGAGTCTGGAAAACAGCAGGGCTACTGTTCTGTTCTAGATTATAAACTCATTAGGAGATAAGGAGGCAAAAATAGGAATACTCCAGGTGGAGCAAGAGTAAATTCCCATGGATTGCTTGTTGGTGGGAACAGCTGCTACAGAGCTAAACAGGCCAAAGAAAGGGGGTGACCACAGAGGTGGTGGATCTCCCATCCCACAAGTGGGGAGCTGGATGCAGAGGAGACAGCCAAAGGACCTAACATGGGGGACCAGCACAGAAGCCAGTGGGGGGGGAAGACATTCACTGGGACAGTTTCCAGGCAAGACACACACTAAAAAGCATCCAAACAGAGGAGGTAAATTCCTCCTGAACCATTTCTTTCCCTTTTTCCCCCCACAGCACCAGACTAGAAGCCTCCCATGCATCAGGGATGTGGAGAATGTTCTTGTGGCTGGTTCAGCAAGGATGTTCAAGAGCTTTTACAATTCCACATGAAGCCATAGGGCAATTATGCTTAACTGCCTCCACCCTTCCCTTTTCTCTGGCTATCTTGCTTTCTTCTGTTTCTCGTTCCCATCCTTCCTTTCCTCTTCTCTTCCCTTGATCCCATTCAGGGACTAATTCAGCACAGCACTGGCAGAGATAAGTTAAAACAATGAGCAGATTTGCAATTACGGAGCATTTTAAGGATTGGGAATTGTGCGTGTTTTACAGTCATCTCTTGCCTGTGATGGGGACTTTATCTTTGGTAGATACAGCTCCTTCCTTAGCTGCCACACCCCCACCCTTGTACATCAAGTGAAATTCCACATTCACACTAAAGTGCTGCTGTATTTCAAACACATCCCATCGAAGAAGAGCCCATATCAAGTTTTAAATGTTCGCTGTACTTTGGCCAGGGCTGATTATCAATGGTGTACATGCCTTCAAAATCCTTTGTTAACGACATATCCTTATTACCATAATCAAACATGCTTAGAAACTTGTCACAGATAAGCAAAATTCTTTACATTCTTTGCCCTGCACTTTCTCTTAGCATCTCTTCCCCATCCCCCTTGGTGACTGCTTAGCTTTTGAAGGTTAAGGACTGGTAGTGCTGGATACTGAAGTCCTCTGTTTACCCACACAAGTGAAGAAGCAGCAGTCAAAGCTTCCTTACCCTGCTGCAGAACTGTCCTGAACAGCGACCTGAAGAGACCACTCTCCTGAGAGAGGAGAGGTCACCCAGCCTCCATGCAGGCTCTGCTCAAGGCATCCTATGCAGAGAGAGTGAGGGAAGAGACTGCAAATCACCCAAACTGTGCCAAATTATGTGTGAAGGTTTTGTAATGCAGACTACCGTCCACCAGGGACTAAATTAAGAACATCAAAACCAACACACAGGGAATTTCATTTTATACTTAAATTCAACTTGCAGTGTCCTATTGAATGCATTTGATCAACCCCTGTGTCCCAAAACGTCTCGCCACCCAAATAAATTGGGCAATTTGTGCAGAGGGCCATACAAATTTAGCATGAAAGACTCTTGCTTTTAATTTATTCAGACAGAACATGGACTCAGGCAGCCATTCAGGCAGCGTTCCTGTTCGTTCCAGAAACCACCTCTTCTCCCTGTGTTTACAGAGTACCTGTCTAAATAGCACAAAAACTTGATTTAAATGTGAGTGCTCTGACATGAATCAAGTGATTGATAATTAGAGCAAAGTTAGAGATATACTCATCTCAGACAGGGGGGTTTGCACATCACTACATGTCAGCATCCAACACTTCTTATCCCAACGCTGGACCATTTCATCTGAAATTACAAGCCACAACAGCATTTCTCATAAAGCTGACCTCTTGTTACATAAATATACATCTTATTACTTGGGGGGGTTTAGCCTCAGAAAAAGGGCCTGCTTTAACATAGCCTTTAACATACAGATTGTCTTAATTGTAGATTAGAGAATGTTTCTGTGAAATCACTTTTCAAAAGAGACAACCTGCAAAGGTAGTAAAAAAATAGACTAAAATATCCCATGGAAGGGCATGAGAACAGCACGGTTTTAAGTACATGCTGTTTGCCTGGTACTCTCTGATGGCTACATCAGGGCTATAATAATATATCAAGCACATTCTTAGGGCTCAGTTAACCATTATGCAACTGGGAAGGATACTTAGCTGCACCATAGGAAGCATACTTAGTCAGAAAGAGTATTTATTGCCTTTTTTGAAGTGTGGCAATGGAGGCCAAGGTTGTAGGACCTTATCTTCATGTTGTCTACTTGGCTTTCAAAGCTGAAGCTCCCTAGATCCTTTTCCTTTAGTGATGTTATCAAGAGCTTTCCAAACAGCTATTTGTGCTGGTGTGGAAGGAAAAGGAGAGTTTCTTCCCCTGGGCAACAGGCATCACAATTAGGCCTATGAGAGATGTGTGGATTCCCAACAGGCCACTTATAATGACAGCTTTCTCTAAAACCACCCTTTCCCAGTCTGAGAACAGCAGGTTAATACTGAATATATCTTCATCTTACTCACAATAGTAATGTATTACCACTAGCTGGGAAACTGAGGCATAAGGATTAGCCTATGAAATTAGCTTATGGCAACAATAAGAACCTGAAACAAGTCCTAAGTCCTGAGGGCTACTCCAGCTCCTTTACTGCAAAATCAAGCTGACTTTTCTGCAGGTCTTTCCTCTGAGTTAAACAAACAAAAGCCCCAAAACTCCCCCAAATAAAACAAAACCTTGGGCTGGCTGACAGGAGGACAGCACAAAGTAAAAATCTGAGAAAAAGTCACTCTCCTGAGTATGTGAATATTTGATTACTAAACTTACCAGAATGCTTGCAATGGGAGGCTAAATGTGTAAACAGAATACATTAAGAGAACACAATACTGCCCAGGTATATGTAAATATATATACTTCATATTAAACAATCACATTCCAATTCTCCAACTAGTAGGATTCAGTTAAACTTATTCACCAGATATCGGTACTCATTAGCACTCCCACTTTGGTAGCTGAGCATTAACAAATGTGTGAAGAACAGCCACTGAAAATATATATGTTTCTCTAGAAAGTCAAACAACAACTTCTACAACACAATGTTATGTCATTAAAACTCCTGATACACATCTCATCCTCTCTATTGATCCATTATGACTGCTCATGACCTTGTAAGGCAGTCAAATCCTATCATTTTCGATAGCAGGGGACCCATTCCTGTTCTGAAGCTCTGATCCAAAGTGTGGTTTGAGACAGGCTTTTGCCTCAATACCCAAAACACTCATGAAAGGCTACACGGATTGGTCCTTATAATCTGACAATGGACTTGGCTACAGTACTGCGTTTGTCAGGAGTTAGCACACGCTTATAGGGATGACTGTAGTATCTCCAAAATTATAGGGATGACTGTACTATCTCCGACAAGACTGTGTGGGAACTGCAGGTTAATGGTATCTCTTAATGGTGATGGCTGTAATGTAGGTTAATGGGATCATCTTTTCTTTTCCCTGGGAGAATTTGTGAATTCTTCCATTCACTGACATTATTTTTAGCAGCAATGAAGGATTGGATTCAGACCCGGAGATGTTTTTACCAGGAGGGGTTTTTTTTTGAGTGAAGATCCCATTCGAAATGAAACTAAACCCGGTCCAATTTCTCTAAGGGTTGGTGAGGAAGGCTTATTGTACAAACTGACACTGGCTTGTCCCAGCATGTTTAGTGCTGCCCACATTTTGGAGGGTTCATCTCTTACGAGATGCCACAGCAACCCCTGACAGCACCCACGGTGGCAAACACACTGATCTGAGCCAAAACCCTTTATGCATTGCAATCTATCGTGTGGGACATCAGAGGGTTTGTAAAGTACTTTTTAGCTTACAGTTGAAGTTTATCATTGATCTGAAGGCAGATATTCCCAGCCATGCCCCTGTCCCTGCTTATTCCTGTGCTGCCCGCTCTGTCCTGCCCTTCAAGCCTTGCTGGCGAAGATGCTGGAGGGCACGGGCTGTTTGTCCATACGAAACCCAGACTTTGCTGAGTTATCAGAACAAGGCACGCCTGGCTGTCAGCTTATCAGCCAGAGGAGAGGGGGAAAAACAGACAGACAAAAAGAGAGCGGAAGAGCACACGGCTCTCCTTTCATTTCTAATGCGCACTGCCAAGGCCCTAGGGGAGGGGGGCTGATGGTTCTGCAGTGGTGAAGCCCACATCCTGGCAGCTCCAGCACCAAGGACCGTGGCTGGTGGTCTAACCCCCCCCACCACCACCACCACCAGTGAGGCTTTGGCTGTGTGTTAATTGCCCATATTCCAGCCCCATCTCCCATTTACTGATCTCCGATGTGACCCACGTGAGTGAGCGAGCGCGCCGGGTCAGGGCTCGCGGGGGCCAAGTTCAAGGGCACAGGCTGGTACAGACATATAAACAAGGGAATGGTATGTAAGCAATAAAGACATAAAGGTTAGGAGCAGGGCTAGCAGTACAATAAACAGCTGTGATAACCCGGTTTGTTTATAGATAAAGAATTTACTGTAAAACCCACAACGCTTGGGATACATTTGTTAACGCTTTAAGGGACATATGATTTTAGATCCTTTTTTTTACTTATTGCTTTGTGTGCTGTGTAAATGTCTCCAAACATCCTCTTTTTCCTCTTTTCTTTTAAATGCACGCTTACCACATTACCTAGAAATCTTTCCTTTCAAAACCCGCTCCAAACACTGTTCCACAGGAGTTAAAAACTGCTGATAGCCTGGTCCTTAATACTTAAAGCTTCCTATTAAAACCTTCATGTTTCAAGCAAGGAACATCCCTTTACATCCCATTCTTCCTAATTCAGTTTTAATACGAGTAAGTGGAGTAAGTACAATTTCATTAGGGCTCGTGTAATTCTGCACAGTGTATGTTTTGCCAACTTTACTTTTGAAATAGATTTCAGAGTGTAGCCAAGCATTTTGTGGAATTACCACGGTGCTTCTTAACTGTCCTGTGAGGCTCCCATCAGAAGCACAATATATTGGACTGTAACTATTGATCCAAATGGCTACATTTCTAAAACAGAAAATGATTGTGTAGTGAAAGCAGTGCAGAGGTGCAGTAAAATGCCCTCAAGTATATAAAGACATAAAGATTAAAGTCACCCTGCAGATTCCCTTTAACTCCTGCAAATCCACTGTGTAATGTGTTCTTTTAGGATAAATCACAAACGTTGTACAAATTAACATGGCAGGTGCCTGTGTTCATAAATAAGGTTGCTCCTCCCCATCAGCATGCATGCAGGAAAGTTTACTTTGCTTTAAATACATGCAAAAGCTGTTCAATTCCCAGATGACCCAAGAACATCTGAATATCTAGAAGGCAAAACAACACCCCAAAATTTGTCAGCCGGAACACGTATTCAGGATCAGAAATTGAGACTTCAGTACACAGGATGCCCTAGAGTGTTAATACCAACAATTTTCCGTTCTGTGGCTAGTCTTCAATAAAGTTTAGATGATCTTAAAAAGAAAATACATAGGTGGGCTCCGTCACAGACTCTTTCTCCTCCATAGCACCAAAGTACCTTTTCTAAACTTTGGAAAACACTTTTTAACAGTGTAGTTGTTGTTAGTAGCATGTGTGTTATATATGACTTGTAAAAGCCATTTGACTGCAGGACAAATATATCTGCCTTTGCATTGCTTTCATGATCATTCTTGGGATGCTTTTTTTGGTACCAGCCATCTTCAGCACCTTTAACCTTCCCCTAATGACACCCAAAAGTGGGATACTTGTGGGAGGTGTCAGACAGGGCTCCTAACACACTTGAACAGCATAATCAAGCTCTGACTGTAAGCAGGACTCTTCAGCTTTTCTTTAGCCTGACTAATAAATAACAATGGTATACCAATAAATGGTACAATTTAATGCCTGCTCTGAGCCAAATTCTTCTTTGGCCTGTTTCTGCTTCCACTGTAGTCAGTGGATAAACACTCAGGGTGAAATATTTCCCCCAGTCAAACTGATGGTTGAATTCCCCAGGATTACAGGGAGCTGGTAGATCCTAAACAGATTAATCTTTGAAGAAGGAAACCTTTCAGTTCCTGGCTCCTAGCTGCTCCTGTACACAAATAAGGTATTTTGTGTCTGTGTGTACTTCAGGAGCTCCGTCGCTGAAATAATCATCAGTTGATCAAAACATCCTTATAAGTCAAAACTCTGGCTTTCTCTAGCTCTGGTCAAAAGACAGATGGATGAAAAGGCATTGCTAATGCAAACCCCTATCACGCCTGGGGCCTTTCCCCTGCACAATTATCCCGCCTGGATTATTCCTCCAGGACGGTGGCTGATTTACACACTACAGGAGTGTTTCTCATCTGGGAAAAGAGTGCAGCTTTTTAATTATTCTCTGCACCACGGTATCACCCGCAGGGTTTTGGTTGGAGCTGCCGTGCTCGGTGCTGCGCTTTGCAGGAGGACAGGATGCTCCCTGCCCAAATTACTTCCCACCTCCTTACAGGTGGGGCAGAGAGGTAACACAAAGCTATAGTAAAAAGGCTGCAGTTCAAACAATACAAATAATAGGCAGTTGTTGTAGCACCCTGCCCGTCTTGCCATCTTCAAGGGCTTTGACGAATCACTGCCCAAAAGAAGCTTGAAGGAATAGGATTGGTGTGAGAGCTGTGGGGAGCTGCACAGCAGAAGCCTGACAGTGCTGGACAAAATTACTACCTGAAGGCATAAATTAAAGGACAGTGGGCGCTGACAAGGAGGGCAAGGCTTTTATGTGGAGTGTGACAGGACAGAGGCAGCAGAAAGGGGCCACAGGAGATGGCATGGAGGCTGTGGTAGATTCAGCCTGGGCTGGGGATGCGGTACCCTGCTGCCTGCTGGGGTGGAAGGAAATGGGGCTATGCAAAAGCACTGTGTGGGCCATCCACCTCCAAACACCCTTAAAAACCAAAACCACCCATTGCAGGTATGGCAAGCAGTGGTAACAAGGAATTAGTTTGTGACAGGCTTGGTCCCTACAACTGCATCTTCACTAGCATCAAGGAAAAAAGACCAACAGCCAAAAAACACCCTGCAAGGTTAATCACAATTCATTTCCAACGGCCCTGGTCACTACTGATGCACCTGACTTGTGGAGAAAACTGTTTGAAGTGGGGTAATATACTTGTGTCCTTCCCACCTGAGCCACCCACATCCCAACATCTCTGGACTAGCTTGGGGACAAGCACATAGGACACAAGTTGGACAAGATGCCTTCAGGTCCAAGCTCCAGCAGACGTTTTCATCCTGAATGTCTGAGAAAGAAGAGAAACCCTCAATGGCTACAGGAGGCACCATGGAAGCCATGAACTGGCCTTCAAATTAGTGGGTTTGCCCTTCGAAGAGATTAAGAACTGCAAGAAGAACAGAAAAGAACAAATACTCAGTTCTGGTCTGCTCAGACAGGTCACATATGGAGGGGTCACATGTGTGCTGGGGGATTGCACTGCATTTCCCATTTGAAACTGGAGGCCCCAGCTCTCTTGTGACAATTATCTGTGGATTCAGATTTACAAGATTCCTCGCCTGGCCAATAAAACCAGGTGGGAAATATAAAGATGTCCATAAATGACATATTTTCATGCTTTGTGCAACCCGTCCCTGCAAAGCGCTTCTGAGCAGCTAAGCAATTTACATCTAATAGCAAAGTGTTTTTTAATCAGTCGGATCAATTTGTGAAGAATTGGTACATTAGGTATAGCCATATAGCAGAGATCCTTATAGCCAAGGTTTAAAAGTAATTGCTCCCTGACCCACTGAACACTGTATTACTATAGAAGTTTGTATTTTATTAAGAGTTAATAAGTGACCAAAATCTAGACTAATACACTGTCAGGGTTCATTATCATTACAGGTTCTTGCTATTTTTCCAGTGCCTTTTGCTCTGCCATTCTTGCTACGTATGGAAAACCTATATCAAGATGGTTGTCATGGCAATGAAAAGATTTGCATGTGTCTTATCTATCTATTTAAATACCTTCTTATGGTTTATAACTACTATAATACATCCCTCCAGCCCTCCTCATTGCTAATTTAGAGCTAGCCCAGTGTGTCTGAGGTCAGTAATACCATCAGAAGCATGTTGTCTAGACAACTCCGAAGCTACTGTCCAGGGGATAATTGTTTTATGCAAATAGAAAAGTACAATGGTGACATGCTCATCCATGACTTGTGCAATCCACTTGTGCTGGAGCTGGACCTGCAATCCCATACCCAGCAAGAGCATTTTCTGCTGCATCCACCTCATTGATTTGATGGCGGTTTCTTCTGGTCAGGCCTGAGGGTGGTTTGAGATGAGGCTGATGCTCTAAGAGTCACAGTAAAAATCTGCTCTATATGCATGCCAAAACCTCTCCCCTGAAAGCTCTCTTGGCACGTGTAGTCATGGCACAAGCTCATCAACATTTGGGTTTGGTACCAAGGGTCTTTAGGGAGGGTATTAAATTTAAAAACCAACTTGGCAAAGATTTCAATGGGTTGGACTAAAATGATCCAGACTTTCTACCTACACAAATCTGAGTTCTTCTTTTCTCTATATCTTCACACCTCAGATAGTTCCATCAAAATACACTGGACTGAGTGTGCTCTTTGAGAAGATCTTGTGGAAGACAAGGAAATCTTTTGCATGCAGAGCAGAAGCCACTCTTCATCAACTGAGAGATTAATACCTGCATTACCCTGCTCCCCTCTTTCTTTTCTCATTTTCTCCTTCAGGCATTCATGCTTTGCTGCTACATTCAGATGGCTGCAAAGGTAAATATGGCTATTACTGCATAAATCCATAATGCACACAAGGCAGCGTGCAGTTTGAAAACACAGAGGGGTAACAACATCCACCACCATGAAGGGATACCTCTGAAATCCAGCAAACCAGACTCCTCATTCCTCTTGGATTTCCCTGACTAGGGATAGATTAATAGATTAAAACTACTTTTTCAAGTACATCAAGATATACTAAGGATGTATTTTCTGGCAAATTGTACATTGTTGCTACCAGAGATTAATACTAATACTGGAAATGTTTAATAATTTGGTAATTGACTGATTTGTTACCAGTATTTGAACCGCTTGACCACACTTCCAGATTAGAAATGTATTTTTCCTCAAGGTAATTTATACTGGCATTCACAGTCTGAGGAAATGCCTAAATCAGGAACCATTTACCCTGCCAATACAGTTAGACAGTGTTTATGTGCAGGACTACGTTCATTGTTTGACTAATCTGGAAGGGGTAGATTTTCTGTTACATTTCGATAGCTCATCTGCTCCAGACTGTTGTGAACTTTCTAAAGATGTGTTTCCACTTGTAATAGCAGATCTTAGAGTGTAGTAATCTGGAGTTGAAGTTTCAGTGACAGATTTATTCAACTAGCGTTTTTGCATGAGGCATTACAGCAAGCATCATTTTATACATGCGAGCGCGCGTGTGAGCGTATAAATATATTATACATATATATGTATCTGACAAAAGCTTGCAAAGATGATTTCTGCAATTCAGTAAAGGGAGGATTTCAAGAGAAGCCTCAGTTTCCGGGTGTTTTTCATAATGGATTTCACAGCAGATGACCTGACAGCTAATCTCATGGTCTGAATCGCGCTCTGCCGCACATAGTCAAACGGCTGCCAGACCCTCAAAGGATCACCCTGCTTTCACATGCCATGGCTGCAAGTCTGTGCCACTAATGTCCAGAGGTCCAGACTGACCTCCTCACCCGCTGTCTGGGAAACATTCCTCCTCCCAGCAGCTCATTCTTGCTGACAAACAGAGCAGGACCAGTGGGCACTTGCTGAAAAGGGACAGGCGAGGGGCCGTGAATGGAGCGTGTCTGGTACAACAATGCCAGACAATGGCTGTGAATGGGGTTGCAAACCGTGCTCCTGTTAGAGGGGCTGCCAGCAGCTTCCCTGCCCCCTCTCCTCTTCCCTTTAAGGGTCTCTGTTCCCCTTTCAAAAAGGTATTAGACCCCAAAGCCATCGCAAACAGGTGGGCAAAGTCAATGGGTGCAGTGTTTCAGGAGGGGAGGGCACTTGCTTGCAGTGCCTGTGGCTATACGATGTCTCCATTGCACCTCCCTCCCCATGCCACCTGCTCAGTGTGCCATTAGAAAGGGTGACAAGGACAAAAGCAAAGCAAAAATTCAAGTGCAGGCACTGCTCTTGCACCTGGGTGAGGGCAAAAGCATCAGCATCACTCTGGGATGGGCCACTGGCCTTTAGTTTAGGCCTTTTTGAAGAGCAAGACAAGCACACCACTAATGAGGTGTGGGGTTCAGACCTGGCTTTGTTTCTCTTTGGTCTGAGTCATGGTTTTGGGAGGAAAATAGAGGGAAAAAACTCACACGTATCTACACTGACATACTTCGCCCATCTAAATCACAGGGAAGGCAATGACTTACTTAACAGTGAAGATAAATGCAGAACATGCTGAAAATGTTTAACAGGATACAGCTGAACTCCTATCTCATTTATGCTCATCCAAATCAAGGGTAACTCTTCCACAAACAGGGAAGGGCATCCAAATTTTACTGGTGAAGGCCACTATCCTGCCCAGAGTGCTAAAGAAGTGTGGAAAGCATTTGGGTGTAAATACTGCCTTTTTTGGCAATATCATATCTGGGAATATACAACTTTTCCTTGGAAACACTGAATTAAACAGAAAACGTCTTTCTAAAACTTATTACTAGTACTAATCTTTAGTGATCATTATATCTACAAGACAAAAAGCCTTTGGTATCGCACTTCCCCTCTAGTCCACAGTGGTGCAAAAATGAAACAAAACCAAGAATTTATGGAGCCACACAGCAAATACAGTGTGAAACCCTCCTCCCAAGAGCCTCTGTGAGCTTCGGAAAGGCCAGTCTGGGTATTGAATCAAAAGCAGTGGGAGCTACATGTCAGTAACCCCCTGTATACTCCTTAGCAATTTGGGATTTCTCATCTTGGGAACCCACTGGTAGCTCTTGTACATCTGCAGATGCCCTTTGGGAAGGGAGTGACTGGGTCGAGCAGGATGATAGGGATGGCTGAGACTGGGGATCTTACTAATACACAAAAAACCCTTCAAAGACTGGGAGCTTTCAGGATCAAAGGCACCCTGGCTGACTGATTTGTCCATCTATGCTTCTCTGTCTGCAGAGTTCTGCGTGGGTCTATCTGCAAAATAAAACTTCCTGCCCATATTCTAGGCTGTTTCCCAAAAGCATATTTTGAATGTGACTGTCCTGACTGACCTCTGTCAGTTGTTAATTCAAGCCAGCTAACAAAACTGGGGGTGGTCATAGTGAGGGGCATACTGCAAGAGCAAGCTTGCTCCTACTTGGGTCAAGGCGTAGAAGGCATCTACTAGATCCTCTCCTGGTGTGAACAGGGGGTCAGCACGAAAGCCACAGTTTGCTGGGAAAGCAGCCTGACAGTGTAAGGGAAAATCACAAAGGCACTTGGACTGCAGAGCCCAACGCTGGCCCCAGCTGCATCATGCACAGCAGGCAGGAAAACCCAACGTGACCATCCACGGGGTGAGCCCCAGACGAGAGGGTCCCAGTGGGGCTGGTCCCACAGCATCCACCTCCCTTGGGCACCGTCCCCCCCTTGCCAAGGAAGAGGCTGGGAGCTGCCATGTCCGGCTGAGCCCTTCTGCTAGAGCATCCCTGGGGATGGTGGGCAGCTGGGGGTGAGATAAAGCAGACTCGAGGCTGTTTTATCTTACGCAGGGGGCTGGCCCCAGGAGCAGGAAAGCGTAAAGGTGGTTTAAAAAACACAGCTTTTCCTTTTTGTTGTTGGGTTGGGGCTTCTTTTTTAACCTCCTCTGAACATCTGGGCCTCTCCTGGAGTGTGCTGTGGGCAGAGCAGACCCTCTGGCCCTGAACCTGCAATGCCCAGAGGAGAGCCAATGCTTACGCAACTGCAAGCAGATAAAAACACTGGAGGGGGGGGAAGGTTAAAACAACAAAGGGAAATTTGTATTTAAAATGCATGCTCCTCTTTGTTTAAAACAAATCTTTCTGCTATGAGCACATTTTAAACACCTAACAGGAGCTAGATTTGCTGTTTAATTCAGTGAGGTGTGGGCACATTGCTCTAGGAATAAGCCAGACTGGAGCAAAGTAACACAGCTCTTCCTATGCGTTTGGAGGTTATACACCCCTGAGCAATAGTGACCTCTAAAGCTTTACATCCTGTGGACAAAGTGACCTCCCTTCTACCCTGCGTGTATACCCTGCTCTACCAAAGCTCGGCCCCCAGCCATCAGCTCCCATCACCCTGGAGGCGAGATAGGGATTGAAGGAGGGGAAGAGCCTTCCTAGCCAGCTAAGTTTTTGTCTCGTTATGCCTTTTAACACAAGTAAATCCAAATAACTGGGCAGTAATGAATTATAAATGGAACAAAAATGAATATACTATTAATACTACTCCCAGAAGGGGATAAAAGGGATCAGCAGCTTTATCCCATGGTGCAGCTGAGAACTGACAGGCAGGCTGGGCTGACATTCAGAGGCCACTCTGTTTTCATAAGAGAAAGAAAAATCCCTGGCGAAGGCAAGGTGATATTTTAACCCCGTCTGCAGCCCCGTGCACCATGGCTTGATCCAGCAGAATGTGGCTCCTTCCCCCAGTATCACTGCTTATAGGAGGCAGAGTGCTAAAATGGATGCGGAGAGGATGCTTGCTTTGCAACGGAACGAGCATCCCTTGCTTCTTCGGTGAAATATGCTTGGGTAAAAGAGGGAATAAACAGGATTTGGCGCTTAACAATCCCCAGGGCTTTCAGTACTCCTGCAGACTGACCCCTGTGGCTGCTCCAGGGCGATGGGGAGGAACAACAAAGCCGAAAGCACAGCCTGCCCCAGCATTGACCTTCCCATAGCCAGGTGCCGTGGGGCACCCGGGCCTCCGATAACGCCCCGGCACGGCCGGCGCTGCTGCGGCTCTGGAATGCCGGGAGATAAGGGCAGTGTTGTCTGAGTTATTCCCTACAGCCAAGTTCAAGAGAGGGGAAGGGGCACAGCTGCATGGCGAGAGAGCCCTGGCTTCCTCCTCGCTCTCCCCGGAGCAGTTAAGGGGATCCATAGGGATCACGTCTGATTTTTATGTTTAACTCCGCCTGTAAGGATGGATCCAGAAAGCACCACAGCCCCCTTCAATCCTCAAGCATTGGTGGAAGCAAACTGGACACACAAACTCTGTTACACACTTTAAAGCGCAGTTAAACTCCATCAAGTGCTGAAATCTGAGAGGCTTCAGTCCAAGGTACAGGCACTTCCACTGTTTTTCACTTGCTCAGATTCCAGGGAAGTGTTTGCGCTGAGAGGCTGTGGCAGAGGCTTACTCCTGCTGCATTAAAGCAAGCGTGAAGCTTTACCTTGACATGGGTGGGACCAGGATGGAGACACCAGCAAATTCAGTTCAAAATGGGTTAAAAAGTTTGGAAAGCAGCCAGGGGTCATTTGTGACTTGGCTAATTTGGGCAGAGAAGAAAGAGGTGCTTCAGTTTGAGGGTGTTTAACTGGAAGTGCTTGAAAGGGGACAGATTTTCTTCTTGATGGGCAAATGCTTGAGCAGAAATGAGCCTCTCCAATGCACGTTCATCATCATCTTTGTCTGTGACTTGGCATGATCAATTTTAGGATAAATGGATCACTCCCAGGTTAATCTTTCTCTCCCCTGCCCCATGGCAGAGCAGGCATGTTCTGCCTGCCAGCACCCCAAGGAGACACCGAGATAAATAGCCACATAGGGATTGAAGTTAGATCATTGGTAGCATTTTGAGCAAAGGGGGTAAAAAGAATCCTCCAGCCACGTCAGATGAAGACGATCCAACACTTCCCAGAGCCCTCGGTGACACTAATGCTGTTTACTGTTGTGCTTATGTCACTCTTCACGCTTACCAGGATTAGATCACTTGAAATAACAAATTGCCATTCCTTCACCAATACTTTGGAAGCAGCACCAGCCGTGCCTTTGCTCCCGTGCCTCACAGCCCACTGATATCTATGAATGGCTGATCATTTCATGGCTAGCATCAGGCCACTATAGCAGGGAAGTGTCCACACAAGACGCAGGCAGCGCCCAACCAAACTAATGCAGGGATAAAAGCAACCCACATAGCTCTTTTCGCTGCCCAGCAACCAAGAAATACAAAGCTCACCTTCAGCATCTAATGTACAAATTTGAATAAAAAACCTCTTTATCAGGTGCACAGTTTGTTTTCAGGTCTGACCTTACCCACTGGAGCTTTTCTTGCTCCAGAGAAAGCCATCCCTGACCATCAGGATTTGCTCACTTCAGCACATTCTGCTTCCTATTTAAGCATCTGTGCATGGGTGGCTGTAAGCAGGTTCTCTTCCTGCAGCTGAGGTGCAATAGGGTTCATGGGTCTGGTGAAGAGCAGGTTGAGCAGGTGCAGGTTTGCATCGCATGAGCCGAACCAAGATGAAGTACCTGTCTGCGATGCTTGATGGTGGTCTTGCCCCTGAGCTTCCCTGCCCTCCCAGAGACATTCCCACCTGCACGGTGGTGGGACACTGCCCCTGCCACTGCACGGCACAGGGTGACACAAAGGGGGATGTTTGGAGCCAGGTGATTAATGGGGCTGGATTCTAGCCTCTGTGCCTGTATGGAAATTGCGGGCCTCATAGAGCCAGGAAGAGATGCTCTGCACCCTGAGGCTGGCAGCAGTGACAAACTGTCCTCCAGATGTTGCCCATGACCTGATGTCCCCATCCTGCTACTGTGCTCAGTCATGCCCTGCTGCACTGCAGCGCAGTTGTCCCAGGACAGCCAGGTACCCCCAGCCATCAACAGCAGCTCCCCATCCCGCAGCCAGGGTACCACTGTAACCATGGAGACCAGCCCAGCTATGATCACCATGGAAACACCCAGCGGTGCACAGGTTGGTGATGCTCAGGCACTGGGGGGAGCAACAAGAGGGCTGTCCCCCCGCAGACCACACAGGGGTGAAAGCAGGACCTCAACCCTGAGTGAACCAACAAAACCCAAGCAAGCATGGCAGTGGAGATGCAGAAATACTGTGTGTCTCTTTGTCCTCTCTTGTGTGACACATTCTTCCACCAAGACTAAAGAAACCCCAGAAAGAGAAAAGAAAACGTGGCTTTTCATGTCAACACTGAGTGGTACCATAAAACTTTGTCCCAGATGCACTGGTTGGCTCCAGCTCAGAGCAGCACGGTCCAGTGCTGCTGTCTTGCAAGAAGAACAGAGCCCTCAGGTCTAAGTAAGCACATAAAAAGCTTAAAAAGCTTTTAAAAAACTTTCTCCAGAGGATACTGAATGCTAACTGTCACTGCTGCTGCTCTCACCCATGTTTTGCATGAGAAAGAAAGTACTCTTTTCCACCAAGAGAGAGTCACTGAGGGTTCATGTTAGGATACATACGTGTTTATGTACTGATGGATTTAGTTACTGCTTTACTGGATGTGCACCCAGCCCTAATTGTCAGCCTGTATCCACTTAGATCATGGAAAAGTGAGTCAGAAATCACTAGGAAGAAAGTAATTTCTGAATGATGTTTCTATTACAACTTAAAGAAGTCCTCTATACGCTGGGCTCTGTCAGTAGCACAATATGGCATTGCCCCTGACCATGGGTAGCAGGGGAATATTCCAGTAATTATATCAAATCCCCAGTGTGTTTTGAGGTGAACTATCTAGAATAACCGATTTTAATAGCATGTTACTCTTCTGTGTCATAAGATAGGAGCGAACGGGCTGCAAGAGATGCAATGGGGGAAGCTGATTATGCCAGGACTGAGGGGTTACCTGCCTCGTGAGGGATTTAATTATCAGGATCTATGCACACACACATACACAACTTGGTGCCCACCACCACAAATATCCCGATCCTCACTTCTCTGCCTGAGGTTGCAGCTTTACCTCAGCTGCCTCCTCTGCACTAACCTGCCAGCTTTTCAAGGAAAACAGCATTTCTTCCAAAAAGAAAAGTGAAACAGAATAAAAAATGTCAAATTTGAACTTAGGGCACTAAACCCTTGGTTTATATTTTAATGGTGAAAAGGCCTCCTTTGCTTAAAGAATCAAACCACATACCCCCACCTGGAGCCCTCCAAACCCTACAGAACTTGAAAGAGATAAGGAAGTTCCATTTTCTTCCTCTCTGCACCCAAATGTCTTCTCCTGAGTGTAAAACCTGCAGGGACATCCTTGTGAAATCCAAATTCCTGGAACAAGCTTCAAAGCATTTAAGCTAATATTAGCATTTTTCATAACGCTACAATGATTGTATTGTGCTATAAAACCTTAGAATTACTTAAAAGGTGCTTTTTCTTGGTGCTAATATTACAGACTAGGCAAATGACTTGCACAATTTTAAGACTGCAGCTACAAGTGGTGAACTGACCAGTCAAACCAGGGTTTGCTCTGTTGGCATCTACAAGACCATTGTTGTGACAAGCAGCCTATAGCCATGTAAGCTCCTGACAAATGTTATCTTGCAGTGATTCAGAGGTAGATTTAAGACAATATATTAAGCTACATCAGGTGCAGAGTGATACCGTCCACATAGTGGCTAAATAGATCCTCAATCAGTCAGCTCAGAAGCAAAGCAGCCCCAGAATCCAAGTTTTCTGGATCCAACTACAATTCCTAGGACAGGATGGTGTTTAATCATACATAGGATTTCTACGAACAGAAAAAAAACCACCCCTCAAAACAACCTTAAAACACTAATCCCTAATTTTAATATATTTTAGGAGCAAAAATACCTTTTTGCTATTTTGATTGTACACTGTAATACTTGCTCAATTATTTCACTAGGGAAAGATAGTTTAGCTTAAAAGAGTATTTGGTGCATCCTCTGCATTCAATACTTATACTACCTACTGGTTTAATTACATAGATCTTGTCCAGAAGGTCAGTAAGAAGAAAATTAAAGGGAGTCTGATCCTGGTGTACTGTGACTCCCTTTCCCCACTTTAGTACTGTTAAAACTGGTTTCCCATTGTAGCATAATTTGTATTCACTTTAAAGATACTTCATGGAGCATGGGGAAATGTGGGCTCCATTGAAGATAGCGCAAGCAAATTCTAGCTAAAAGGGTTTCACCTGGCATCGAGGAGCTGTGTTATTAACTGAAATCCAATCTGGAATGAAAGGCAGGACCCTAAAAACTGGTTATCCTTAGTGTTCTGTGCACAAATTTCCTGGTTTTCTGCCTGACTTAAACAGAAGTAGCAGAAATTACGACTTATGCCTTGTTCTTCCTTATGTCAATTTGATCCTATGGACAATGTTAATTGTCCATGTGATTCACAGGACTCTTGATTGTGGCGTGTGAAATTTGACATGCTGAATCCTAAGGTTGCCCCAGGGCTCCGGAGAGTGACCAACACGGAGTAAGAACACATCTGCAGCCCTGTACCTTGCCAGCAGTGCTGGCTTTACCAAGGGCAGATTGATCCACCAAAGGACAGCTTTGGTCAAGGAAGAGGGTCCAACATCTCCTAGGTGGCCTTTGGCCAGCGCAGTGCTCTGCAGGCCCATCACCACTGAGGTCTTGTTTTGAAAAGGCGATTGCAAAGCAGGTGTCATGGTTTTCTGCAGGTCTACGGGGTCAGGAAGGAGAAATTCTCCAAAGCAAAATAACCAGAGTGAAAAAAAAAACCTTAAAAAGGAAGCAGGCTGCATACAGGAAAGCATATTTCTTTGAAAACACCTCAGGAAGTTATGTTACTTTAAATTTCTCAGCTGCCACCCTCTGAAGAAGCACGCGTTTCACTTTATCATGTAAAGGAAAGAGTAGATGGAGCACCATAAATCGGAGTTGTGCTTACGGCGAAGGTGCTGTTTATCTGCCTGATATTTAGACTGACCTTTGCTGGGTTGTGGAGTTTGTCTGTCTGCAAATCCTCAAACCTCAAACAGAGAACACTCTGCCGAGAACCAACTGACCCGCGGGGAGATGAAATATTATCTCCTCCACTGTATACAACTTCTTCCCCAGGAGCCTCACCAGCGCCATGGTTTGTCTCCAGCCTCTCACAGGGTTCTCTTTGCCTCCAGACATCACCCTGGGGTGCTCTCCAGCTCTGGTGCTTCCCTCTGTGCCAGCACCATGGTTTGTGCTTGGGCTGTTCGCTTTCATCTGTTTGATCAGCAGACACAAAACCTGGCACATCCTCACCACGTACTAACTCCAGTCCCAGTTTATCCCTGATGATGCCCATTTCTGCTCCCACCGCTTGCACTCAGTGGCAAAACCTCGGTAAAGCCCCACAGGGGGAAATGTCAGAAGCGAAAACACGCAGCTCCTATTTCATTTTACCAGCTCCATTTTCCCCAGTGTTGTTTCATTCCCTCCTTAAAACACTGTAGTGTTTGTTAAATCATCCCTTGGAAGATGATCATCAGACAAAGATGGCATCGGCGCTACTTTTGTTATCCCGAGGAAGATGTATTGCTGTTTTTTTTGCCAACCATCTCCATTGCCAGTGCTTAAGATTCAGTGCTGGAGCTCGTGCCTTCCCCTTGCTTAGCCTTCCAAAGCCTTTTGCAAACATTTAAATAAACAGCCCTAGGAAGTAAGTATTAATAAATACATTTTACAGAGCTCGATTTAGTCCAGCCAGTAGGAGTTATGCACACACGAATTAGTAGCAGACTCAGGAAAGCAGTCCATGTGCCTCGAGTCCAAGTGCTGCCAGACAAAAGCTGGCTGCAGTCACTTCCCAAGCATCCCAGGAAAATGGGCTCTCACTTCACCAGCCAGTCCCTTTACAAACTTCTTTCAAGGAGCATGAGCTCCCATGAAAGACCGAGGTTCACCAAACTGAGCTGAAATCAGCAGTACCCTGATTTCATGAATGGTTAGGGCTGGAAAAGACCTTTAAAGATCATCTAGTATTCTACCCATCCAGGAAGCTCCATCCAGTGCAACACCTCGTGTCCTTCCTGCCAGCTGCAGGAGGAATCCCCTAACGAGTTAACACTAAATGAAGCAACAGGCAAGATTTGTGAATGAACAGGCCAGAGGACTGTCAGGCCAATCTTCACACAATGATGGCTTATTCACAAAAACTGGGCTTTGAACAACCTAATTAGTACTACGAATACATCATCTGGACAGTGCTGAGAAAAGTGAAATATGTCGCAATAGCCAAAGCTCTTTCCATTGTTCCCAGATATCGGCTGAGCAGCCAACAAGACCTCCTTCCCCAGCAGGAAAAGGGCACTGCAGGCTCTGCGTGCTTCTGCTTTTATAATGTAGGGACACCCCAACGAATACCCCAAATGGAGGTGCAACCAGACCCTTTCCTGCAGTACAAACAAGCCCATGCATGATATCCCTATCCATCAAGAGCCAGCACTGGTGATGGCCACAGTGATCACTCCACTTCCTAAAGCTAAAGCCCAGGACTAAAGCTTAGCCTTAAAGCCCTTTTTAAAGGTGTCTTTGGGGGTACAGTGCTTGTAGGCAGCAGTTACCCAACCACCCATCAGTCCTGGATCTAGTCCCTTCAGCTGATTCCCTGCACCAACGGCAGTGTGGGGCTGCAAGAGGATTGTTGCTGTGCCATGGGGAGAGAAGGGACTCCAGCAGTTTCATCCCTCATCGGAGCAGTCAGAGAGCTGAGCACGTTTCCTTTCCCATTGAGGCTTTCCCTGTCCACTCCTCCACTGGTAGCTTCCCTGCCAGCAGCCAAAAGGCAACATGGCAAGACCCAAGTGTGAGCTGGAAGAGTTAATCCCCCAGCATTTAAGCCCAAATGAAACCAGGGAAGACTTTCCTTCTTTAAAAGTACAATTGTTGTTCAGTTTCCCTCAGGTACAGATTCATTAGCTCTTGACTGGCTCTCCTTGCTTGCTGACTACTTGTGGAAAAAGCCATTTACCCTGGTGAATGTCAAGGTTAGTTCAAACCGTCCTTGTCATCAGTCTCTCTGGCAGAAGGTCAGGGAGAAGCTTTCCTCAAATGGGCAGCATCAAACAAAGCAAAGGCTGACTTAACTCACTGAAGGAAAGGAGACCTTCCCTGGGAGGTGATAAACATTCCCCTGGGCAAAGAGGACAAGAGATTAACCCTGCTCTCTCCTCCCAGCTCTTCTTGTACTGCTTTTAGCAAACAACCTGTGTGCCCATGGGGCTGACCGGCATCCTCATCTCCCTTTGTTGGGCAAGATCAGATGCGCACACCAAACCTCGCAGGGAAGATTCAGACTAGAAAGACGTTATCCCAGCAGCAGCTTGTGTCCCTTTTATTTATATATTTAAACTTTTAATTTAATTCTTACACCTCCAGCCCCACAAGCTTCATCACTAAGTCATATGGGAAACATCACAGCACATAACCAAACAATAACCACCCATTTTATACCAGTTAGCTTTGGTTCCTACAGTACACGCTGTGATGTCTTCAAGGTGGTGGGGAACTACTCTATGTATGCAAAGAGAGGCACATGTGGTACTTAATGAAAAAGAAGAAATCCTGCAAAGCCTCTGTACCCTTTTGTGTGCTGTGAGCGAGCTGGCTCAAAGAATAATTAATGTTAAAAGGAAATAGTTTTGGAAGTAACACTTTTGATAAGAATACCATGGGTAAATTACAGGAAAAGCTCTCCTGCACCTGGAACGGGTTTCGTCCACAGGGCTTTAGCATAAGAAAATGAATGGGAAAACAAGAGGGGAGACTTTCTGTGCTCCTTTCATGCTCTGCATTCACATGGGAAGAATTAGAGGAATTTTTTCAGCAAGAGGGAATGTGGGTAAATTATAAATGGCCTCCTCACAGCAATATACTGAGGTTTTGACCGCTCTATCTTACAGCATTACCAGCTCCTTCTAGGGTTTCACTCTCAGCTCTGCCCCTTTTGAGGCCACAGCATGTGTGCGAGCCCCTAGGGCCAGAGGGGTAATGCCACTCTGATGCACCTCTGAAAGGCCTGGGACCACAGGAAAGCAGAAAGGATGGACTCATCCTTGTTGCGGAAGCACAACATAGAGCACCCCCATGGCAAACACTACAGACATTACAAGGAAGAATAAAGACTGAGGAAGTAAAGTCTCTGTTTTTTTTGCGGTCTTATAGCATTTCTCAGCTGAGAGACCAGCAGCCTCCTGTAAAAAGCTCATTAGAAATCTTAACACAGAAGGAAAAGCTCTTGCAATTATGCAGTTTCAACTCAAAATCTTTTCCGAGATCGTATTAGCTTTTGAGTTCTCTCATTCACCTGTAAGACACTGGAGAAGCTTGGTCTGAGAGTTGTGCTGCAGAAGAGCTCTCTTGTAAAGAAATACTTACCTACAGTCAATTAGACATTAGCCAGTGCTTTGAAGATTAGAGACTCTGAAATTCTTCAAAGCAAAGGCCTATTTTGAGCCAGTATTTCAGCCGAGGTCAAACACGACACCCAGACCTCTCCTCAGACGTCTCTGCCCTTGCGACAACAAACATGGTTTGTGGTATTTCTAATTTGTGGAGGTTTCTGAGAGATGAGCAGATCACAAATGTAAATGGCTTCAGCCCTCAGGTCAAGCAGGCAATCTGTGCCAGCGTGTGAAGGAAACGAGTATGACAGTTCACAAAACGTTGCTCCCAGGAATAAGAGCCCTCCTTTGCCTAATAAGCTAATGGCTGGCTTAAAGAGGATGCGGCGAATCCCTTGCTCCCTCCAAATTTCCTCTGGGTTGCAGCTGGAGAGCAGGCCCTGCAACTGCACAGCCTGTTAGGAGAGAGATCTGCCTACCTGAGGGCCCAAGGCTTGGACCTACTTTTGGTTACCGCATGTTTCAACATCTGTCTGAATTGCCGTGGATGGGATTCAGAAGAGCTTGAGTGTTTTACCCCTGTGCAAATGAGATCCTGCAACAAAACCTTTCCCTGGTTTTACTGTCTGCAAGACTCCTTCCACAATAATTCTCCACTTGTAACACACTTCTGCAAAATGAAGCCAGAGATGTACAAGACCTGTCCTGTCTACTTCCATTAGAGGTGGGGAGTACGCCTGTGAGATTGAAAGTAGGTCGAGGCCTTTTCATGTTCATTCAGTTTTCAGGTTTCATTTTCATACACACACACATATTGTAGGTGGGGCTGAGAGCACTGTTGATTATTAAGGTTGGATGACACTTCCCATTATAAGAGACTCTTTCATTCGCTTATAACTTTGCCAAACTCAAACCAGACTTGTTTTGTAACCACAGGTTCAAGCTGCTGGAAGAGGGGCCTCGGAGAGAAGAGCAGGAATTGGTTTTCCCTGAGTATATCCAGGTCTAAGTGACACAGAAAAGGAAACAACTTCATTTAATGGGGCTAAAAAAGGACGTGTGAGGAAGATGGTGATGATGGAAAGAAATCCATGGGATAACGGGTCAAGCAAAACTGAAATATGGGATGGGAAAGATGTGTTATAGATGGGTGGACATGGACTGTACAGTGAGAAGCAGAGTTCACTCATCCACTAAATGATGAGTGGAAGAGTAAGACTGGTTGGGTAAAGTCATGAAATAGAAACACTTGTAGGAGTTTTAAAGAATAGAGAGGGAAACACTGCTTGGCTAAACAAGGAGACTGGGAGTCAGCTGGTGGCAACAAAAGGATGGGTGAGGAAGCAGGAGCAAGATCCAACTGAAGTATTGGTGCAGGTCACCAGCTCACACCAGTTGGTCTGTGTCAATGGGAAAATGTCAGGGATGTCCCACAGTAAAGGAAGAACTTTGAATGAACATCCCAACCTATCGTGGAGAAATGAAAACAGTACAAAGCTGAACTCAACAGACACAGAGTCTCCTTTGCTTAGAAACAAGCACTATTTGTGCTCGTCAGCACATATGGCAATGGAGGTGGAAGAAGTCTCACAAGTTCTTCCAGATCCTTTATCCCAAAACTGCATCAACTTCTGCCATTGCTGCCAGCATAAACACTGAGTATGGAAAAAAACTAAATCATACAACTACCATTAAGATTAAAACAATTCAAACAGCTCTCATTATTCAAAACAAACTGAGAAAATGCATTGGCACCTAGATAGTAACTAATTTTTCTCACCCACAAGAAGGCCTACTCTACAAGAAAGAAGCTACATTGACAAAGACTACCTGACAGCAGAGGAAAAGGAGCTACCAAAGGAAGCCAGACTAATTGACAAGCACTCATGGGCAAGTCCTCACCCTGAGTGCCACAGTGTCCCTGGAAAGGCAGCTGAGAACTGATGTGCCCCAAACCCACAGTCAGTTCAGTAAATGCAAGCAAAGGCTTCTCTACTGTGTGGCTGTATTTGTAGATATAATTCTTGCAGACTATTTGGGTAGCCTGGGATTTAAAAAATGTCTATTAAAAAGTGAGATCATTAGGCAGAATGAGACTGGGTGCAAATGGGAGAAGGTTAAAACTAGCCCTTTGCCTTCACGCTTGCAGCTGGGAGCTGTGAGAGCATCTCATGGTCGGAGCACACTACTGTGGAGATAATTCGTGTCAAACTGAAGCTCTGCATTGACAGATAGCTAAGTACAATAACAATTACAATAATAAAAGCCAGGCCCTAGTATATGCTGAGTGTACGGACATTTCTTGCCCTTGAAAATAGCAAGAGAACAGTAGAGCTCTACTATCACTTAGTAAGCTAAAAAGTGCATAAGCTAAAAATGTGCGTGTGTTTCCAGAGGAATTAGAGAGAGGACTACTGATGTAAAGTCTTAAACACAGGTGGGGAATGGCAAGTACACTGCAACACATTGGAAGATGTCACTGTGAGTTTGTGAAAGGAACAAAATGCAAGCTATTACTTATAAGGATTCATACATTATATAGAAGTGGACAGCACTTACAGGTTTTTCTTAACTAAGTGGCATTTAATGTTGCAGTCTTAAGGTGTTTGCTTCTGCTGTTGGTGAGTGATTGCTAACAACTCTTCTGGATCACACTCTCACCCCAGAGCTTGAAACAGACCCCAGGAATACTGGTATCACCACATTCCTCTGACACATTGGGTAATGGAAAGGGTGAAAGGGTGAAATCCAAAACCAAAGCCACTGCCAAAAAAAAAAAATCAATAAAAAGTAGAGTTTGGAAGGAATATACAAATTATTCCTGAGGATTTAAAACAACCTCCAACTACTAGTGGCTTAGGTGAAGTCTTCCTGTGGACAGTCTGTTCTACATCTGTACACATTAATTCTTGCATCTGATGTAGACTAAATTCACAATGCAAACTGTACGTAACAACCTGAAAAGTCACATTGTTCCTTCAACTGTAAGTCATTCCCCCAAGGGCAGCAGATGAAAGTTGCACCCTCTGTCCCAGTGGTAGCATCTGTGCTGGGAATTTACAGCTCCTGGGTTAAAACTCAGATTGTGGCTAGAGGTGAGCTTGGCCACAGAATATTGATACGCCATCAATTTCTTCAGATTGCATGCAAAAGGAGGAATAATTGGGGGGAAAAAAGAGTTGATTTAAGTCAAGTTGTTAAACTTTAGGAAGCACCAAACGGAAAGTTGCCTGGTCAACTTTAATTTAGGCTCCTGCCTTATACAATGGAATTTTGATTCAGTCTTTAATTACATGATCACTTAATGTTTGTTTCACAAGATCATTTCCTCACTCAGTGCAAAGCAGTTGCCCAGGCAACCTTCATCTTTGCATTTTCAAATTTTGAGTGCTCAATTCAACAGTCTTTAAAAGAACAAGAGAAAAAGGGAACATTTGCAAGGAGTAAGTGCAGACCTGGACTAGTTTGTTTCCTTGGGGACGCACATTGCTTCTCCGAGAGGAATAAAGTTCTCTGGGAAAGCACCTGTTTTTCCATGCTAGCTGCAATAATTGTTCTGGCAGCCAATTGCTTCTCCCCTTCCTCAACCAAAACAACCCTGCGGATGACAAGCACTGCTGAGCCACGCTGCGTGGCATCTCCCTCCTGAGGTCCATCACAGCAGAGAGTGCTTATAAGCACTTAAAACATGCTGAAGTCCATCTCCCAATGCATGAAACCAGCCTTCAACCAAAATAATGAAATCATGGTTTAAGCTACCAGGGAGGGTGATTCCCCAGCTCCCAGCATTCATGTCTGACTTGGGCAGGACAGCGGATGTGACCGGCGTAGAGTGAGATATGCTTTTGGCTATCACAGCACTATGTTAGTTACTGTTCCACCCTGGCCCCCAATTAACTCCCTGCTCCAGCCTCAAATCAATTAGGTTTATGCCCCTGCCCAGTTCTCAGTGTGCTCCAGTCTCACATCAATTCTGCCTGCAGTGATTTAACAGTGATTTAGCCCCTGTCTCAAACGTACCACTTACCCCCCATGACATTGCAATCGTTCTACATTTATTTTCTCCTCTTTTTCATGCTTCTCCCCACCACTCCTCAATATGGGAAATTTGTCAAAGCACACCCTTTGCCTGGAGTTGTTTTGCTTTCACAAATTAGCACTTCCCAATAATAAAATGGTCAGCTTAAAAAGAAAAAAAAAAGGAAAACATAAAAAAAAATCCCCTTGCAGCCTCTGGTGAGAGCTCTGTGGCCTCGGTTCTCCTTCAGCTGAGGATTTCCCTCTTCAGCAACCTTTTGCTGCAACTCTTCTCCCTCCTGGCTTTCTTGTGGAGACTTCAGTACCAGTGGAGGCAGCAGCCCCTGTGTTTTCTTATGATGCTCATCCTTTTTGTTTTCTTTAGTTTGGGAATGAGAGAAGGTTTGCAATCTAAGCTGATTGCATGCAATTGCACCTAAACTGTCACAGGTAGAACTGCTAACAAAGTCAGCCTTGCCCTGGGTTTTCGTGCATGAGTATCAGCTTCCAAGCAGGCAAAGCACCTGGCTGGAGACAGCAGTTTGGGTGTTCAAGGAATGCCTGAGTGGCAGCATAAAACTAAGGAAAATAAAGACAATTTAAGAGCACAGGATCAACTCCACCTTTCCCAGCCTCAGACTCTGGGTTTTGACAGGAAAAGCCTATGGGTGTTTGCTCTCACATACCTGAGCTTTACCCTGGGTCGATCACGGCTGAAACAGCACAAGTCACAATGTCTGCTCTTGGTTTTATCATTATTTGGGTTCTCCTGTGGCTCTGGGGCAAGAAAAGTTGGGCAGTGGGATAAAGACTGACCCAGCTCCACCTTTGCAGGCTTTGTTCTTCCACATTTGCACTTCTTGCACAACCTGAGTGGACTTCTGGCCACAAACTTAAATCTGAATGACTATGGCCATAAAAGGCTCAATATCAGCTCACCGGGACAAAGTGAAACGAGATTCAAGCCTTGCTGGGAGGAATTGCATTGGGACTGTGCCCCATGGAGCATGTTGGAGTTTTGGGAAGGTGGAGGCGCTGTTGTCTGGGTTTGGGATGGATTTTGCAGGTTTAAACATGAACTCATTTCCATTCCTGACACACACAAAAGGGGGGGGGGGGGATCTTTCATATTCTAAGCCCTGTCTCAGCACTATTTAAAGTTTCCAGCCCACTATGACAGCTAAAGAAGGCATCTGAAGCTTGGGGCATCCAAAACTGTCCCTCGCCGAGGGCTGGGGACGAGCTCACAGCTCGAGGTGCTGCCTGGGTGGAGGTGATGCTGTGATGGACGGGTGTCAGCCCAGCATCGCCGGCAGCGAGCGCTGCTCCGCGTGCGGCACAACTCATTCACAGTTGCACAGATTTAGTGTAAGCTCAGGCTCCTCTGGTCCTACCAGCCCGCCTGCTTCCGGAAACTTCATATATTATATTTCAGGGTGCTAAAACATTTGTATATCCCTGCCTTATAAAACATGCAAAAATGCCATCTGCAGTTAGCATGACTAACTCCAAGCGCGCAGTCCTACTACAGATCCCCTTGCAGCTTTCTTCATTTCATTGCTAAACACTTTTCAAGAAAGAAAGAAAAATCCATTTTTAGTGCTAATGCCACCTGCAGGTTGAAGAAAAACAGTTGCAAAATCCCTGAAAACTGAACAAACATGCCTGGGTTTTTTTATCCCTCCTTCCCTATCTAACCGCAAGGAATGTTATCGTGCAGCTGCACCTTTTTCTGGATGGAAATGACTTTGTCCATTGGAAAAGTGACCTTTTCTCACTGCATGGCTTGTGTTATCTGCTCGTGGAAACTTCCACCTTACTGCTAGTTATGGCTTATGGGAAGGCTAAAATAAAATATCCATCAGCAGTTTTCTCTGTTGTTTCTTCTGCTCCAGTAACTGCTCCCTGTTCCCCTGCTCTGATGGGATATAGGGATCCCAGTCACTAACAGTCCATCCCCAGAATGTCTAATTCAGATGGATGCTCAAATGTGGACTTATCCACCTGTAGTTTCACTGCCAAGACACTGACTGGAGAAGCATAATACTGTATTTGAATGCTGGATGCAAATACCTCTGTTGGAAACATGGACCCAATCCAAAACATGAAGCTGGGATCTGCAAATTCCTTGTTTTGACACTGAATGCTTTTACCATGGTGCTTTTGAGCTTCACCTCAGTTTCCACTCCTTTAAAGTGCAACTATTGACACCAGAAGATCCCTACCAGGAAGACTCACCCTGTTCTGATGAATAAAATAACCCTAAATACACTTAGCCAGCCTCATGCTATTTAGCACCACATTAGTACCAGCATCAGGACCACCAGTAGCTGCTACCTGCAGGGACCAGTCATGTTACACGTTTTTCCCTCCGTAGAGACCCATTCACATGTTTCCCTCCTTGACACAAGCAGCACAGCTTTAAAACCAGCTCTTCCTCTCCAAAAAATGCTGCTGGGAACCTCACCACTATCACTTGTTCATCCTTTTTGTTAGTAGTAGTATGTTTTCAATTACACCACGGACCCTGCTCTCAGTTATACAGTCATTTTTCCTGCTGCACGAATTATATGTGGGAAAGAGTGAGCAGAGTTGGAACAGTCAAGTGTATTTGACTTCTTCCCCCTGCGAAAAGGGCATCTTGGACCTACGTTTTGTAACCACTGGGCTTAAGTACACGAGACTGCACAACCTCTGACACGATGTAAGGCTGAATACGATGACATAATGTTATAAGAACAGGCAGAAATAATGTGGAAAAGCCCTTTCTGGCTCTAATAGGCAGCTGGTGACACAGGTGAAACACCTACTGTACCACTTAATAAAATTATTTTAATTTAGAATGGGAATGAAGAAATGGAGCCAATTACCTTAGTGGATCTGACAGGCAACCTTAAATGGATCCTCAGCATCCTCGGTTTGGGCCATTTTTATCCCTATGAATAATGATAAAATGACTCAGAAGAGATGCCTGAGGAAACACTGCGCGCTCCCAGCCCAGATAATATTAATAAGGCAAGCTCCCAGCTGCAGAGCAAGAAACCTGAACAAATGATCCTGGTTTTGCTTGTGCCCCCTTTTCTTTGACTGAATTAGAGGAGAGATGGGTGAGGAGGCAAGGGGAAGGGCAGAGGATGGAGGGGACTGCCTGAGCCATGTCCCTGCTGCCGGATGGAATGGCTGGGATGAGTGCTGCTGCTGCCAGGCACGCTCCAAAAAGAGTTTGCAGCATTTCCATGGGCAGGAGGAATATTTGTGGCTGCACTGAGCTGAGTTGAAAGCCAAAAGTTTCAGGGGAAAGAAACCCTGGTGCCGTAGGGTGTAAAGTGGCTGTCAGTCAGGAGCAAGGAGAAATCCTGCCCCCCATCCCCATGATAACTAATAAGTAATTGCATTGGGTGCAAGCACAGGGGGAGGGATTTGCTCCCCCCATGCGTGGGTCCAGGCTGGCGGGTGGACAAATGGTCTGTTCCACGATGGCAACTCCTATTTTCCTGTGAAAATACGGATTTCATGGTGCGAGATCAGTTCTGTCAGATTAAATCAAAACGCAATAATCACTGAGCAATTGCTATCTGATATCTAAATACCCCCACCAGCCTTATCCTACTACTAATTTTAAAACAGACACCTCCGAGAAGGAGGATTTTATATATATATATATATATATTTATTTTTCCTAGGGAGAGGAATAAAAATCCTCTGAACTGATAAAAATTAATCTCAATTCATGTTACTTTCAGCGACAGCGATTGTACCAGGCGCACAGGCTGTCCAGCAGTATTTCTGGGATGAATCCTGCATCTTAAAATAAGACAGAGGAGCCCAAGAGATGATGTTTTGGAGGAAGATTTCCCCCCCTCTCCCTTCTCCAAAAAGCATCTCCCACCACAACTTGTGGGGGAAGAGAGGCCACGGGAACCACTGTGCCTTTAAGAGCAGATGTAACTTGCGGATCAAAAGGGCACAGCATTCACCCATGTCATTGTCCCCCCCTGAAAGATCAAAACCTCATTATATACTTGGTGCAATATCTGTTCTTTTAAGGTAGTTTACAGAATTCTTCTCTTTATATATATATATATATTTATTATTATTTTCTTTTCCTTACAGCCAGCCCCCACTTCTCCTTTTCTCCATCTATTCTTATCACTTTCGAATTACAGAGATCTATTTTCAGATGAATGCACTGAACAAAACCTTCATCTGGGTTGGGTGGGTTTTTTTTCCCTCTTCTCTCTCCTTTTTTTTTTTTCTCCTCCCTTTTTTTTTCCCCTCTTTTTTTTATTTCCCAACATGGCGGTACGTGCTTATGCCCGCTATCTGCATAAGTCTTTTGTGTATTGCTAATGGAGTGCTGGAATTGTGGCAGCTCTGAGCAGGGAATACATGTGAGCAACAATATGCTGACAGACCCCTCGGTGGAATCTAATCTGTTCCAGCTCATGCACTCCTCAGAAACTATTTAACTTTCATTAAACTGTGTTTGATATCAGCTAAATAGAATGCATACGGCACCAATATAGCTCATATGGTCTCATTCATTCGATCACAGCAGTGCTTTTTTCTTATATTTTCCCCCCACTTGTGTCACTACCCGGTATAGCTGGGTAAATAGGAGACCTTTGAAGATATAGTTAGTACTCAGATTTCTTTATTCTTTTGTGCTGGTTTCTTAGTGTTGAAACAGTGATTCATGTATGTCTCAGACAGCCTCCATTAATTTCATGTAATGTAGCTTTTATCTCGTAGCTGGGACAACTATCTCCAGCACTGTCTCCCTATAGCATCTCTCATACAGCAGCCCACCGGCTTCCCCCGCCCCAAGCACCCCTTTTTCTCCCACGAGCAGCTCATTTCTGGAGAATTTACTTTTGTTTTGTTATGTTGTGTGTAATGGGGTGGAGGGGGGGTGGAAATCAATAAAGAGGCTGAGATTGCGGAGGAGAAGTAAGGTAAAGATCTTCCTGGCCGCGTGGATGTCTTTATGGCTCACGTAGGGAGGAAAAAAGGCAGGGGGGAGCGGAGGAGGGAGGGCTTTGAGGGGAGTGGGCTAAAATATCTTTCGTGGCAGCGGCTGGATAACAGTTTTTTTAACCTATTCACAGCGCACTAATTTGATTATGAATGCAGCACAGTGGGAGCATGCAGCTTCTGGGGAGCAGGAGGAGGGGGCGACGGGCACCGGGTTGACAAGCCGGGGCTGTTCAAAAAGTTTGAACAGTCAAAAGAGCCTCAAAGCTAAAGCAAAATGAATTATCAAGACCAAAAACAAAAACAAAAAAAAAAAAAACTCACCAAAAATCATCATTTAAAACCCCAAACCCCCTGAAAAATGCACAATTCCCCAGTACCGAACCATGGAGCCCTTCGAACCAAACGGAGCTGTGCGTGGGTCCATTAAAAGCACAAATAAACATTGTGATTCCAGTTGTAAATAAAAAGAGGGGCGGAATAAAAGCCAATTCCCTCTTTTTTGTTTTGCCTCTTGAAAGCATTAAAGACTTCTTCACCTTCCAAGGAGGATGGAAGAGGCAAAGCGACGTCTATTTGATGGAGGAAAGCAAAAGTGATTACCTGATGTTTTCTTTAAAGATTTTTTTTCTTTCCAATTATGTTTTATTAAGTCCAAAGGAATAATCATGATTTTTTTTTATATATATTGCTTAAGAGGAACAACATGGGGTCCTTCGGTAAAGGGAACCCAATTATTTGGGATATTATTTTGCAAAACCTTTTCATTTTATTAGTATACCAGAGGGTTTTCACATTTGCGAGGCTAAATCCTGGCTATTATTACTTTTTGGGAAAGAAATGTCTCACTGGGGCAATTAATTTTATACATTAACACTATTCGCTGCTGTGTTGCATGGTTTTAAGAAGAAGGAGAAGGGAAAGCAAGCTCCTCGCACCATTTATCATTCAGTTCAGAACGGGGTCACCGACGCCAGCCCAGGTAATACAAAATGAGCTTTTCCGAGGGAAGATTTTGCTGTGCAGCAACTTTGGAAAGTCCTGGGTTGAGCCAAGTCTAGTGGCACTTAGAGCACAAGCCCTGGGTCTATAGGTAGTGTTAGAGCAGTGGCTGCCAAAGGGAAAGCAGAATCCTGCCCTATCTGCTCCCTAGAAATCAAATCCCACTGCAGTAACTTTAGTCCTGAGCCTGGTGAGGCTGCACAGAGAAGGGCTCACTGTTACCAGTCAAAAACTACAGAGATAAGCTTATTGACGTTTTTACTGTACGTTATTAATCTTATTAATAGCCTTCACAAAGGGTAATTGAAAATGCATCTGCTATAATCACATTAGTCTTCATTTTAGGGCATTTTTTGTCAAAGTAAACTAGAGAAGAGTAATTAACACTGCTGTTATTTACCCCTGGTTTTGGGGAAGACAGGCTGATTTCACCAAGCACCACGCAGCCCAAATTCAGAGGCAGTAAAATTAATGGCTGTGGTTTCTGGTCCCATGAGCTTAAAGATAAAACCAGCTTTAATATTGCAGGATGAGTGAGCACAGGTCTAGGGGTAGCAGAGGTGATGTTCACCTGGTTTCTGTTCCATCCAACACAGGTTGCCTAGACCTGTCACCTCTATGCTACAGGTAGGTAGCAAAGGCCGCAGCCTGCCCTGGTGCTCTTGCATTTAAAAACATACCTTAAAAGATATTGTTGTAGGGTAAGGGCAGGGACACACTTGGGAAAGGCAATGGCTGGAGAGCATTGATCTTTTTGTCCCTGCTGAATGGGAGTAAACCAGGAGCAAAACCTACATGGCAGCTGTACATCTTTGCATCACTTCACATGGTGCAACAGCACCAGGAAGCCTCTCCCAAGGGGATGGTGACAGCAAGAACCCTAGTCACACACAGCACAGATGGCCACTGAGGAGAACCCCCCTGCAAAACCCCAGCCAGATCACCTTGGCTCACAGGATGAAAAGCATCACTGATGTCATTGCAGTTCATCCTGCTTGCCCTGTCCCATGGCTACCCCAAATAACACTGCCTCGTGTGCTTCCAAATTAGAGCCAGCACAGCCCAAACCCATGCAACAGCCACCCCATGGGGCTCTGAAGATCCCCACAACACAGGGAAGGGTGATGGGTGCAGATTTGTCCCTTCTTAGCTTGCCTGGGAAATGCACCACGTGAAACATGCATGGTTGGGGCAGTCAGACCCATAGTGCTATTCCTCTCTGTATGCTCCATTCTGTTTCATTTTCCTCTTCTTTGGGGCAGTTTGGGAAGCCCCATTGGACTGAACAAAGTGACAACTTTTATAGTGCAGAAATCCAAGGTCTTTGGAAAACAGTCTATGGGGTTTGCGTGCAGCCCTTCAGGACTCAGAAGAGTTCATACCTCAAAGCCAAAAAGAAATCTGCAGTGATGTAAAAGCCCTATTTATTATATATATATGCATGTATTTATTTTTTCTGTAATATTCACTTTTGCTCCCATGCACCATTGCCATCAATAAATGACAGAGAAATGCATAAATAGCCAGCATTGGACCGGTGGGAAAGCACGGCAGCGCCGAAGAGCAAATGCCCAAATGCTTTGCCATCAGGTACTGCTAAGAGAGGCAGCTCTGATTCATAATCTCTGCTCAGCACTTCTCTTGTGCTCTAATGAAAATCATGGCATATTGGTTGCTCTCGCTGCCAAGTGATATGGCCATGCCCTCTCCACAGTATCCAGCTTCAAACACGCTTGATGGGCACTCTCCGGGGGGACTGCCTGTGCTGGTTTTACATTGCTAACATATGTAGGTACACCTGAAAGCTACAGCCTGCCACTTCTCGTGGACCTCGCTGGGGTACCTTTGCTCTTTTGCCACCAAGGGTTAATTTTCTAATGGCTGCTTTGCTGCTGAAGCTGGCCAAGTTTTTCATCGCCTGCAGAGCACCACAAGCTGTGATTTGGAGCCAGAAAACACCATTAATTTTCTAAATAGGAAGGATCACATATGTAAACTGTCTGGGTCTATAACCAGTTGGGCAGGTAGAAGGCAAAGAGAAGGAAAGTGTTTTTTTTTTCTCCTTTCCTCAGGCACTGAAGCAAAATAAACCCGAGGCTGGTGGCTGCATTGAAGTTTCCCAGCAAAGCTGGGCTCTGCCTTGCCATCCCCCTGTACCACCACCACACACACGCACACACACACAGATATACACACATGGTGTCACCCATGGCAGTGCCCGTTTTTACTGCAAAAGGTCAGGTTGATGAATTATTGAACAGTTATTGAAGTTTTTTTTACATGAGGCTATACGGAAAAGTTACTGGAAAATTCAAGCATAGACCATAGAAAAATAATGCTTATGGTTCATATCAGAACTGAGCTGATAGCTTTTCCCATGCCAGCATGGCTTAATCCTGCCCCACGCATCACTGCAAGCACCCACTTTGTGCCCAAAGAGGGTGGCCTCAGACCCTGACTCAAGCAAAGAGCTGCAAAACTGTGATCCTGGTGTTGCTACCACATCATCCTCCTCCAAAACACCCGCAGCCGATGGGTACCACAGAGCAGGCAGACAGGTGAGAACATCATTGTGGTGGTGCAGAGCGAAGGGATGCGGTCCCCTGGGCACATCTGCCTGCCTGACCACAGGCTGTGCCTCGGTTTCTCTCTTTATAAGCTGATGTGCAGATACCGACCACAGAGGGGTGCTCTGGGTCTTAATTAATTAATTAACGCCTTGTGCAAGCACTTGGAAGGCCTTTGGAGGAGGGTGCTACCAAAGTTCACATTATTAAATGGGTTTAAGGAAAAATAATAATAATTTTCCTTTTTTTTTTTTTTGTGGTTGTTTTTCCAAGCGTTTCTTGCAACACTTGGCACTCTGTGGTTGAGGTTTCCACCTTTTTCTTCCCTCTCCATCCCTGGCAGTGTTCCTTTGTGAGCTGAAGTAGGAATATCTGCGGGCAGGACCAAGGGCTCCCTCGACTGGCAACCACCATGCTTGGTCCCAGCACCGCATGAACAGGGACCCCACAGCTCCCCAGGGCAGAACAAACCCTCAGCCCAGGACCAGGGCACAAGAATTAAATTGTTCCGAGTTAGTCAATACATCTAAGGCACAAAAGAATGAAGTTATTTTTACTTTCAGGTGCCATGCCGAGGCTGGATGAGGCTGTGACTGCATCACAACCTTTGAGGTCCTCATTCTGCACTTACCACTGCAACCGTTATCCCAACCAGATGCAATAACCACTGCAGGATTAGGTCCTTAATTAGTTCAATATTCCCCCCCCCCCGCCCTCCCTTTTACCGCTTTCCCTCCCAAGGAAGAGTATTAGTCATTAAGGGCTCAGCAGAGCCCACTGGAGCTCATTTTAGCTGAGCTCTCCCTATGATCTTCCCAAGCCTTTAGCAGGGAGCGAGCCTTGGACTCTCTTTCACGGGCTGCGTTGTGACCTGGCTTCAAAGTGTGCAAAGAGGTTCCACGGCTCCCTTTGTGCAGCGCAGTCTCTTAATTGCACTTTTAAACACAGTGTAATTTTTGTAATTAACATTATGGTTTCAGAGGGCAGAGAAGCCTGCACTATGCTAATTACAAACTGGAGTAGTCGGAGTAGAAATTCAAGGCTCCGGTTGCTGGGGCCGAATGCAGTTTTTATGAAGGATTTCAAAGCTCCTCCGTGGGCTCTGTGTTCTGAGTTATCATTAGCATTTGATAACATAAAGAATTTTTATAACATGTGACAGATTTCAATGTGAAGATTTCACCTGATAACTGGAAAATTTACATAAAGACCTTCATTAGCTCTCTGCTCACATTACTGCGAGTGGAAGAACTACAGCGTGCTGCCTCCATGTAAGATGGGGCTTGGGAGCCGAAGAATTTGTGCTTTATAATAAAATTTATAGTACATTACAAAGGGAGGTTATAATAATCCTCAATGATGTTAGGAATCAGAGCAATTCAAAGAGTGAAAGAGCGCGAGAGGTGATGGGAAAGGATATTTCAGTACTGCCATGCAGCAGGAGGACTGCGGGCTGCAGCAAAGGAACTACGAGTGGGAACATAAAACATCCCAGAGCAGACGCTCAAACCATCACCACAATGCCAGCATCAGGGCCAGCTCCCAAGCACGGGCTGGGACCCATTCGAGCTCACTTACATTGTCATTACAGCAGTGTGGGGCATCTTTCTGGATGGGGTAAACGATATTTATCATGACTCCTGCTGCCTCCCTACTTGCTGCTGGCATGGGTGGTATCTCTGCAGGATGCATCATCCCTCACAAGGCATGCATTTCCTTTGTGATCATGGATATAGCACATAGCCATGTAGCCACATCATCACAGAATTCAAACTACACAGAAACCACTAGGAAAAGCTTATCAGTATCTCTCTTATGGTTGTGGCACCCTAGTGGAAGGTGCCCCTGCCCATTTCAGGGGAGCTGGAACTAGGTTGCTTCCAACTCTACCCAGTCAATAATCCTATGGCTTCTCCTGGGACAACACGTTGTTTCCCAGATGTCTGCACGACTCCAAGACTTTTCCATTGTCTCTTGAAGGTTGCCTGGCTGCATCCTGTGGACATTTTATTTTCTGACATTTCACATTTATTATAATCTCCAGGCAATAACTGAAATTGCTCACTGGCATAGTGCCACACTGGACACAAACTCACATAAGAAAACCACAAAGTAGCGGATGATGCACATGGAGCTGCTCTGTGGCACAGTCCTGCCACACCAAACTAACCAGGGATGCCTCAGATGGGCATCTGAGCAAGGGGAGGACACAGCCAGACTCAAGACACTAACCTCACTATTACTGGCTTCTTCAGAGTCTTCTGATGCTATAGGAATCACAGAATTGTTAGGGTTGGGAAGGACCTTAAGATCACCCTGTTCCAACCCCCCTGCCATGGGCAGGAACACCTCACACTAAACCATGTCACCCAAGGCTCTGTCCAACCTGGCTTTGAACACTGCCAGGGATGGAGCATTCACAACTTCCCTGGGCAACCCATTCCAGTGCCTCACCACCCTAACAGGAAAGAACTTCTTCCTTATATCCAATCTAAACTTCTCCTGTTTAAGTTTTAACCTGTTACCCTTTGTCCTATCACCACAGTCCCTAATGAAGAGTCCCTCCCCAAATAGAACCAGTTTCTGAATTCCTTCCCAGGTTAAAAGGCCTCAACTTTAGGTAAGTAAACCATCTAGCTCTTCCTAGAGGAAACCCAAGCAATCTCACCAGCTGAAGCATAAACTTCATTCCTCTAGCCTTCCAATCAAACTGCTGAAACCACATGACATCCCTGACAAGGCTCTTTGGTCCTGTTGCACGAGGACCAGACACATGGGGTTTTCAGAGGAACCTCCCTTCCCTCCAGTTTTGCCAACCCAGTGGTTGGAGAAACCAAAGAGCAACCTTAGATCAATGATCAAACTTTCATAGTAGATGGCTTTTATTTTTACAAAATATTTGCTTCCAGCAGAGTGTATCTTAATTTACAAATGCAGAAATCTGTCATTAAGCTTTGACCCAGCTTCATGGCATTGTCAAATGCAATAACGTATCTTTTAATAGTTTTATATCAAGTAAGGATATAACATATCATTAGTTTAAATGTATTTGCAAGCAATTACCCCCACCAGGATATTTGTGAATGCTCATGCAAAATTGATGAAATTCTGACATGCTTAAACATTGTTCATTTAGCTCTATTCCTTATGTATAGAAAAAATAGAATAAATAATTCTGCTGCCACTTGCAAACTACTGTGAGGCATTTTCATTCTGTTCCTGGTTTCTGTCCTGCCTTTAAACTATAGCCCTTGGTGATCATTTGGAAAAAAACAGTTTCATATATGTTTAATTTTAAATAGATGTACTAGATTATTCATTCCTCTTATTATTGTTCAATGCAGTAATTTAAACATGGACTAGATTTACTGTGTGTCAGCTGCCTTTCTTTTACAAAATGGGATAAATTATTAAACGAGTAGAGGTTGTTTGACAACGGGTTTTCCAGTACTTCACAAAAGAAAGACCTTTGACATTCAGCTGTCTTTTGAAAAGAATAAAGAGTAAATCAATTAAGTCTCTATGCTGTGGTTCAAAAACATACTGTTATGGCACATTCTTGCTTACCTCGAAGTTGACTTGGTAAGACTCAACCCATTGTAGATATGCCATGTGGTAAATTATTGATTTAATTGTCTGAGTGCCTTGCAAGCAGCACATACTGGTCCAACCACCTTAAAGAGAGCCACTACTGCAACTTCTCTGCTCATCCCAAGCTACAGAAGATCATTGGTATCAATCTCTGACGATATTTGCCACCAACCTGGAAGGCCTTTTTACAAGTATCTGGTTTTGGCTGCAACTAGCAGAGGCTCAGCCTTTCCAAGAAATGTGCTCGTTGACCACATTGAGGAAACCTCGTGTTTATGAGAGTCTATGTGAGAAGATCTTTGAGAAAGTGGAGGGGATGTCAGGTCTAGATGCTAAAAGCTCAGATAAAACTTGGATGTCAGGGTACTCCCTAGCAGGAAAACCTTGAGTTCATGGGAAACTGGACTAGCAGACCCAAACAGTGCTAATGTTTTCTTTCTCATTTGGCCTCTACTAATTGCAGTATTTACTGCAAAGCACTGGGGATGCTTTGGAACAAAAAGAAATACATCAGTTTAACATACCACATCAGCCAACTGAGCCTAACCCAAGCAGGACATTAACTACAAAAATCAAAATTAGTAAAAAATATAATGAAAATCAAGAAAAATCAAAACAAAATCTAACCAAAACCTTATTTTCTTTACCTTATTTACACAGCACTGTGGTGGCATCAATTCTGTATCAACAGCAGTGTGAGGGAGTATGAGCGTACGCAAGGGGATTTATGCTTTGCAACTCAGGCTTGGTGTGGTTAGAATTTATGGATATGTCTATTTATTAGACTTATTGGCTCTGCAGAAACCAAAGATGAGTGTTTTTTCCCTGCCAGAATTAAGATTTCCTTAATTTCACTAAACATTCATCTCTCACATCTTCTTTGCTGTGCTTTTCCATTCCCCAGTGGCACAAACATTTTACACACTAAGGGCCTATCCAAGACACGAGCAGAAATTACTGAAACTACACATGGAAACAGACTACCCAGCTTTGGAGTCTCCCAAGTTGCTTTCTTGCCTGTGAAGGATGCTCCACTGCTATCTTTAGGTTGGAACTTCATTCAGTCAAGTTGTTACATCCCTCCCAAGTGGCCAGATTTTCATTAGCTCCCCTGGGGATTGCTCCTGCCAGGAATCTTTCTGTACTATTCAGCTCTAGTTTTCTATTTCTCACTTTTTCCTCCAGACGAAGAGCTTTTTGAGCAGAGTGACAGCTCACAAGAGGTCTTTGGGCCTGAGGTCTCCCCCAAGGCCACTTGCACAGAGGGGTGTCAGGGCTGTGGGTGCCACCATGGAAGAGGAAGGTGCACGCATTTATCTAAAGATAAAGAATAAGTAAAAAACCACCTAAAGTTGTGTCTTTCAATAAATCCTTACCAGGCAGCAATATTTTGTCTCATGGCAGAAGAATGAAGGCAGCAGATGTGGGGTTTGCACCTGCATTTTGTCTTGGGGGGGAGCTTAGGAAGCAGCTCACCAGGATTTTGCAGTCTCCTGCAATCCCACTTTAAGCATTGCTTCCTGAGAAAAGGTTAAACGAGGTTTAAGCACAATGTAATAAACCTTCACTGTTCATAAAGTTGTGTGATAAATGCACTTGTGGTTACTCCAGATAAAAGCACTGAGGTCAGCAGGCAAAACTGGGAGGCAACAGCCCCACAGAGCCAGATCCTAGTATCAGGCAAGCCATCTTTCAGTGGGGCAAGATGCTCACCTGCAGCCCATCCTCAAGATGGAATGGGCTGGGATAACTCCTCACCCATCACAGACACATTGCTTGCAAAAAGGCTTGTGACATTTGTGATTTGCTTGCAACTTTCAACCCAAATTGCCTCCTGTGTGCTTGGTCCTGATGGGGAAGCAAACCCACCACGGTTTCCATGTTCATTTTGAAGCTGAAACTAGATGATGGGGATTGGATCTAAATGATCTTCAGGTCCTTTCCTACCCTAACCATTCTATGATTTGGAAACAGGACTTGCTGAGACTCCAAAGCTAAAGATGATTGCGTTGAGGTCAGATTCTTCTCCTGTTTGGTCTGGAAAGCACCCCAAAGCACAAGAGGGCCCATGGAAGCAAATTGAGTATGGTGCCACTGACTGTAGTTCAGGTGAGCAGAATGGAGTTTCAATTATTACTGTTATTTTAAAAGGAAACTCTGATTCCTGGGTGTATCCCAATTTTATCGAGCTCATTTTCCCTAAGTTTATCTGAATAACATGCCCTTTGCTTGCAATAAAGAAATACCATATACCCCATCATCACAAGTAGCAGTTTATATGAACATAACATTGTTCTGATGAGTTCAGGTAGGAACCTGTTTGCTTATAAAATTTCTCCACAATTTGCAGTATTTATGATTCAGAAACCAGGCCAAGAGGGAAGAATCCTGTATGGCAGGGAGCCCTTGGGCCTGCAGATTTGATTCACAAAATATGGATACAGTCACAGAGTAATGATCGTGTTGGAAAAGAAATAATTATAGTAGCAAAAAAGCATAAACTTACAGTGTATTCTCCTCCTTTTTGGCGCTCAGTGACTGGGTTTAGCCCTGACGGGCTAAAACTCAATGCCAGGGTGGTCAAAACCCCTCTTTGCCGGCATTGCAAGAATGTTAAACTGCTTCTCTATGTGTATGCAACCACTGAGGGAAAGAGCAGGACAAGGACAGATACCTTAGGGACACGAGATAACCAGGAGAGGCTGATCATCAACACAGAAGCCAAGAATCCTCCTTTGTAGTGCTGAGATACTGGAGAGATTGTGTTGGCCTGAAGATGTAGTAAAGTCTCATGAAGATTGGAGTAAATTGGAGAAAGATTTCATTCCTCAGTTATGCCAAGCCCAGACACTCCAGCTGATGAGAAAGAAAAGGGATTTCCCCCGTGGGACATCTAACAATAAGAACTTTACATCAGCAGCACATCAAGAGACAATATTACTCCAAGTGCTTTAAGATAAAAAAGATGTGAGTCCTTTTTAAGAGGTTTCTTCACGGGTTGGATCCCTCAAAGCCAATGTAAACTGAGACCATGCACATCACTGTGGTGTATGTTAACCATGAAATGCCATGGTGTGGAAGATCAGCCATGTTCAAGACGGCACTTCTTTCCCCACACTATAGGATGCCTGTGGCAGATGAGCCATAAAGCCAACACTTTATGATGGCTGGCAAATGTTTGGTTGCAAACAGAGGCATTCCACCAACGAGGCACTTGTTAGTGTAAGGGCCCATCCATAAACCGTGTTTTTACAATAATTCCCTTCAAATTGGATTGTTGTCATGATCAGAGAGCCATTTACTGGAAGCAATTGCTAATTACACACATGTCCCCTGTAGGGAGGATGTACAGCAAAATGAGCATTTTGGAGGGGATTTCTTGCGTTTTGTAACTCCTACAGTTTCACCCATGGATATTTTCCAACAGGCCAGGCTCAACATTTCTTCATCCGACTTCAGCAAGAGTTTTGGCTCAGCACAGTCCTGCGAGACTCTACTGTATATGTTTTGGTCAATTAGAAAACAAAACATGAAAACAAATACTCCTTGAATCGCTCTAAAAATCCCATAGGGCATCCTGTCCATCCAGCTGACAACTCAAATATTTTCCTTTCAGCCTATTCCCAGCACGGTTTTCACTGGCCAGCGTGGCATGGCTTTCCTAGATCTCTTGGGAGACCAGTCCACGCATCACTAGATGGTATTTTTTTCTTCCACAGCATCACTAAGTTTTCCTTAGCTCAGTATCATCCCATTACTCTTTAAAGTATCCCAAATAATTTCTCTTATGCATACACTAGTAGCTTTCTTGTCTATCCAAACTCCTCACCAAGAGGTCTTGAATTCTTCTGCTCCGAAAGAAGTCAACAAGCCATATCTGCTAAAGATGGATTTCACCTTTGGAGAGTAGCTGTTTGAAGAGATACCTTTACTCCTGATTTCAAGTCCTTCACAGCTGCTCTAAGACCCTCTTGCGTTGCCAAAGAGCCTTGGTGTAAGCCCAGTGCTGTGTGGAAACTTGCCCTGAACCCAAGGCGTTCTGGATCCTCACCACAACACCTATGTGCATGCATTCAGCACATACATTTCTGGTTTACATGCCTAAAGAGAATGGCTATTGCCTCCTTCACATATGACAAAATAAAACAAATTGCATTACATATTACAGCAACATGCTTTGGGGTCTGCAGGAGCTGTCTGTCTGCAGGAGTGATAAATCCTTTGGCCACACAGTTACCCTCTGATATCTAAAGAAACCCACCTGGATGAAAAGAAGGGGTCAGATTTATTCCTGGAGCAATTCCACTAAAGGAAACTGGAGTAACTCCAGACATTAATCTGAACCAGTATCTGCAGTGCAGACCAGTTGTGTTGTATTTCCTAGCTGAAATTAAAAACTATGTAAAGTATCCAGGGCTCCAGAGCACTGCATTTTCCTCTTTAGCTGATTGGAATCCTTTCAATAAAAGTGTAATGGGGAGAGTAATGAACGCCATTATTTTGTTTAGAGACTGGGGGGACGTAGGCAAGAGCTGGTCAGAGCAATTGGGGTAAAGCATTCTCCATCAGGAAATGCTATTTTGTCAGATAAGAACTCGGTGCAGGAGCCAGCACGTTTTGATACAATTTCATTTAAAACAAAATTGAACCATGGTGTTTTGGCGAGAACAAACTCTAAAATTAAATTTCATTGGAACACCGCAAGTCAATTATTCATTGCAAAAGAAAAAGTTGTTCTGAACTCTTCCTTTACGTTCTATTCCTAATTATAAAAGAAAAGAAATACATAATTGGAATGAAACCTTTTGATTTATTGAACTAGAACATTTTGACTAATTCAAAATAGCGTGTCCCAGAAATGTGTTTTTCACAGGCAATTTCAACTTTGTGCTTCTGTTCCAATTCGGAACAAAACTCTAGATTTTGAAATCACAAATTTCCCACTTAAATGGAAAAAATTCTGTATGAGAAAGCCAAGCAGCTTACACAAAACGGATGGCAATTTTACACCTAACTTCCCTTTCCAGTGACTTCAGAGCAGCTTCAGGGACATCTGAATAGGCAAAACAAGGCACCGAGCAGCACAGGAGGAAACAGGATGATACAAAAGATGCAAAAGTCAGGTAGGGAGTACAGTGCTTTCTTCAAGGGAGATATCAGGGGGGTGTGAGTAAGGATGCCTGACACTCTGGAAAACTGGGTGAGACTCAGAGCTCATAATTCAGTGGTCAAAACAAGTGGCCTTCAAACAAATGGCCACCCCACTGTGGAGAAGTTATCACAGGGGTCTCCACACTGCTTTTCCTCTTCCAGACCCCACTTCCCACACAGCACAGCCTGAGCTGCAAGGGAACACACACCTCCACCCCTGTAATTGTTTGTAGTGGAAGGGAAAAGCAGTGACCAGGCTATTGAGTAGTTAACCACACAACTGTTACCTAATGGTCCTAATTTGCATGATTTTAATAATAATGAATAAAACCAAACAGTTAAGTTGCACTTCTACCTCAGCAAAACGGGGCTATAATTGTGCAGAGAATAATTTTATGGGTGAATTGTGCCCTATATTATAGGAGATTAGAATAAAGTGCTCTAATATTCAATGTCTTAGCAGGTGCAGGCACTTACCTGGGCAATTAAAGTCTTTTTAATATACAAATCACAGCCAATAAGACTACTGGCATGGCAAACTGGATCTTTCAGGATGTATTGTGTTGGCCTAAAATAGTTTTTTTGTTTGCTAGCAAGAATTTCTCTAACTTTTGTTTAATAGAGAAAATGACTAAAGGCAGCCTCATTTGCAGAAGATTCTTAAAACACTTGGATTGCGTCATTTCTGTGAAAGCATTTAACATGCACCTATCTTTCTGCAATACATGCATTAGTGCATTTCACTTTGTATCTCTTTTTGAAATATACGCCATAACAATTAATCTATTTCAATATTATATCTGCTAGGGACTACTGGGATGGGTTGAATAGAATTTAGCCTTGAAATAATAATCAGATCATGGAAAGCATATGAAATTTTCTTTAATTGATGAATTCATCAAGCTCATTAAATGCTTTCTTTTGTGCTCGGAGCATACAGTAGATAGGAACAGGTAAAATAGGTGCATTGTGTCCTGTGAAATTTGCAGAAAAGCATTTGAAGTTGCAACTTCAAAAAATGAGGAAAACCAGCTCTGCACATAGAACCAACCTGTATTAATAGTTTCACATCTTTGCTGCCTTTCAAAATAGCATGATTTTGCATCCAAATACCAACCAAAAGTGCAACAGAAATTACTGTTAGTAGCTTTAAAGAGTGAAGACAGAGAAATGAGGTTTGTCACTGCATCCCACCGCTTCTCCCACCCAACCCCATGGTAGGGTCCTGCTCTATAGGACAGGAGGTGCTAGATCACCCATAAACCTACTTCCCAGATTGCTATGACCCAAAAGTGCAATTTAGGTGAGGATGGGGATTGTTGGAGTCTGTAAAATGATTGTCCCTTTCTCGTTATTGCCTGGTGGAAAACAATCCCGGTGGTTTCCCAATGGAGGAGCCACAGCGTGGCAGCTTCCTCACTCAATTCACACCTCTGCGTGTGCAAAGAGGTGCAAATTGCACCTCCTGGAGCTGCCTCACCATGGGGTGTTATCTTAATGGAGGGCAAGCATTGTTTGCACAACTACCCTTTGAGCAGCTCCTCTCCTGGAAGGCAGATTACATCCAGGGACAGTCCTCAACCCCAGCTCCGCAGCAGGTTGCCCTTGGCCACTTGGGTCCCAGAGGGAATGACACAGCGCCGGTATTTGCAGTGATGGGGACATGCCAATCCCATTCTGGCTGCACCAGGAGGAATCACAGCCTTTCCCATCTTGGAAACAGACTGTGGAAGAGTGGCCTGAAAGAAGCTGGAATAATTTAGGGCTGAACACAGACTGACAGCTGCATGAGAAGTAGGTTGCACAAAGGCCAACAGGGACATGCTCAAACAGCACATGCAACCACAGAGCAAGTCCAGCGATGAATGTTGTGCTAGATCACCATGTCTTCCAACATCCCACAGAGGTAACAGACTGACATCAGTTTACACACAGAGTGCATTCAGCATGCACCATACAGATGAGTATTTGGCTGGAAATTGGCACTTCAAACATTTGGCAGGTAACCCTATCAGTCCCAAGTGAGACTTCCTCCTTCTTGGAAGAGGTTGGTGGTTTCCACACAGCTTTGTTTTAGCACAGAGGTGGAAAATACTCAGAGCATGGCCAGTTAAGATAGAAAACCATTTTGCAATATAGATGAACATGGGCTTTTCCACCTCAAGGGGGTTTAATAACATTTTAAACCACGCACCTTAAAAACCAGTTATATTTCCAAACTAGGCTTCCCTTTCCGGTTTACAAGGAGAGACGGGCACCTGCAAAACATGAATTGCATGCCCCGTGCAGGACACTAACTCAGTAGAAAAGCCACTCCCCAGAAGATGCCTCTCCCTGTATAATCCAAATAGGAAGAGGCTGGATACTGTCTTGGACATATAATTCTTAGATAGATAAACATTGATTTATCACAGGGGGTGCAGTAATCCCCAAGGACCTTCTCCTGGAGCCCCTTCCCATGGGGAACAGCACTCCTTGCTGGAGAGCATGTACAGAGGACAAGCTGGAGAAAGCAGTGGCCACCCTCTTTGCTGGGAGGGTCATTCAGCAGCCCCATATCCCAAAGGCAGTTTGTGAGTCCAGATCTCCCGCATCCCTATTTTTCGATGCTTATGTCATTAACCACAGCATACTTGGCTCTCCTCTTGTTAAACCATAAACATGGGAAAATCCCTGAAGTTACCAATGCCTTCAGAAAAAATAAATAGTGGAAGCTCTGAGCCTCTCTGCTCCTGCTGCAGAAACAGTTTTAAATCAAGCTTTGGTTCATACCCAAGCTACTCCTTAAAGGAACTTAAAGCACTTTTAACATTCAGATGTACTCGCGCGCCCAGCATCAACATCTTGCCTTAGTCTCTTCTGAGTTAGCTGGGAAATAAACATCTGCAACTGCTTTACATACTTTTTGCATTCTCATTTCCTAGGCCAAAAGTCTTCCACTATCAAGCCACAAATTAATCTAATTATTTGGATATTTAGGCCATTTAGGCTCAAGTCAGCAGAGAGTTAGGCATGCGTCTAATACTGCTCTGCAATGTAACTGCTGGGGGACTAAAGATAAGCAGATGCCTAAATGCTGCGCTGAATTAAGCCTCAGTAACAGTATCTTCAGAAGCTGGCTTTAAACAAACTGGTTTTAGGCAAGTAAAGGATTGGAATAGAAAAGCCAGAGGATGGGAAGGTATTTACCAGGTGTTGCAAACACACTGTGAAAGGAATAGATTGTTTTTAAGAAAACTACTCAACATATGGCTGAGATAGCTGGAATAATGATGAGGATAGAACAATAAAAAACAAAATATTTTTGTAACTCATCATATGGTGACTTTGACAAGTCTGAGGAGGTGTACTGCGCCTTTAGCATCGCCTTTGGAAAGGCCGGCAACGATAAATCTGCAGCTTTCTTGCACAGCACAAACATGAAGGTGTCCCATTCTGCAAGGGGTGACCATTAAGCTTTGCCTTGGCCCTCTGGTTGGCCTGGCCTAAAGAAAAGTGATTTGCAGAAAGGACCTGTGACCAAAACTAATATAGCACAGAACATGCAATACTGTAAATAGTTAAATGAAACAACATAAGAGCGAAAGCAAACTGTAAGAATATCATGTTTCCAACTGTAATGTGGGCATTTATATGCAATAAAAAAGCTAAATTATCCAGATCCATTATCCTGATGTTCAAATTCCACACATGACTCCACTTTGGGGGAACAGCAGGAATGTGACATCCCTTTGGGGACCACCCTGGGACAGCCACTGGAGGGGACACCCCAGCAGGGCATTAATGGGTGGGATCAAGAGGGAAATTATCATAGAATCACAGACCGGTTTGGGTTGAAGGAACCTTAAAACTCATCCCGTTCCTACCCCTGCCATGGGCAGGGACACCTTCCACTAGAGCAGCTTGCTCCAAGCCGCATTCAACCTGGCCTTGAACGCTGCCACGGATGGGGCAGCCACAATTTCTTGGGGCACCCTGTACCAGCGCCTCAACACCCTCATAGTAAAGAACTGCTTCCTGATGTCTGATCTAAATCTCCCCTCTTTCAGTTTAAACCCATTCCCCCCTGTCCTATCACTTCCACAGTGCATTTCCTAAAGCACCAGCAGCCTCCCATAAACCAGCCCAGTAACACATGAGGTAGTGGGTCGCTACCTTTTCCTTCCCAAAGACCTGGAGCCTCCTGCACCACCTTGCTGCAGCTCCAGCCTCCGCCACCCAGTCGCTGCGTGACCCCGCCAGCGCTCATGATACATCGTCCCGTCACCCTCACCGTTTACAGCAAAAAAGCTATTTAGCCAGTGCCTGCAACCCTTCAGCCCGCAAAGCCTTGACAGCAGAGGTTATAGGAGGGGAAAAAAAAGGGAGGAAAAAAAAGAGGGAGAGAAAGAAAGAACAATGTGCAATCGGCGCTGCATTAGAGATGGAAAAAGTACTTAAAGCCTCCAACATTCATCAAGGCTGAATACATAAATGCCACATTTTGAATAAGCCAAGCAAAAGACAATGACAAAGGAAAGGCGCGTTGCTTCAGGAATCTCTATCATTTTCATTTGCTGCTGTCAGGAACCTGTTTTTTGCCTCTCACTCTATCAGCCATTACAGCATTAATGAAGTAACCTCACATAGTTATTGACTGGCTTGTCAGAGTCCCTGCCTGATCCCTTAATAGAAACCATTGGTCTTCAGTTAAAAATGGGGTGAGCTGGGAGGTGCTGTGGGCATGTGCTGAATTTCAAGTGCACTCCTGAGGTTATCAAAAGCCATGAAATGCAAATTATTGTATTTTTTAAACACACAGATTTCATGCAACTGAGCATATAAAATTGACTAATACTGTACTTTATGCATTCCTAATAATGTTTCCAAATATGCTCTGCATATGATCTTTCCCCAGAAAGTTGTGGGTGGTATTTGAATAAGCAGAAATGGGCCTAGTTTTATTTTGTGAATAAAGTAGTTTCCTGGATGTTGCAAGTCTCTGTTCCTCCTAATAGAAGGTAATGTTTATGCACTGTCTGTTCAAACAACACGGGTAATCCTTTGTCTGAATTTCTGTCTCAGGTCAAAATCATTTTCCCTTCATTTATATTCCCCCCCCCCCCCCTTCATAAAGTCCCAGAACTAGTATATTCTCATTTACTAGAGATTGAGGGTTGACAGAGGGTCTAGAAATAACTTCTTTTCCCAGAAGGTTATAAATCCAGGGAGTAATCTAAAACACTGAGTTGTTAATTCCAGTACTACCATGCCATTGCCTGTGATGTGGGTACATTACTGAATCAGCCCTGGTTGACAAGCAATCATTACCTGCACGATATCTGTGCTGAGCGGGATGCGAGCGCATCCTCGTGCATCCGCTTGTGGAGGACACAGCATCCACAAAGGCTTTGCCAGCTCCGTATTTGGTACCACACATGAGCAGGGAAAAGCTACAGGGTGACCTTTCATCAGCAGCTCTGGGGAGAAGCTGGGGCCTGTGCTCTGATTTCATTCTGGCTCTGAACGTTATGCCCAGATGTGCGCTTTGCACATCCGTAATCAGCTGAATTGTGGCCCAAGCATCACCAAGTCCTCTCGATGCATCACACTCCCAAATCCCACAGCCCTGCCCCGTGTGAGAACTAGCCCAGCAAATTCAGCCAGCTTTCTGCAGTAAAGCTTTACTTGTGGGTAAGATTTTAAAGCCTTTCATCAATGCAGATAGCCCTAATAAACATGCTTCTCCCTGTCTTTCTCTTCAGGAGAATCTCAAAGGTTAAACATTACGCTGAGTTTGAAAACAGTAACAAGAAACCTCACATCTCACTTGGCATAGACAGCAGAGACAGGAATAGTTGTTCAGCCAGACCTGATTTGAGATTGTTCAGACCTCTTGGGCCTGCAAAACTGGGTTGGTGCTCTCTGAAGAACAGACTCCCATAATAATTGTGGTCTTCTCTCGTTTCTGATTGGGCTAAAAACTCCCTGAGAACAACTCTCAAGGCACTTCCACATCCCTGGTCTGAAATTAAGCACATTTTTCCTAATGAAAACCCTGTTTGTTGATTTGGTGACACTTTTTCCCAGTCTGAAATATTATGAAATCCTTTAATTCTCCCCCCTCACCCGTCTGCTTTCCCCAATTAATTATTTGTAGGCTGTTTCCCTCCATAAAAGATATTCTTTACATAAAAACATTTGGCAGGTAGCGCATTAGGAATGTCTTTCATTTAACCTATTTCCAAAATACTCCCAATGCCAGCAGCGCACTTGCTCACCCCTTCACATGGTCCTGGGAGAGCCACAAGGCATCATGAAGCCTCAACTGCTCCAGAACCAGGGGAATGTGGCCTGCAAGGCCTTTGAGAGGACCACAGCATCACCCCAGAGTACCAAGAGGGTCCAGTTTGGGACATCCCAGCTATTGTCTTGACGTGCTAACACATACCAACTGCAGGGAGTATTTCCAAGACTGTCTTCATGAGGAAATAAGATTGATTTGAACCATGAAGATCTCTCAGACACGGGGCTGGAAGAACATCTTCTACCAAAAGCATTTAACATGGACTGAAACCCACTGCTCTTCCCCAAAGCTTAGCAACCCAAGAACTAAGTCCCAGTTGTCATCACTGTGTAGGACAAGCTTATTCTGGCTGAATATAAACAAAGTTTGCTCTTTGTATATAGAGAAAAACCCAACATAACACCACTTTCTAGTCGATTCAAGGTCCATGAGAGAATAAATGGGACCGCAACCGCTGTGCTTTTGACCAAAGCTCAGGAAAACTTTAGGTTGTTATTTTGTGGTCTAATTCAAAGTCCAAGTAGCCAACAATCTTTTGGGTTCACTCTTGGATCTGTGCTCGAGCGAGCTTGCATGCTAACAACTCCCAGCTAGGCAGAGCTGCGGGTTAACATTTGTTCAGATTCTTGCTTCCTGGAGTGATTTGTCCATCCCTAACTTGTAAGCTCTGTGATCTTTGGGGATTTCTTTCTTTTTTGTCCTTTTTTCCTTCAGGATACACTGATGCCACGTTTGCAGCATGAACTCCACAAAAAGCCACTCTTGCCCACAGCTCCTTACTCTGCGGCAGCAGCAGCCCGTATATAGAGCATCACTGCCAGGAGCTCATCACTTCTGATCTTTTAATTGTGCTTAATGATTGCTGAAAGGAACCAAACAATCACGAGTGAACTTCATCTTCCCTGGTAATTAATATTGTTATTACAGAAATGTTAATAATTATTAGACTCCAGCAATGGAGGAAGCAGTGAAGATTTTGAGCATCTCCAGGAAGACGCAGCCTCCCTCACTCCCGTTTCATAGCTTTGTCCTTATTTTGGACATACCCCTAATGCCCACCCTGCTATAAGCCCAGGAAAGCCTCCTAATTGCTTGTAAGAAATTCTACTCATTGCATAGCTTCAGTCTTGAGACAATCTTTGTCTGGGGACACCCTCTGCGGTCCCAAGGAGAAACATGCACAGCTTTTGTGTGCTGCAGCTGCTGCTATGGGCAATACCCAGGCAAGTGCTGCACTGAATTTTCACACGAGCAGTGCAAGATCTACCTTATTCTTAAAGGCTGCTAAACAGCAAATTTGCTGTATGCAAACAGGCCTTGCTGTTTGGTGTGTCCTGGGGGGAGTGCAATAGATTTGGCATGCAAAAAGCTGTGTCTTCAGGGATTTTACTTTGTTTTAAATAAGTAGTCTGGACGTATTGTATGAGACGAAGTAATTAGCATTCCCTCAGCCCAGCAGGGCAGCAATTTAAACTTTTACAAGGAGTCAAAGTTCAGGATGCTGCCCTGCCATCAACTTTCTACATACAGAAGGGATACAGACTGGAATATCCAAATGTTTCAGGCTACTCTGGGTTATTTGAAACTCCAATAGACACATTACTATGGGGAAATTGCTTAATCTGCTCCAGGATTTATTGCTATTGTACGTTCAGGATGGAGGTCATGGAGGGTGAGAGAGGGCTACACTCAGTGCAAGTATTTCATACCGTATTAAAAAGTTTCCGACCATACTTTAATCCTCGAAATCATTACATCCTATTTTTATGCATATAAAAACACTCCACAAAAAGAATCTGTATTTGCACCCTGCTCACAATAATCCCATAGGGTGGGGAAAGGAGGGAACCAAAGCACTCCGCTGCTCGCTTCGGTGCAGAAAGAGACAAGTTTGTTGTCATATAAAGCAAATAAATAGAAAAGTGAGAAAAGGAGAAGCAAAGCGAGCCCTACTGCGTTGCATTGATTTAAGAGTAAGTGCCTGCTGCCAGAGAAATGGATTTTTTTTCACCCGTTAGGCAGTCATTTTACAAATGTAGGATGCCAGTACTGATTAAAGCTCGCGGAGAAGAGAGCTTTGCATTTTTCCTCTTTATTTTTGGCTCATCCTGACCTTCACTCCCCATGGCACAGCCCTACTCTGCCAGGCAGCCTCCTATCTGCTTGGGGTCATTGGCAGGGATAACATGAACCCCAGCCCCTGCCCAAAATGAGGAGGAAAAGTCAGTGCCCCAAGGCTTGTGGGGGTTTGGGAGTGGACAGGGGCAACTGAAGCTCGTCATCAGACAAATACTTTACCTCCCTTAGCGTAATTATTTGGGGCTTTCTGAGACAAACCAATAATGAATTATTTCTTTTTCTTGCTCCCCCACACCAGGCTTTCACTTGTAAGAGCAGGTAGGACTACCGAGAAAGAGGAGATGAGAAGGAAATGCATAGCACCACATTTGTACAGCAAACGATTCACACTCGGTGAAAGCAAAACAACTCGAGCAGGAAGGAAACCTGGGTACCACAGACCTAAATATAACAACAAAACTACTTGAGAAACAGTCTCATCTACTTGCCCTGAAAAGTATTGTCATTGTTCTGCTGGCTTTATTTAGTAAAACGTCTAATAAAATTCAGTGGGAGTTTTAGTGTCATCTTTGCACCTCACAGAAATACATTCAAAAGCAAAAAGCTTGAGGAATCAGCGCATCAAGATTTTAGGTCTCTTGCAAGAACAAGCATCAATTATATACAACCCCCCCCACCCCCATAGGGGTTTCAAATTAAATGCTTTTTGTTTGCAAATAGAAGTATTATCTCGGGTTCTTGCTATTTTGTATTTACTAAGCAAGGCAAACTTTGAACACAAACAGTTCAGCTCTTTCCCATCTCCACAACACCTAGTAAAGGGTATCACCCTGCAGAGGAGATGCTGCATGTAAAACAACCTTCCACCTCCCCACCTTCACTTCCCAAAGGGAATTTTTTGACTTCCTATTTTACATAAGGCAGCGCAAGACATTAAGTAATTTGTCTGAATCAGTAATTCCAGCTGCCCCATGGCTGAAGGAGGAGATGGGAAAGGCCAAGTGGGAGCTTCACTTCGTTAACATACCCCACAATGCTTCCTCCTAAATTGAGACCAGCTTGTTCTCCCTCTAGCCCCAATGCAAATTTGTCCTAGCTTCAGTCATTAGGAGGGCCAAAGAGTTTATTTCCTTTTCTTCTTCATTTCAATCCTAGCAAATTTCTTCTTGCAGGTGAAATACTGCAGGAGGAGGGTGATGAGAGGTTTCCTAAATTTTTATGGATTGGCCCAAACTAAACAGAGAGAAACAAATAATAAAGTTATTGATTGTATGAGGTTTCCAGACTTCTTGCCTCCAAGAGGCTTGAAGGATTTGCATACCTGTTTGACTGCTGGTCTCCAGCACTTTTGGAAACCATATGAGATCAACAGGATCTTGTCCAGCAAGTTCAACATCAGCAACCCTATTAGTGCCCATGGATGTGGTTTAGGGACCTTTTCATCCTGCCATCGCTGCACAGAGCCCTTGATCCCAGAGCCAAGCTTTGCTAAAACCAAGGCTATTTTATTTACTTTCATTAAGGCCCATTCCTATCATGCATTTAGACACTCTTAATCCTAAATTTTCTTGTTTCTGCCGCAAGTGCATTTTCTAATTGAAAAGAGAGGTAACTTGTTTTAGTGTCACAGGCTTTAATTAAGCATAGTTTGTCTAGAATAGCTTCAGGGTTTATTTATTATTTATTAAAGAAAGGTTAGTTATTTATCTGGGGGAGATGCACCTGGACTTGCAACTCCATGGAATAAATCATGCGAGCCCATCACTCAACCTGCTTTAGGACATTAGTGGATGACTATTGGGGTCAGCAAAAATATTTCTTTTACTGATAAAGTGCTACATAATAAGGATATTTTGGGTAGTTTCAAGTCTCCTTTGAAGCCATGTTTTTTGCTGGGCACTAGTCAAGGACAAGGACTGGGCTTTGTTTGGTAGGGGGAATAAAACATGGGCTTACTTTGGACCTTATGTGCAAGAGTGCTCCAAGGTCATCACCGTGGCAGGCACTGTAAATGGTGCACAGGAGAAGATCCACAACCACATGTGAGGATAAATCCTGATGCAAACAGACCGGCATGCATGGAAGCATCCTCTGGGAGCAGGGAGGACATGCTGTAGACCAGCTCCTGCTGCAGAGTGAAGCTCCCTGTGAGCAGGGGGCTATTAAACAGCCATTCGAGGTCAGGAGCCCATAAAGCCAATGAGGGGCCCATAAAGCTATGCTAAAGTCATATTTTTGCCTTTTTTTTAATTAAAAAAGCTTTAACGCTCCCTTCACCACTTCTGGGCTGAATTGGTTTGATCCAGAAAGGTAGTTATGCATAAGAGCAACCACTTTATATTGAATTAGGGGATTTCTCATGCAATGCATCTCACCAATTACAAGGCAGGGATGCAATTCTATGATTTATAATACATTATACTGTTAAGTAATATAACATTATAGATACAATTTGTACCTATCTCTCCATGGATTAGAGAGGTGGCACATGAAGAGTGGATCATTAAACAGCAGTGCAAGGCCAGGGGCCAAGCACTTCTGTTTAACAAGCTGCTCCAAGTACCACCCCTCTAATCCATGGAGAGAGAGAATAAATTGTTCCTGTATGTTGTTATAAATCATGTTCTTTGGGGTTTTCTCGATTTTTTAATTATAAAAAAATAATAATTATGATTCCTGTTTAGGGCCATCTCTTTCCAGGGCTGAACTAGCTTAAACTGAAGGCACTTCTGTTCCGGAAAGGGTCTGAAGCCAGACTGTATAATTTACAATCTGGCCAAATTTGAGGGCAATATGGGAGAGTGAGAGGGATGCACCATCCCCCTGGATGAGGGAAACTGCTCTCCTGGTCAGGCCAGGCCAACTACCCCCACCCTCCCTGTTGCAGTAACATGCCTGGACCATAGGCAATCACACAGGACAACCAGCATCAATCTGCCCTAAGTGAACAGGCTGCAAATGTCAAGCACGGGCTAAAGAGGCGAAAGTGTTGGCTACAGCCTTGCTTTATCAGGAAGGAGTGTTCTGGGAGCACCCAGGAGCCCATCAGCACCCAGTTTGAATGGCACCTGCCCAATACATACCACAGCATCAACGTGTTCGTGGTCATTTCTAACACTGACATTCCCCAAGGCTAAATAATCTTGTCCCCATTCCCATGCAAACATCAAAAAGCAACTGTGGCCAATTAAGTTGAAGTCCTTGGGAGGACAGAGCTGTCATGGTGCTATTTCAATGTAGTGTGCTAACGTGCTCTGCTCAATGGCCATCTATAGCTGTGGAAGGTGAGCTCTTTGACCTCTAACTCTTCTGTTTATATTACCCTTCTAGGGTCAATAAATGCAGATACAAACACCAGGCTCTATAGACAATACAGTGCTTTATAACACTGGTGCCAGTATTAAGGCTCCATGCCTCAGCTTCCAGGTTTATTAAACTCCATTATAATCCCCTTAGTGATGACACCACCTTTCTATAACAGTACAGTTGCTTGGCTCCCAAGGAGGGAAGCGCAATGCTGAAGGCTGAAGATATAAGGACACTGTTAGGCTGCCTTATAGACCCTAACTCATCATGTGACAAGTCATTGATTTCTATTGACAATTTCATTGTCATGTCAGAACGTAACCTGGATCAATCTTTCATTCACTTCAAAAGTAAACAATGCCCCTTAGAATAGAAAAAAAAAGTACTAAAATAACAAAAATAATAAGAAGCATGCAGTTTTTCCTCAAAAAAATCAGAACCAAGACTGCTCGGCAGCTATGTAAAGCAGAGCAAACTATTAATAGAGAACACATTGACGAATTCTATCACTGTTTCAATTTGCAAATTATTCACAAACCTACTGTCATTCATTCAATTCTTTTCAATTTATGAAACTATATTAAGTTAGCATTATTCTACAGAAACTATTTTCAGCCTCAGAAAAAATCTCCAAGGGCTATTTACAGTGTTTGCTGACAAGACATCATCACCTCAGCCATGACAAGGTGCCATTGCTGTCCCCTGGCTTAACAACCAGCTCCTAAATAAATAGAGGATACAACGATCAGACCTTCAATGCTGTCTATGTTTGAAAAAGAAGATAAAAAGGAAAGGCTGGCAGGACTTGGCATTGGCACTGCATTACATTTCTATTAATAAAGAATGGCAATCAGCTCTAAAATTAATGTGGATCTGTTATCTCTTCATGCACACAAAGAAGTTGTGTTTAACTTGTTCACATGGTCTACGATGCAAACGATGAGGCCAAGTCATTTGTTTTCCTGTTTGATTACCTCTGTGCCTTTGCTCTGCTCTGGTTTTCTACGTTTTAATACGGCAAAGCATGTATGGTCATGTAGGATAAAGATCTAACTGTCAGCATGGTCCCTCTCTTTGTTTCTAGAAGCTAGGTAGATACATTTCATATGCCCACATATCAAAACTTGCCAATTTCTAGGGTCTGGCCACCTGATGCTCTTCACCACTACTATTTAATAGACATAAGTTTGCATGTAGTGCAGGTTAAAAGTTTTACTGGCCTTCAGGAGAAGATATTTCCAAAGTCTTCACAATAGACACTCTGGCAGATGGGAAGGCTGAAGTACAGGTTTCCATACCATGATGAAAAAGAAAGAGACCCTGGGGCCTTAAAAAAATAAAATAATATAATGAAAATACACCTCTTCATTTCAGTTTCATGGGATTCAAGTGATTTACAACAATTCCCTAAGCAGTTTTCTTGCAGCACAGCTCCCTAATGAGGCTGGGGAACCAGCTTCTCTCCATATTACCACGAATAGCTAGTTGGGACTGAGCAAAGCTTTCTTGGCTGGCCCAGGTCTGTGATGAGCATGAAAGGTAAATTCAGTTTTTCAAGGTGAAAATCATGTTCCTGATGACAAGCTGCTGGCCATAGCTTAGCCATCAATCAGTCACCTTTTCTAGTGATAGACCATCTCATTACATACTCTAAATTTGAAGACGTGTTTGGAGTATGTTAATATTGGTTGCTTTTCCAACGAGGGTTACTTGGGATATTATTTCAGGTTGTTACCTTCAAATCATCTAAAACTGAATGAAAAGTAAGGAAACCATCCAAAATTACCACTTGCCCTATAAGGTTCAGGCATAAATAGGGTCTCAAGGTATTTCATGATATCGCCTTAATCAACTGGGGAGCACAGGACAGAAATGCTTCATAAGACCAGAGGAAAAGAAAATAATACAAAGAAAAGCCATTAGAAAAAGGAGGAAACAAACCAAATGGAAAACCTGACGAGGCATTTGCCAATAGGGAATTTGTGTTCCTTTTAAAACATTATCTTATGCATTGTCTGTCTTGTCTGTTCAAGTGGCATCTCCAGATATGGCCCATCTAGCTACTCACAAGCAAAAGACAGAGAGCCACCCTGGGATCTTGTCACATCCATCTCACACAGGGAGAAGAAACCTGACAGTGCCTGGGACGTCTTGGCAAGGAGAAGCAACAAAGAGCAGCCAGGAGGGGAAGCAGGGAAGAGCAAGGAAGAGCTGCATCTCTCAGCAGGGAAGAGCTGCATCTTGATAGACTCCCCCTCTCATTCTCCTCCAACCTCCGGGCCCAGCTGGACTCAATGTCCCAACTGCTCTCCCTATTAGGACGGGGGACGTGGGAAGCACACGGCTGGCAATACACCCGACAGGCTTGTGGGGATCTGAGAACACCCTCAGGTTCACAAGCACCCGGAGTTTGCCAAATCATTTCAGCTCATCTCTAATTGTCAGCGATCTCTATTAGCTCAGTAGTGTGGCTTTGACATAAGGATGAACAGAAGGGTTGTTACTGGCTAGTGATAGGAGAGGAGCTTCTAGTCCAAGGAAGAAAAGCATCTTCCATGGCAGAAGGAGAATCTTTTTTTTCCTTCCCACATAGGCTATACTGTATGGAAGGCTAAGTAACAGCAGACAAAGGGACTACACAATGGATGTCCATCAGCTTTAATCTTTCCAAATATCACACAAAAATAGAGAAAAAAAGGCTTTATTGTAGTGTCCACAGTTTTAAGCACTAACAGATCCATTTTATAATCATCTCCAGGGGGAAAAGAAAAAAAGGGTAAAACAGAAATAGCACCATGTGCAGCTATCACAGTATAGCACAACTCCCTTTGAACCTTCAGCTGCAGGTTTGATAGTGGCAGCTCCTTCTCCAGAGCACTTCCCTCCCAGAAGACTGACACCCAGTGCCACGGTGCAACTTTCCCCATGCCAACTCAAGCTAAATTTATGTAGACAGAAAGAAAAGGGAGAAGGGAAAGCAGAGTCTTGACTAAGGGGCTAAAAACTGCTCCGAGACAACGTTTTCTGGATTACATCAAAATTCTGATCTTTCCACATTATTTCCATTAACAACAGCCCAAGTTAATAGGACCTAAAAATACCCCAAACACATTTCTGGTTTTGCAAACAGCGTTTCATTCATGCATGTCTGCCTGGTGATGCATCATTACAATTGTAATGAGATAGCTGCCAACCCTGGAAGGGTGTAATGCTCAGTGTACTTGGAATGTTAAAGAGGGACTGAAGCCCTATATGAGATTAAACTGAGTTTCATTATATAGAATCAGAGAGAAATTAAGCCAGGCCTGGTGCTAGAAGTTACATGAGCTTCCCAAAGCATCCAGGGCCACAACCAGCCCTGCTTAAGATGTAATGCTTTGCCCAATACGTAACCATCAGTCCTTAGATCCCAGGAGTTCCCTTTCAGATCCCAGGATGGGTCAGGCATTCGGGTGGCAAGTGCATGCACTCACAGAGGCAGGCAGCATTGCTGCTTGAGATGAGATGTACCACAAACAGGGAAAATAAACCAACCCTAAATTAAAGCGCTTCCAACACAACACAATTACACTACATAATGTTTACTTATCTTATACACACTCCAAGGGAAGATAAATGTCTAGTAAAAACCACAATCTGCTATTAAACAGCTATAAAATACTTTGCTGTCTTCCCATTTCAAAAGCTCCCATAGTATAAATAGTGGTCAAAAGTTCAGTGAACTGTCTTGTAGTCTGGTGCTCCATTCAAACCCTGCTATTTCCAGAGAGTCTCCTGACACCGTATCTAATTTCCAAAATGAATATGCTTTAATTTTCCTTCTTCATGCATTGTGCTTTTTCCTCATTTAAAACAGCAAGAGCCTCTGGCAGTAAAGGACATCACATTTCTGTGTGAGATGAAGCTTTTTTCCCCCTATATGAGGGAGAATGGCATGGGTCAAGGGAGAAAAAATGTATGCAAAAAACATCACACCCCACTGACCCCAGTATATTTTACATTACAATTTTGCCATTTCCAATATAGGTTCATTTTGCAGTGGACCATATCAGCCATATTTCAGGGTTTACAAAAAAAAAATATATATATATATAAAAATTCAGTACCTGGAGCATTGTCTGCATACAGCATGTCCTAACACAATATATGGATTGTCATATTAATGTGTAGTGTAGATTGCAGGGAACGCACAAAGCATGCGGAGAATACTTATGCATGCCAGGGAGGCAGCCCAGGTGTACCTATCGTGGACTTGAATATACATTCAATTATATCTGCAGATAATATACAAGTGCATTTTTACATCTTAAAACCCAGACTGCTCTATGCTGCAGGTGAAACCTTTGGAATCAGAGGGATTTTCTTTGGGGAGGGGGTTTATGCCATACAAGCCTTGCTCCCCTGAGCCACTAAAGTGCCTGTAACAGGGCACCTGACACAGGTTCAGCCATTTAAGCTGAGGTTGCCATGCTTTCAGTGGGCAACACAAGTAGCTTTATCTCCTGGCATACATTAAAAGGCCTCCTTCCACCCGTTAGCACAGGCAGAGATAATTAACACAGAGCCTGATTCAAAAGGCACAGAAAGTTCTAGGAGCAACTCAGTACTCTGCAGCCATCCTTTACCCTTCAGTGTTGTAATGGAGTTCAGCTGTGACCACAGGCTCGCAAATGAGCTTAGCTGGGACCCCTGAAGCCTGTGTTAACCCTGCTCTGAAAGTGCAGCCCTGGAAGAAAAGATTCACTTTTTGTTATCCCAACCCTCCTCCAGGACCAGACACACCAGGAAAAGGATAAAGCAGAAACCTGGGGCAATCCCTGTTTTAACCAGGGCTAAACCCCATGTACTCAACAGGAGCATTGCCTGACTGAAGACCATTAACAGTTTTGACTTCAGGTACTGCACAGACCATCATGCTCGCAGAACTAGCACGTCTCACCCTTACAAACAAAATCATCAGCCACTATTTTGACAGGAAATCAAAGAATCTGACTTTCTTAAGTATCAGTTCCCACAAAACCTTGCTACAATCCACAGATGGTCAGCTAAGAGTCACGAGAGAGGCAATACATGCGTACAGGTATCCAAAGGTTAAACATGCCAAGAAAGCAGAACCATGTAACAGGAAATAAACATACACGTGGGTAAAGGGATTAAAAAGTAAAACAATTATTAGATTCTTGCCACAAAAAGACAAAACCACCATCTTTCACATCAAGCAACTACTCCACATTGCAATTGCCATGGAAAGGAGCAACTTCAGGTCCTACAACCATGAAACTATCTCTGCTCTTCATCTCACCAAAATCTAAAGCACTGTCATGCTACAAAGCCATAAATCTTCAGGAATAACACAAAGACTTACCCAAAATTCAGGATAGGCCAAGACAACGAATGACACCCATATGGCTGGATGGAGATGTTCAGATGGAAGGTAAAGCAAGGTGCAATAGAGCTGTGTGCTGGGAGAGAAAACAGAAGCTCCAACTGCTGTGGAAAGAGCTCCACAGGTGCTTGGAATTTACTAATTAACTTCCTTCAGCTCATTGGTTATAATTGCTCTGCATTCATCCCAACCCTGACTCAGCATACCCTACATAGTGGTGTGGAGCTGCTTTGGGGGTTGATGGAGCTACCTTGGGTTATTTCAAAATCATGGCCAGGGCACTATAGGAAATGGTTCCTTTAATGAGGTAGCTGGGAAACTTCAGAGCCTGGCGATGGGAGGTGCTGGAAATGAACCTAAATGCAATTGCAAAAGCAGTGCTTTCTTGTTGTTATTTTAAATAGAAAGGGTAAAACATGCAATATTTTCTTCAGCTGTTAGCTCTCTTTAATGTCACAGGGAAGCATCCTCTTCCCTGGCAAGCTGTGGACACGGGGCTCAACAGGTTTGCTTGCTTATTGTCAGCATTTACCTGAATTAGCTTTTAATAAAAGCCTTTGGAGAAAGGAGATCTCCTGCCTGAGACAAAACATTGGGAATCTGAGTGGTGGCCGCTGAGCCACTCAAGGTGGCCATCAGTTGCACCCCTGATGTATCCTGTTCCTTTCTCACCACAAATCCTCTCTGTGATGCTCTGCACAAGACCTGCTTTTCTATACGCAGTTACTGGATGGGAACCTTAAAGTGGTGTTTACACTTCCATAGTCTCAAGAATTTCAGTATGTCTCTGGCAAACATTGCTGTGTTTCAAGTGGCCAATTTGAGCAAACTAGATGTGGTTGAGGGCAGAACTTGGCCCTTCCTGTATTCATCTGGGGCTTTGAACTTGTCAAAATGAACCTTGATTTCATAAAATAATAATAATAATAATAATAATAATAAAAATACTAATGTTCTCTTTGGCTTCAGAGCACCAGTTCCATCAAAGTACTGACTATTGGAAGTTCAACTGCTAATGGCAAGCTATCTTGAAAAGGGAGAAGTCTGGAGGCAAATTATGAAGGAAAGAATAGATATTAATCATTTTTAAGTCATTCTGTCTCAGGCATTATTTTCCTTTTCTTTCATTATTCATGATGAGTTTTTTGCTTGAAGGCCAAGTGAATTCAGAGGGCCTGACCCATCCAAACACAACCATGACTGTCTGAACAATGCAGCCCAGCTGAGTCTATAGATAAAAAAAAGAGTCCAAATGGAAAATAAGCCTTAAAAAAAAAAAGGTAATTTTAAACATTGGATCTAAACACACACATGTAAATATAATTCTCCTTCTGATCAGTTTATTTCCCAGTGCTTGGTCCATGGTGCTCCTATTACATCCATCCTATTGGGGGTTCTGTGGTATGGGAGTCCCAACAAGCAACTCATTGCGTTTGCTGTTTCTCTCTGACCCTACCTCCGTGGCCTCCAAAGCCAGCTTGGTGGTGACAAGCCTCTTTCTGTCAAGGCAAGGCCTCTTACCTTTGCTTTTTTAGCTTAATTCCACAGCTAATGAAAACTCAGTAGCTTCACTCATAACTTGAGTAACCTGCACAGCCTTTTGCTGCTGCAGGACATGAGCAGACACCATGAAGTGAGCCTAAAGCCATTTGCTGCTCCCTCTACTGAGAAATTAAAAGTCTCATAGGAAAATATCTCAATCCAGGAGAGGTTTTTTTTTTCCCCAGAACACTCCCTCAGGAAAGATTCCCATTTTGCATGTAGGGAGCACCAGGCAGACATTAGGACACAGATGGACAATGTGTCTGTGGCAAATTGCTCTTACCCAAAGGATGACGGGGGCCAGAAAGAAGCTGTCAAAGCAGAAGCAATGACAATTCATGGACCCATTTTCTCCTTCTTCAGTAATTCTCAGCACCCCCAAGTAGCCCCATCCTTGCATGCTGCCTATGAAAAAAGGCAGTTCAAAGTTCCCTTTGCTTCAGGGAAAAATAACCCTACAACACTGCTTTGGTGAATGTGTATTTGTAACCATGCTCCTTGGAAGACAGGAGCTTGCTATGGAATATCTTTGGCAAACTTAAAAGTACCTGGTGTACTTTGCCTACCCTGAAATGCACTCACCAACACGTATCCTCTCTCAGACTCCACAGATGTGTGCATCTGCAGAGTACGGTGTTAATAATGAATGTAGTCGTATAAACCCCTCAGTACACAAATACACAGACAGAGCTTCACATTTTGCCTGCTTCTCTGCAACAAATACCCAAACTGAAACAAATTTAACGAGATACACTACACAAATCTGCAGACAGAAGTTGTATCAAAATTTCAACTATCTTCAGCAAGAAAGCGCTTCTATTTACAGTAACGCTGGCAGCATATACTGTAGCTAGGCAGCCACATTTATTTTCAATTATCATTTTTGCCTTTTTATACAGCATAATGAAATGCCTGGTAAATTATACATTTTTGTAAAACACAAACTTGTCTCTTTATTTGCAGCTCAAGTCTTGCAGCATCGTTTTGTCTGCATTAGTTCTAGCTCTTTTATGAGAGGCCAACTACTTTTCTTAGCTGTAATACACAGCATGTGATATCTTACTTGCCAGTTCTCGCTGAGACGCAGCAAAGTGACCATGTCCAAAGCTCAGACCTTCAGAGGAAAGGGTGAAGAGTCTCAGCACCCAGTTTTGCCCTAACATCACCCATACCCATTTGCTTCATCTTCAAGATTTTCAACCCATCCCCTGCTAAACAAAAGCAGATTTTTTTTTGGGGGGGGGGGGGGGAATGTGTATAGCTGCTCCCCCCAGTTTCCCTTTAGAAAGATGCTCTCATGGCAGATGGATCTCAATATGCTGTCTCCCAAATCTTAAGCAACTCTGAAAATATAAAGTTCACTTATACCAATGGGCCATATATATCTATACCTCTCAATTCTCTGTCTCTTTAACTGGCACTTTGAACTAGTGAACACCTCTTTAATCTTGCCCCATTATCATCCTAATAGTACCTCCTGATATTCATAAATGTCTAGCAAGACTTTCAGCTATTTGGTATGAAGAAGAAATATCCAGCTAAATTGAGAAGATTACCACATCACCACATAAATCAGTGACAGGCTGCGTGTTATTACAGTTGATTTTTGTTGACAGTTGGCTGTAGGCAGTTGTGTTTCAAATGCCTTTTTTCACTGGGAAATTAAACAAAATTCCATGCAAAATACAGCCCTCCAGTTCAAAAACTGTAAATCCAAAATTAGCATTTCATACTTTAAAAGGTAGCACGGCACAATTTTCCATTGAAAGATCTGTACAGTTGTCACAAATGGGTGTTTCACACATGACACTAATGCTACCGATGCCTTTTAAGAAAGCCACCTTTCTCTGATATTATTTTCTTCTCCTAATAATCTGCATACACTATAGTTCATCCCTATGGAACAGAAAGAGAGCTCACTTACTTATCTCTCGTATGGGAGCATTATGCTTTCAGCAATTCAGACAGATAGGCTGGATGGGAGGGGGGAGGGTTGCCAAATCCTCCGTGATAAGAGGGAACGAATTGTGGCCAGCGAAAGGTTAATCTTCCCTCTCCAAGTCCCTCCTTCTGTCTCAGCATAACCTGGAGAGCAAAGAAAAAGAGAGACTTAAGAAGTGAAAAGACTCCGGCACAAAACACTGTTCCTACTGGATCGTGTAGCACTTCACATACAATGGCCACGCATGACCTAATTAACAAAAAGCTGTTGCTAAAAGTCAGGAAAGCAGCTTGGGTGATAACAGAGAGGACCAGAACTTGCGAAGGAGTTTCTGCTTCCAGCAGCTGCTGATCTGCCTTTTCTTGGCTCGGAAATTGCCTGCTGCTAAGCTAATTTTTTCAGGGCTCTGGTGTCAGCAAGTTGTTGGGACAGAGCTCCTTCCCCTTCTTCTCAAGGCAGGTCCCTGACATCAGCTCTGTCTTGGACCTGGCTTGGAGACCACGGCCATGAGCAGTGTACAGTTTTGGCTGTATATGACACAGCGTGTTGAGGTAGAAAACTGGGATGCTTACTCCTGGGCACAGGGACAGACATATAACGCAGTTTGTCAGCCAGAAGATGTTAGGCAAGTCTTCACGCAAATACTTTGCTGGCAGCTGACTGGCTTCTGGCAATGGAGACTCCAACTTCCTCTGGCTTGAAAACCATATCACCAGCCAATTGCATCTGGTTCATTTTCCCCCTGTGTCCAAGGGCAAAGGTGTAAGGCCATAGGGATGATGGCCTGTGTTAAGGTTTGTCCTGCCTCCCAGCCCTGTCCTTAGAGGGCAGCTGAGGACGGAGAATCCATCTGGTTGATCTTTGACCTGGGTTATCCCACTGCTTGTAACTGAGTGGAAAATATGTTAGCAGTAGTCAGTGCAGATAAGATTAAGTATTTCAGTCAATACTGAAATGGCTTCGTTTGACTTCATTTTAAACAGCTGCCTCTCTCACGGCTGGGTCAAGGTTTAGCTTTTACAGCACATGCCGAACCTTTCCCTGGCTTAGCTCTGCTGACAGAACCAGACAAGATGTCCATGACAGCCTAGCCCAAATCATCCATGACTTTTGTGTATGCCACCCATACAGAAAAGCTCTTGAAGCTCTACTAACGGTTAGATTTGCACCTTATTACAGGCAATGACTCCATGAATTGAGACTAATGATAAAAGTAAGGTACTGGTTGCTTACCAGTTGCTCTGCTGGGGAAAAAGGGCCTGGCCAAGAAGGGTGGAAAACAGCAGCATGAGAGAAAAGAGTGAATATGATGGAGCAATCCTGTGTTGTCTACTGAGGGGAGGTTGGCAACAGGCCTAAGCTTTACTGTTGAGTGAGCTGCAGCCTATACAGAGTGATTGAACAGTTTAAGGTGGCACTTTCTTAATACACGGAAACATTTATACTTAAGACCTGTATGGAGCATTATAAATGCCACTGTGTTCTCTTCTAACTCTTTGTGCACATGTAATATCTTAGAATCTCATTTCTGATTAGTATTTCTTGTGAATTTTCAAACACACAAGAGGTGACCTCCCATGTCTGCTTGGGACCAGCTGCTCAGGAAAACCAGGCAGTAAGACACAGACAAAACCTCATGGTCCACAGGGGAAACACAATTTCCCAATCAAAAAATGTCCAACACAAACAGAAAGCACCAAAAACAAAAGCAGGTTTTAAGCACAAAGCTGCCCATTCTGATAAAGATGGGAAACCAAAGTGCACGATCACCAGGGAGAAGAAGCAGAGCTGGATGAGATATTATTGCCAAGAATAACACTTGAGACTGTGTGTGACAAGGACTGCAACTGCAGGCAGAAGGTGGCTCAGCTTGCATACACAGGCAGATATTTTCTGTCACATGAAAAGCCTGGAAAACATGTCATCTACCTGTCCCTTCAGAGATAAGACAGGTTGCTCACTCCATGGTACAGGGGAGTCCTCCTCCAGGTCTGCAAAGGAGAACACAGAAAGGCTGATCAACATGAGGAAGATTTGGAGGCACATTCTCAAATACAGAAAGGTACTGCAGGTGCCAGGATATGATGGAGACACAAGAGCTTTGCTTGAGGAGGAGCCCAGTGGCAAAGCCCAGCTACAGCATAGCAAATGCTGCGCCAAGGCATCAAACAGCCTTGCAAAAGAAGTCAACAAACTCACACAAAGAACGTGTCAACAGCTGAAATTCTCTTTAAATAGAGAAGATGAGGCAATGGAGTAGGCAAAGGAAAGGAAAAGCAGGAAGCCCGGCCGGCAGTCATAGAGGAGCAGGTCGCTCCAAAGAGCCTGCGCAGCTTTAGAAACAGAAAGTCTTCTCCTGCTGTTCCCTGACATGCAATTCTTCAAGACTTTTGGGTTTGGCATCGCTACAGACATTGTGTAAAGGGGAGAGCCACAGGGTTTGTTGTTTCAGCCACCATAAAGGGCGCTCAAGGAGCCCCTCTGCTCATCGGGCGTCACTTTGTGCGCAGCCCAGGTGATTGCATCTCAACAGCAACTTTTGAACCCAGTAATATGTGATGAAATCACAGTGCTGCTTTCACGGAGACATCCGGCTTCGACTGAGAGATCGCGCTCAGCTTGAGACCCTAAACCCAGGGATGTCATCAGAACAAGTCAATTATTCCACAAACGAAGGGGAATACTGTACAAATTTTAGCTGAACTAAGTAGAGAAGAGAAATAAATCTGCAAACCATCAAATGCTGCGTCTGTTTGTAATTATTATCATGCAAGAAATATAATGTTAGTTGAGCAACATAATTCTTTTTGTGTTTAGGGATTTCCTACTTTACATCTTTTTGCCTACAGATCTAGATCTCCAGAGCAGATCTTGAGATTTTTTTCCTGGTGCTGCATATAAATGCCTCTTGACAAGAATTATTTTCCTTCCAAAGCATTGTTCATGTGGCTGTATTTAAAAATGCAGCTCAAATGCTCTTCTTCAGTTTGTTCTTACAAGTTGTGAGTAATACCCAGAATCATTCACATGGAGAGAGCTGTGCTCATGACAGGAGTCTTGAAACAACTTCAGCTGGCCTTCTCTCACAAGGCTTGAGTATTGCTGTCTCTACTGACTCGAGGCTCCTCACTATTAGGAGCTGAAGCTGGGTTTAACTGCTGGCCAAATAATAGAGGTATGCAGGCTCAATGCACTGTCTTCAGTTGAGGTGCCCAGAAAACTCTACAGGAAAAAAAAAATAGATTCATAAAATATCCTAAGGGATACAAGAATCGGAGCTGAAATTTAGTATTTTCCAACTGCTCTCACCCTTCCTCCTGGGATTGCCGTTGATCTTTGATCACTTCCCTCATTTACAAACGCTGTCATCTCTTCATTCTCCTCCTACTCCGTATCATTAATACAAATCTGGAAACAATGGCTTTCTCCCTGCTAAAACATTGCAACATCGCACTATTTGTTTCCTCTTCTAAAACGGAGCATTCATTACAACCCATATCCCCCAAAGAATTTTATCACTTGAAACCTGTTTGCAGTGAATCTAAAGTAGCTGGGAAATCATCTTCACAGGAATTCCTGCGTACGCTGGAGCCGACTTCTCCTGGAAGCCCAATAAAGTGCCGGGTCCCTCTGCAGGCAATATCTATTTTTCTTCTTTCTGATACAGCCTCCAGCAGTAACCCCTGCAGCTGTGCGCGATCCATTTTTTCTGCTGCTGAGATTCACTGCTCAGCTACGTTAGCTCTTGTACCCACTTCATCCTGGAGAGTTGTGATAATTACCTCCTTGCTTCAGCCTTCCCACCACCTCCATGCTTATCGCAGAGGTCAGCTTTTCTTTTATCTCTCCTATAACCAACTCATTATTTGCTGCTTTCTCTTGCAAGGGACAGGCTACTGCTCCCTGGGTCCTGCCCCATTCCGGTTTTTGTGGTGTTTGTGCACCTCATTTGAATACTTCTTCCCAGAAGGACATCTCTCAGCGCTTGGATGTGGGATTTTACTTTGTTTTCCATGGTCCCCAGCTTCAGAGGGTTGGGGTGAACACTGACCCATGTGATGGAGTATCACCAAAATACACAGACCTGCTGTTTGAGAGCTGTGTGAGCAGGGATTTTCCCAAAAGATCTGGGCAGCCATTAGGATTGTGGAAGGATTTTTGTAATAAACTAAATAGGTGTAACACATTCACTGCTTTTTACTTCAGGAAGGTGATGCAACCTAATAGGCAGTGTTAAAGTGTATTAAAGGCAAAGCTTGGGACCCAGATTGCCTAAGTGCTGATGGAAAAGAAACGCTGAATATAAACCAAAACACTGCAGAAAACACTGAATACTGCTAATGGTAAAGGTAGCTACGGCTATGCAATATTTACCATTGAGGAAGCCCAGACCAGGTCTTCCCTTTGAACTAGTCACAGTCAAGAATAAATCCCAATGTCAGTAGATGCATGGGTGGCAATTCAAAGTTTATGAAAGGGCAACCACCCCTCACTGTTCTACAAGTCACTGAACTATCTAAATACCATTTGAGACCTTAAAAGAGATGCAGGTGATCAAACTCTGGGCTTACACACAGAATAAAGGAAGACTTTTTCTTGGGACATATTATGTCATGAAATAGCAGCAAGTTCTGGACTACTGAGGTGAGAGTATTAAGGTCTGGAAAGCAGGCAGAACTGGGCTTACTAAAATCATCCTGAGAGTGTTGCTCACAAATTGTCACCAAAGCCCTGTGAGAGGAGTGCAGACAGGGAAACTTTTGCAGAGATACTAATGACACTGCGGCTGCCAGGGGCTTTCAGCGGATACTGTGTGCCCGCTTCCCCATTTGAACACGTGCCTCTTCATGTAAAACAGGAGATCTTCATGTTTTTAAATAACACAGCCACTCATGTAAAGTATTTCCTTTGCTTAGGTGAACTAGCCATGGAGCAGCGGTGATGCTGTCTGGAAATACAGGCATTTTCTGGATATACAGGTGTTTCCAGCTTTGCAACACACATCAGTGCAACGCAGCTGAACCTCCTAATCGATTATAATTCACTGTAATATGAACAATAAGACTGACCATACACACATAAAAAAGCAATTCTTTGCTCTTGGTTAATGCTAGCAGGAAGCCTGCATAGGCTGAGTGGATACATGATCAGGACCAAAGGCATGGTAGAATGGCTTCATCCTGAGTCCACCAATTCAGCAGACGAGGTACAGTCTATTCCCACATCTGCCATCCCAATAACCTTGAGTCACTTTGCTTTCTGTTTTTCTCCTCCCACCATTGTCTATTTAAACCTGAATCTCTGCAATATGGCAAATGTTTTTCTTCAATGGGGTGTGCATGCTTCTGGCCACGGTGGGACCTGTGTCTTGGCTGGGACCTTGGGGTACCACAGTAAGAAATCAAGCAGAATCATAGAATCATAGAATGGTTTGAGTTAGAAGAGACCTTCAAAGCTCATTTGGTCCAACCCCCATGCAATGAGGAGGGACACCTTCAACTAGTTCGGGTTGCCTAGAACCACATCCAGCCTGGCCTTGAATGTCTTCAAGGATGGTGCATCCACCACCTTTCTGGGCAGCCTGTGCCAGTGTTTTACTACCCTCATTGTATAGAATTTTTTCCTCATATCCAGCCTGAATCCCCCTCTTTTAGTTGAAAACCATCATCCTATCACAACAAGCCCTGCTAAAAAGACTCTCCCCATCTTTCTGGCAGCTGAGAGGCAGCACTGCTTGACCTCAGCAGAAACCTGATTTCAGAGGTGACTTGTTTTAATCCAAGAAAGCAAAATACACTTGCGCATCCTCCAAGTTCGAGCATCCTTTGCTATCTCCATATTTTAAGAGGAGTGAAAAGGCAGCCTTGTGGTACCATGATGGGGAATTTGGGCTTTACAAATTACCCTATTTCTTTGTCCAAGAGAGCAGGTTGGGACCATCTATTCACAAAGGTCTATGAGCACAGCAGCTGCCTCTCACTTCTCATTTTGCTTTTAGAAAACAAACTCTAGACCACACAATGCCACACGTTAACATGTGTCGGAGTCTCCTGAGCCCAGTGGGACCTCAACCACTGCCACTTGAGTAGCAGACAGACACCAAAAAAGTCTGAAGAGCTACCGGGGCTTGCGGTGTCCTCTCTGTGTCGGACACCTGCAACACAGAGCCTGGTGGAAACCCCCGTGGCCAGCTTGGAAGCATGGCCAGCAGCCCCAGCAGCAGGTCTGCTGCTGCATCCTGTCCCTGCTCAACCCCACCACGGAGGGGATATTCAGGGCCAGCTCTTAAGAGCAAAACATTCCAAGCATAAACATCTCCCTGCATACATCCCATAGGGCAATTCGTGCCAAAGCAGTGTGAACTGCCCCACAGCCAGCAGCAGCAGGGATGCAACAGGAGATGTAGCTCATTGCTTCTTGCAGGCAGAGCTATCAGCCATGTGCCCAGAGGAAGAGCATGACCCATCAAGCTCCTGCCTGTGGCTGGGGACAGCTGAGCTCCAGCCTGGCCAGGATGCTCCTATGGTGCTCCTTCCTCCTGTGCCTCATGTCTGGGGGCTCCACCGCTGCACGCAGCACACTGGCAGGGCCCCATCATACCACTATTTATATTTGACATGGGTGGACATGACGAAGCCCCACTTCTCCTCCATGTACTGCTGACTTTATACCTGTTTCCGCCTCCGAAACGTGCGGCTGCCCCTGCGGATGTGAGCAGGGTGTGTGTTCAACTTCTCATCTGAACTATTTGCATGAGCAGCCGGTTTCCTCTCTGCCCCGCTGGGGAGAGAAGGATCTTTCTCTCACTTCTCTATTTTGGCGTGATCTATAGAAGAAAGTTCAAAAGGGCAGGAATGAGGGGCTGACATCCTGATGCTTCGATTCGCCCTCATGAAAAGTTATTGGTGTCAGTACAGCTACAGCTGCTAGCTTCCCCCCGTCCTCTTTAATTTCTGTTCCTTTGCCACACTTGACAATAAACAATAATGAGCTTTTACATTCCCTCACTAACTACTTTATGTCCCACAGTCACAGGAAAACATATACACACCCATATATTCATACACATACACCACATGCAGTTTATCAGTTAACTTCTGGGGGGGGAAAATGATATATCTACTCTGAAGATATGTGTAAGTTGTGGCCTTCAGCCTTACTGGCTCTTACAAAGCCATAGATGACAGATATTGTGATAGCTTTTACTGAATTAAATCTTCAGTGCTGAAGAGCTTTTTCTTCCTCATTTTGTGCCAAAGACCACGGTTTGCACTCTACATTTTTAATCCCAATGAAAGTTGTGTTATGCGTGGTACCTTAAATCCCCCATTCTCCAGCACAGAGCAATCTGTCTCTGTGTATCACACTCCCAGCCTGCACGTCTGAGTACCCATAAAGAGACTGCCAAGTAAAATGTTGTGAACGCTGCTCTCCATTCTCACTCACTAAAACTTTGTTGAATTTGCCTAGTTTTACACCTATTATAGCTCAAAGACTGTTTTCTTCTCCCCTGCAGGGTTGCGGAAGCAGCAAAAGTAGCGGAGAAGGAAAATCTTCAGACCAGCTCACCACTTTCTCCCTTTAAACAGCTCAACAGAAGTACTGAGGTCTCAAAGTCTCATTTTTCTCTGGTTTTGCTTTTCTTAATGCCTGGCTACTACAACTCAAAGTGCCTCATCTGCATCAGCAGCTTTAGCCGCAGTGATAATGCAGATTTCCAGGCAAGATACCCGGAGTGAGCCTTCTGTGTGGTTTTAATTCTGACACCAAGAGTACAGGAAATTTTAATCTAATGATTGACTTCATTCTCATTTGAGTTTTCATTTTCTCCAAATGGCAGGAGGGGAAAAAAAAAAAGAAAAAAAAATGGGAGAAAAGAAAAAAGAAACACAATTTTTATTGCATGGAAAACGCCTGAGGCAAATGAACTAAATTCAGCACTAACTTGCAAAGGCAGATTTTAAAGTTGCAAAATCAAGGCATAATTTGGCCCAATATTTTGTTTCAGTGTTTGGCTCAGTGGAGAAACCAGGACATGTTTTTTCCTGCCTGGGAATTATTGTTAAAATGAAAAATGACTTTTCATAGACAGAAAAGTATCATTGCTGCAAGCAAGCATGAACAATGCTAAATCTTGGTCATGCGTAAAACCCAAGATGTGGCCAAAAAAAGAGCTTTTCTGAGAACGTTGGCAATCCCTGCTGGAAAGTTGTGTGATTCCCTACGCCAGCTTGCTTCACCAGCGCCTTCTGTGGAAATTGCTCTCCTTGAAACAGCATCTACCTAATTTGTAGCAGTTAATAACTAACGGCCCATAATTTTAAATCCCAGCAACACTTTGCTAGTTCCTGCTTTTAATTAAACCTGACTCATAACGATGCGGGAAGTGGAGATTCCATAGGTGTGATGCTGGAGCTGCAGCCTGTGATGAGCAGGGCCAGCAGCGGTGGTGTTATCCCATGTGTGCTGGCGTGGGCACGCCTGGCAGGACCCCCATCCTCTTCTCTTAAGTATGCATATTAATTCAGAGTCCTGTCAATCAGGGCTCGTTACTATGGTAATGGTGGGCTTAAACTAATCAAGAGCCACTCACCCCTCCGTGCGAGTATGGGTGAAGTCCATGGTCAGAATCCAGCCATATAGCTCCCCTGGACCAAAAAAGCAGGAAAGGCATGTGATAGGGAGCTAATGACACATTAGAAATGCATGTTAATTAATGAGGGTTTTAAAATCATAGCTTTTTCTTGCAGCATAAGTAGTGTGCATGTGACAGAAGGGCTGGTCACAGGTGGAGTAGGCAGCTACCACCTCCTCACTGCCTGGCACGGCCACTACTTCTGCCTCTGCAACCCCTACACAGCCTCCATCAAGGCCAGGAAATAAAAAGTCCCCTATGTTATAACACATCCTGAATACACTGTGTAACAGCAGCTTGGACATCATTCAGGCATTAAACCAGAGATTTTCATGGGCCTAAAGCAGTTCTGTGCATCTTACTACCAATTTGAACCTCTGTGTAAGAAAATCCAGAGCAGTTTGACCAAAGGTCCGTGGCCATCAAACTTCCATCTCTCAGGAGGCGGCTGAGATTTGGCATGCAGAGTCTCGAGGCAATTCTCTATCTGCTCCTGAATTTGTTTTGCAATTGCAGTATGTCTCTGTCCATGTGCCATTAAGAGCTCAATTCTTTTATTCACCCCCCCGCCTCGCCTTTTTAAAACATCATGTTTATGCAAGTGGACAGGAGGCTCTCATATCTGGGTCACACGTTTGCTGGAGGTCATTGAAAGGCTACAAAATGGAGCATGCCTAATTCTGCTATTTCAGAAGTTTTCTCACATGTACTCAAGACAATTATGCCTATTAAAAGAGTTCATTAAATTGCAGAAATCCTTTGAAATTCTGACATACCAAAAAAATTATGCTTAACTCCTTCTGTTTCTTCTAACGCCTCCTATAACTGCTCTAATCCGAGGAGGTGCTGGGGACTGGAGCATGTATTAAGCATGTCCTGTCTCCGTTGCAAGCTGAATAAACTAAATAAACAAAACAGAGCGCCGAGGTCCATCAAGTGACCTTTTGCAGCATCACTGTCATTGGCCCAAGTGCCACTCTACTGAGAATAATTTAGAGACACGGGATAAATGTCACCGAAGCTCTTTAAGAGCTGTGGGGTTTGTGACAGGATGGGACACATGAGGCTTTTCCAGGTCCAAGAACTGGCTCTGTGATGAGCCAGGGATGCAGTAGGAAAGCAAAGGCAGGCTCCATGGGTCCTTGTTGTCAACTCCTCTACACTGCTCTGGGGCTGCTTCATGGGATGTCCTGATCTCTGCCTTCCCCAAGGAGCATGGAGACTGTAGAAGGACATTTCTTAGGCTAAGCCACACATGGAGAAAGAGAGCACAGCTGAGCTGTGGAGCACAGGAGGAACCACCCTATTGGGAAATAGCTTTTCCCCACAAAGCAATGTCCTGATCCTCAAAGGTGCTGAGCATCAATAACTGCCTCATGAATAAACAGGAGCTGTGTGTGCCCAATCATTGCAATTACATCCCACAAATCCCTAGGTGCCTCACACTAACTTGTGAATACTTCCTTGTAAATAGTTCGATACATCAATACACCAAACAAAAATTAATACTTTTTTATTGCAATGTTTATAATACACAAGTTAATCCTATCCCCAGGTCATGGGATTGGTTTGGCATCAGAAAGTTCTATGAACCCACAAAAACACTATAACATATTGCTTAGGGTAGCATGCCTCTGAGCAGCACTGTCACTGCTGGGCAACTGTATATCCACTGCAGCAATTTGGAAATTAAAATGTACACAGGATGATAGCTCATTAAGAAGTGTTTCTTTTTTGGTGGGTAAGAGAGCATTTATCATAGTTGGCCCACACCAACAATCAGCTTTGGACAGAAGCCACCTTTCCTAATGAACGGGAGGGAAGAGTTTTTAATCTCTCCGAGATCTCTTATCAATTGATTTTGGATGATGTATGGTAGGTTTTATTCTCCAAGAATTACAATACTCCTCAAGTGCCAGAAGAGGCCCAATATTACTTATTTTTTTGTACAGCTCTGTCTCCTGACACTGTCATTTCATCTTGACACCAGAGTGGTCTCCCTGCAGACCCTCTGCTATTGTCTCCCATTATCCTTGTCTCCCTGGACTCACATTGTCCTGCCTTGCCTGTGATCACACTAACTCAGATTTAAACAAACAGGGGGGGGAAATCAACCAGCTTTGATTACATTTTAGGCACAAAATATTAAACAAGATGGTTGGCAACACTATACTTGCTGATACTGTGAGAATTAACTCACATGAAGCCCTTGAAGGCTACCTGCATATGCTGGCAGCCAGAAGGCATTATATTGGCATTGAAGAGAAAGAGCCTTTGATCAGGTCCTCAGGAAATACTTCCTCTGCCTTCCTGAAGTGTAACTTCAGGCCAGGCTCTGCCAAGGCCACTTCACTCTTTTGTGCATCCCCTTGAGCTCACTGGTGAATGAGCTGAAATCTGCTCTGTTTCCTTTTCTAGGTGGCATGTGTCAAGGATCCCTACGATCACTTTTATTACTTGCTTTATCTAAAGAGCTCCTTGCAGGAGCCCGGTGTGTCAGTGGTCACGAAAGAGCATAGCTGGAATATAACACCATTTTACACCCTCTGGGTCAGACAATTAACTGGGGCCCATCAGCAGCTCTGTCTGGAGTCTCAGGGCTGGATCTGGAGCAATAGCAGAGATGCCAGGTCTCCCTCAGGAAAGGGGAAAGATGAATCTTCTCATGGGACTCACCCATGAAAGGAGGGAGAGAAGTTGAATAAAGCAATACACTTTGCTGCTTCTACCATTCTTTTGAGACTTGCTCTCGATGGAAAGCTGCTGAAGCATTGTTGTGCCATGTGTTTAGAAGGACAGCAGTGGATACTTTAAGGGGCCTGGGTGGATGGAAGCTCTCTGTAGCACACCTCCTAAATCACCCCAAAATTACTCACAAAAATCTAACTAAGGTTCAGTCCAGCTTCCTCATAAGCCAAGAGAAATTATGTGACCAATGCTGTTGGACATATCGTTAGGTCCTTGAACTGGCCCTACCAGCTTTCCCAACATCAACCACCAAGGATTTGGTTCCAGGTTAAAGCAAAGAGCAGGGGAATAGCAGAAAAAGGGGCTAAGAAAGAGAGATCAAATGCTTTCCTTTGGTCAGCTGCTACGGATTTCAGGATCCAACCCAGATACAAGAGGAAGGACCACACTTACCCTTCATAAGAGAAATCCCTACAACTCCTATCCATAAAGATGCACATGGAGTGGAACACGTGCTCCAATACATGGATTTCTATGTCTTCTCATTATAATCAGCTCCAGGAGAATAATGTCACCGAAGATGTCAAAAACAAGAAGCAACATGTTAGAAGAGTGCCACTTGGAAATAAAGCCCTGCTTTTATTGGATAGCTGATCTGCTAAAAGCAGTCATTTGAAATATCTGCAGATCGTTGGGATCCGTGAATAATTGCTATCTGCACATCTCAAATCCTTTACAGTTTTGCTGTTACATAGCTGTGCATGTCTATAAATAGTAGAGCAATGTCGCTCACTGCATAATACAGTCTCTGTGTTTTTACAACTCATCATGAACTTCTATGTAATTTATTTTTTATTGAAGAATTCCAATTAATGGCTTCCTGGTGATTTTAAAGCCTCAAATTATCAGTCTCTGAAAACAAAGCAGAGAACATAATTATCATAAACCGAGAATTTTTCATTTTGAAGCTTATCTGTTTGTGCTAAGTATCTTGTCTGTAAGTAATTAGTGCCTTGATTTTTTTTCTTCAGTAAAAATAATGACCATTCTATGCTGCACATCCCAATTTTGTTAACTGCTACATGGACTGTATACATGATGTTTGAAAATGCACCACCTTGGACTGGCTTTAAAGTATTTCGTCAAATGATAATGGCAACAGCAAAATACATCTGTTTGTCAGAATAAATTATGTGGCATATTAAGAAAAAAAAAGCTATTATATCTTTTTCTTTTCTAAGAGTAAAAGCCTTTTGAAAATATGCACTTCTTATTTATTTCTATGGCAGCATAGGAGGTGCTTTTAGGCTATTTATAATCCCCAACTGCTGATCAGAAGTGATCAGCTGATCACATATAGTTACAGAGCACCCTTCACATGGATGTCTCAGTCTTTATCGAGACATCATTGCATTGTGCTTAGCATGTGCAGCAGTTCAATGCTGGCAGCAAACTGATCCAAAACTGGGAACACTGGAGGCAGGTAACAGGAGAAATCTGTAGCACCCTCTCACAAGCACTCCTTGTAAGGGACAAATTTAAACCTGACACATGACACAGTGAAATCTTGCTCCTGATGGATACCTGAAGGACCAGGGTGAAAGGGGAGCATGGATATTTACAGTCACTCTAGTGCTGAGAGCAGACCTGTGCCACTGATGTTAGAGTTTTCTGTCCTGTCTCCCTTGGATGCTTAGTGTCCATCTGTGTTTGCAGATAGGATGACTTTTCCCAACTCCAGGCAAATCAGTTTATAGCCCATAGCATGAGGGATTGTCCTGCTTGCCATCATTTCATTGTTGCACACACCCTCATTAGACTCAAGCAGCTTCTGTACAGGCCCCCAGATACATCAATATTTCCCTACAGCAAAAGTCTACAAGGGTAGAGGGACACCTTGGCACAGGTCTCTGGTCCCACCTTTGCTTTACACATCCAGAGCATCCTCCAAGCCACAGAGGAGGGTGGGTACCAAGCTCTAAATGACAGTGAGTATGCCATGCACTAGTTATACTCAATAGTACCACAAGTCTAACACACACACACTGCTTTATTTCCCTGTCTTCTACAGTAATGCCTTTTCTATTATGGCTCACATCAAGAAAAGAAATCACATAGTCAATAATCCAGTAGCAATATATGTTGGATAAAACAAGCAGGAATGAATTAGGAAGGCAATGAGGATGCTTCTCTACAAGAGTCCATTCCTGGTGATGTGTGGACTCTCCTCAAAAGCAAGCTCTTTTCCAGGTTGCTCCAAACTGTTAACCAGATAGCACTACCAGCATAAGACAGGCTGGTAGCCCCTTCCCCTGACCTTTCCAGCCTAAAATAGGCTGGTCTCTACATGACACTGCACCCTCTACAATGCCTGCAAACAGGTATGAAGCAACTTCCTTCTTTTACTTTTATAAAGAATCCTGCTGATTGCAGTAGAAACTTCCTAAAGAGAGTGAAGTTTGAAATGAACCCAAGGAAAAATGCTAACTCCACGATTATGTACCATAAACAAACATGCCTTAAAACTCTTAAATCAGAGTAACATCTCTTATCAGCTCCCCTCTCATCTCACTGGCCAGCTCCTTGCTCTGTGACCCTACCTCATACACCAGCCAGATGACGAACGCCCCCTTGACATCTGAAGGGGGTTTAAGGTCCCTTCCCAGCCTGACCATGGCACAGATCAGAGCTGGTGACTGCCCAGCCCCAAGCTCACACCTCCTACATCCTTGATCCAAGATCCTCAGCTTCACTTCTGAGCTCCCTCTCCCTTTGGCAGGCATCCAGGCCAGCTGCTAAAATAAATCTGTTTTCTCCCTGCGAGCCTTGATGTTCTCCTACTGGCGAAAGGTAGCAAGAGTGGTGGTGTTTCTTGGCTTTCATCCTAACTGTGCAATCCACCCCGAGCCACCTCGCCCCACGTCTCCTAACCGCATAGGCAGGCTGCAGGAGGAAGGAGGGAAGCGCAGCAGCTTGCCGTCCGCCTCGCAGTCTCTTTGCTTCCAGGCACTAAGTAAATGTCAGGTTTTTTTTTTTCTCCTGTGTTACATACATTGTTAATTTTAAAAAGAAATCCAATATCATTGTTTTTCATGCTAGCTGAGGTGATTCTGGAATTTAATAAAAACAGAGGAGTTTTTCATTAACAGCAAGTAGGGTTTAAACTAGCACTAACTTTCTATAGCAGCAAGACAAGAGAATGGATAAAAGGAGGTCATCCTCATCTTGTTACGTTACAACTGTTCTTCAGCCACTACTTCAATGTCAACGAATTCAAATTGCTATTGCTTTATTGAATTAACATCAAAAAAAAAGGGTGCAATATATTGTGTTCAAAGATCCTACAAATGCACCAGGGACAGGGACTCCCCAGGTACCTAAAAACACACATTGGCCATGTCACAGGCAGCCCAGAAATATATTCTGAGGCAAAAATGCAAAGGTCCAGCCTCTGGTCCTTATTTCAAATAAGGTCCTAATTTCACATAAGGAAATTGTATGAAATAGTTTTTACTGGCTGGGTGTTTCTGTTGCTCCAAATCTGGCAGGAAGATACGCAAGAGGGGTTATTAGGGTAGGAATGTGGTCAAAGCATCCTGCAGAGTCACCCTGCACCGATGGGAGCTCATCCTAAAGAGAACCCTTTCTCCAGTGGGTCCCCAACTGCATTACAGAGCCAAGCAGGGTAGTGCATCACTCATGAAGAAATTAGTACACCACAATCTGTACGATCTGTATATCTAAAGAGTAGATGCCAGTAGAACTTTGCCTTCCCTGACTGCAGCTCTGTGGTCTGTCACCACCACATTAAGGAGGAAAACTAAGGGGAAGAATGTGAAAAAAATATTTTGCTTCCAAAGAATATTTCCTTTATGGCTGCTATTGGGAAAAAGAAATGTACATTAAAACTATGCTGTGTGGTATTTCTTCTGACTTTGTTGTTGTAGAAGAGCTCCCCAGGTCTCACCCATATTTGAGGCCAAAGTAAGTAAGGTCCTTCCTTCCCCTCACTCTTACATTACTAAGTCAGCAGTTTATCATCCCTTCTCCCAAGGCCACCGTTGAGTGGCCACCTTACAGCATGTTTGTAGTCAGAAGAAACATTTGGAAACTCAGCCAGGGGCCATTCACACCAGGTGGAACAGCAGCAAGATGCTCACCCATCTCCCAGCCAGGCAGGTCATCTAGCAGCCAAGCACATGCTTTTCCAGGACCTATTTATGTTGGTACATAACCAAATGAGTACCAAAAGCCAGAACAATATCTGTTCACTCTACAGTGATGCTATCCCACCGACATTTGCAGTCCCTTTTGTATGTAAAGATACATATAACAGTGCCTGAGGTTGGGAGGGGGGGTTGATTGAAAAGCAGAGAGCAGGCAACCCTACAAAGCTGTCTCCCAAAGAGCCTGCTCGACTTCAGTGTCAGACCTGCATCTTCCCATTAGCAAGACCTTAGTTGAACAAGAAAAATACACCTCTTTTCCCCCCTCTTTTGCTCCTGATGCTCTGGCTAGTTGATGTTCTAAAGCCAAATAGATCCCAGAATCCACCTCCTATGAGCAAGAATACAGGCTGAAGTTTAGCATCAGGTTTTCGCTCTCCCAGCACTACTCTCAGAGATTACAGAGGAACCACGAGCAGAGCTTCTGCAGGAAGAGTGAAAAACATGAATGACTCTTTGCAGAATGGCCCTTTCTTTCTGCAGACTTGCATTTCCAAGTGAAATTTGTCACCTCTTTTCCCAAGTTGTCACTGCAAGCAAGGACCTTACTGCAGCAAGAAATTCACTGGGTTTTCCCAATTACAGCCCAAACAGTCACTGTGTTTCTCCCTGAGCATCACCACAGTGATTCAAGGCAGAGTTTCCAGTCTGGCAGATGGCACTTTGTGCTGGATTGCAGCAGCAGAGAAATCACTGGAAACTTTGGAGCTGGGAATGGAAATTTGCAGTAATATGCGATAATGAGGAAGACGGCTCTTGTCTCCGCTGCAGAAGCCTGACCTTTTAACAGAGCAAATGTCAGGGAGAGATACACAAATATGTTTAGACCAATATCAGTTGCTTCTCTGCGGGAGGTGCTCACGCAGGCACAGGTACAGCAGGGGATTTGCAGCATCTCTATGTGCAGAAGGGGCATGGTGCTGCAGGCCGCTGGTGGAGAAAGTAGCTCTGGAAATCATAATGTGAGGTGTGAGCAGAGAGATCCCTACAAGAGAACAATGCATACCCCTGTTTTGGACTACCCATGGTGGCACCTCACAGCACCAGCTCACACAAAGCACTGTCTTTCATTTGGTCTAGTCATCCTTTTCCATCTGCTTCACCTGAAACACTTCTGGTTTCAAGAGGTGCAAGAATGGACAGAGCTTGAAAATGGGTCTGAGAGTGATGAATCAAGTTATGGACCATAAACAAAAGCTAGAAGGGCAGCTGGCTTGGGTAGGGATGTAAATCCATTGTCTAGGATTCAAGGCTTAGTTTGTGGCCCATCACCGGCACATCTGGGACACCAAGGTGCCTGCATATACTCTTCTCAAATGCCACTTTGGTTCCCCTATCAATCAAGGAAGAGACACCGTTATTCTGAGAGGAAAAATGAAACAAACAACTGCTTCTTACTCATCCCACACTAAGATGGGGACATCTGACACAGTAACAATGCTATGTGATCCCAGGTATCACATCCATCTCTCCTCAGTCCTGGAAACAGAATACATTGCTAAAATCCACATACTGCACCCAAGCAAGCCCTTAAATCAAATCAAGTTAAATGCATCTACCTCCTTTCCTATAGGAGATTCACCTACATAAAGAAGACCAGCACAGCTGGTCCCTTAGCACAGTACCTTTAACAGTCCAATCAATAACTTGCCATCACAGACCAGAGGACCCAACACACCTTTTGGTACTAGTTCTGCTTAATTTCTCAGGTACACAGTTAATAGGTAGGTGAGTGTATCTCACTATTTGTGAGATAGGTAGGTGAGCTGCACCTTTATGTAGAAGGGTGCACATAGAGTCAGCACCATTCAGCTCCTTTTGAGCAATGCCACAGCAAGGCAAGAATGTCAGTGCTCAAATCTGAACACTGCAAAAGGTGGGACCCCAGAAACTCTCAAATCCTACACCAGAGCTCCCACAGCCACATTCCTTGTGCTGGGGAGGACAGCCAGTACAGTAGAGGACCACATAATTGGCCATTAACTCTTTGCTTTAGCCTCATAGAAGAGATGCTCTCCTCGGGAAGAGGCAAAAGACCTTCAGCGAGCATCCTAGACATGGTGTGGGGAAGTGCACTGGGTAGCAGTAACGTGGCATGGGTGGTACAGCAAGGGGCTCGGCTGGCTCATCAGGAACACAAGAAGCAGCACCTTAAGGCTGCAAGCAAAAAGTCCAACAAGTCAGCAAAGTACAGTTACAAATTGTTGTGCTTCCCAATTTATTAATGCTGTTGGGGGGAGGATAGGAGAAGGTAATAAGCAGAATTTTCTAGGAAGCACGCTGAAAATAAGGTACTAAGAAAAGTCACTGGAAATGTCAGGCGAGCCAACAGGGAAAGGTCCAAGGAGCGAGCAAAAGCACAGCATATACTTTTTCATCTATTCAATCTGACCCTGGGCCCAGTGCCACAATCTTTTTAAGGTTAGTGGTGGGAAAGCTGCCTTTTGAATGTTTGCAGAGGCCTATTAACATCCTGTGCTGAGGAACCTTAAACCCCAGGTAGTATTTCAGAGGAAATGGACAGCACAAAACACAGACTGAAAATTAACCACAGCAGACCCCAGGCCTAAATAAGTTCCACTAGCCCTTTCTGAAATCACTTAAAGGCTTTCCTTCCAGTTGGACTCCTGCCCAACCACTTTAATAGGTGCAGCAGGCAAGGGGAAAAAAGGGAGTGAGGGGGTTAGAAAGGAGAGAAAAATAAAAGGGAGAAAGGAACCTATTTGGCTGCATAATTTAAGCATTCTTTGCAAAATAATAATAATAAAGTAAAAAAACAGCTTAACAAAAACTGCAAGTGCAGCAGGATCGGGAGGGTAACTTGGTGAAATCCTCTGCGGATGGCTGCAAACCTCTAATGGAAAGTTGTATAAGTGGCTGAGGCCAAAGTAGGCATTAATTACAATGAAAAATCAGTTTAGTGCAGGCCACAACTAAATTGGAAGCTGGTCCTCTAGGTAAAACAAAGAAAGTGAACAGAAGCTTTAGATTTGATTACATGGCAATACAAGAAAAATGTGCTGTATGTTGTCTATTATTAAAGCTGCTTTTGGGCCTTCTGTGTGTGCCTAAGGGATTTTAATAAAGAATTAGTAATAGCCCTGCTGCCCTGGCTCGCCGCTGCTTTTGGAGGGTGTGCGGGTACAAGGCGAGTTCTGCAGTACAAATTAAGTCACTTTAGACAAGCAACCTTGAAAGCATTATGTGATAGCAAAGTTCAAGCGGCACACTTCTCCTCTAAGAGGACACAGTCCCTTGCTGGAGGCCAGCTCTGGGTTTAGAAGCTGCAATACAATTTCATCAGGAAAGAAACGCTGCAACCGTTGTGTTTGTCTGTGATTATTCCTGGCAAGGCTAGAAATACATACCCAGGTTCATAAACACTATGTAAGTGTATAAAATACTGCAAAAGAGTGACTTGACAGCAAAAAGCCACCATTAACAGAGGATTTCAGGGTTTTCTTTAAACAAATGCTAGCTCTATAAACTTCTTTACATTGAAGTAATGATATTAATAATGTTGTCTTTACTGCTAAGATCAGCACTCGGTCCTTGGCATGACTGGATGCAACTAAGCCACTAAAGTTCACCTGGATTAATTTAGGATGCAGAAAGCCCCATTCCCCCAAGTTTATAGAACTGATTTCTCTGATCCCTTTCCCAGAGATGCTTATTTTAAGGTGAAATCAATTATGTTATTTATCCTCCAGAACATCCATACTTCAGTGGATCTAATTCTGCCACTAAGCCCCTGGTTACAACTTCCTGTAAAGGCAAAACTTGCTGTATGCAGAATTGTCTAAAATCCAGGGAAATAAAAGCAAAAGGAGAAAATACTGGAGGGCTAAAGACGCAAGAGAACACTGAGACCACCACAAGCAGCTTACGTCTCCTTGGCAGCAGGCTGCTGCCCTCGGCTGCTCCAAGGGGTCCCTATCCCTGCAGCGCTGCCTGTTGGGGGTGAGGGGTTGTACAGCTCCTGGATGGGTGAATATTGGGGTTTTTTTAGGTCACAGGCATTGGCTATGTCCTGGGAACACCGCCCAGCCTCAAAGCCCTGCGTGGGTTCATCTTTACTCCCGTGTTGCCAATGTTTGCTATTTTCTATGCATGGCATCATCTTTCTGTGATCGGTACTAAAGAATCTCCTACTGGGTAATTTCCCCTTAAGCCCAGGTTTGCTGATCTTTTTCTGTGCAAAGCCCAATATGGAGGAAGCATCCAACTCCTTCCTAAAGTTATCAAGCAAGGGTAGGTGGAAAGAAACAAGAGAAGATCTGCCACTGGCTTAACCCTACAGATTTTAAACCCAGCTCATCATCTAACTCATGATTAAGTTCATGAAGCTGACTGTGGCAACTCTCATCCTAAACCCAGTGGTACAATGAGCTCGTTGCAGGGCCAGCAATGCTGTGTGCAGACCAGAGCTGCACTGCCCAACAGCGTGACACAGCAATGACCCAAGTGCTGTGACAAGGAAAAGGGGCTCCTCTCTGTAGCATGACCCAGATGTGACCTAGAAGAGTGCTGGAAAGGAAACAACTTTGGCTTTCAGCCCCTTGTCACACAGAGGAGTGGGGCTTCAAAATCCTTTTATCCCGGTCACATGTGGCTGCAGGCAGGGATTCATGTCACCATGTGCCATGCAGTCCGGACTCCTACAAACACCTTTCTTCTTCCTGTGTTTTGCAGTGTCAGGCAAGGCTGTCACAAGAAAGGACTATCCCAGTTCACTGTTTTAATAACCAGAAGAGCTGTTTTACAGCACATAACTCACGCAGACCCCCAAATACTTTACAAAATAAAAGCTGCAACATGAACACTGATCTCCAAGTAGGGCTCTTTAAAAAACAGGCATTACAAAGAGAAAACAACACTGAGGAGCACTGGGGATGGGTTGCTCATCCCCATTATGCACAGACTGTCCCTATTGCAGCCTGTGCCTCCTCTTGATGAGAGGATGAGGAGGGGCAGAAGGGATCTCCTTGGGAAAACCTACTGGGATTCCATATAGCCAAGCACTGGAGTGCTGAGGTTGCACTCAGTGAGGAGGGTGGGGAAAACCAAACCACTGTGCCTACCGTTTCCCAGCAGCTCTCCTGAGCTCACAGCAAAGCCTTTTAATCCATTATGAGTGATGAGCTCACTCCATGATGGCTTGCAGTGGCAGCAGCCAGTGCCAGACAGCAGCCCAACAGATAAACTCTATATCTGGCAAGCAATGAACCAGGGCACATCTGCCTATGGGCACTGATAGTAAATAGTCCAGTGTAGCTAGAGTATTAAACATGAGACAGTCCTCTGTACATATAATATATATCAATACATACAGGTATTTCAGGGCCCTGAGCAACCTGGTCTTGTGGGAGATGTCCTTGCCCATGGCAGGGGGTTGGAACTGGATGATACATTGGTCCTTTCCAACCCAAACTGTTCTGTGATTCTATATACACGCATTTTGCAATATATCTGAGTTTGAAACCTGTTAGTGCATCAATGCTTGCAGACATCCCTGGAAGGTATATGCACATCCCTCCTCTTTCTTTCCAATCCTGTTTATTTTTCCTGATGAAAAACCTCAGCCTTTGAGGCAGCCTCACACCACATCTGCTCAGTGAGTGCAGAAGTGGTCCCCAGAACCAAGTCTCTTTCTCCACTATCTCTTAAGCTAAGATCTGTGAAAAAACAGCATGAAATAATAAAATAAGGGGGGGGGGGGAGAGGAAAAACCCCAAACCCACAACTTTTGTCTGTGAATTCAAAAGAGCCCTCTTAATGCTGGATTCATCTACATTAAATTGGTCATGACCTTCCAGGTGTCTTTAAGGTTGAAGTGTTTGCTGGACCATTTAAAGCTCCTCTCGCAGGCTCCTGCTACCCTCCTGACATGGAGAGCCAGGCTTTTAAGAGTGTAGCCACCTTGTCAATGCTCAGAGGTCACTAATAGCCTGCCTTGGGCCTTCCAGCGGGTCGCGTTCGGCTTGCTAGCCCAACACAAAGGAAAAGGAGAGGAAAGATGGGGAGGGGGGATAATTATCATTCTTCCTCTCCCCTCCCTCCCTCTTCTCCAGGCTGAGAGTTATGCTCCATGTCACTGTGTTAATGCGCTTGCATCCAGGGAGACACATAATGCTCCTCTCAGCCCTGTTTATTAGTGAGATCCATTTGCGAAAGGCCCTTCTTTTGTACCACAATATGAATGTGCTTTGATGGCAAATAATTACGCTAGTCCTTTTGACATGAGGATCCACAGGCTGCCCTAGTTAAGCCAGTAATTAGCCTGTCCTCCTTTTTTTTATTATTATTATTGAGAAACTACAAATTATCCTCATATGAGCACTGGCCATTCCTTTTTCTCTTTTCTATTCTGCCCCTCTCTCTCTCTTCCTCTCTCCCTCTCCCTTGTATCTCTCAGCACTTTGGATAAGGGGAATGCAGCTGCACTAGAGCAAGATAAAGCTCCGCCATCAAGATGATGAACAATTTGGATGAAGAGGCTTCGAGATGAACACAAAAGCTGAAGAAGTGCGGCTGATGCAGCCCCGGACAGCTGAAGAATGCTGCAGTCTGCAGATGAATAGCCCTCATTTGTGAATATACAGATTTTCCATGATGAATAAAAACTGAGTGTAGGTCACAATAAATAAACTTTTTTCCCCCCCTTCTTCTCAAATAATAATTCAGGTTCCCGGCACCAAACAGCTGTAAATTGAAGGTTGTGCTTAGTTTTCTCAACTCTCAAAGGGGATAATTAAGCTAAGCTCATATTGTTTGATATATTAGCGTAATGATGAGCTACTATATTCTGGCTTGTTTCGAGTTATTTTAGGGTTTTTTTTTTCTATTATCTTTTTCCTTAAATTACATTTCAAATACATTTTAAATGTAGAAACAGCATTTCCGAAACACAGTTGCCCTATGTTTGGGTCTATCTGAAATGTATTCATATAACATTTAATTAAAGATGCAACATCCCCTTTTCTGGAAAAAAGCATGGAGGTAAAAAATATCGACATTATTTGAGTGGTCCTGACACGATCTCACTCAACTGCCAAACCTGTATCCTTGTTGGTGCAAGATAATTAGATGGGGCTGTATTCTTTCTCAGTACAGACAGTCATGAACCTTCTGAAACTTCAGAACTGGTATTTCTTGGCAACATAAAACCTCTTCAGCCCCATAATTTGTTTTAATAATTTCTACTGAAAACCAGCAGAAGGCAAATATAATTTCTGATTTTACCTGGAAACTGTGTTTTACACTCAGAGGATGACAGAGGCCATTGTTTAAGGCTGGCTGACCAGGTTGTAGGATCTCCAAGAAGTGTAAAAAATCTTCAAGTCAAAGAGCTGTCTTGGGTAGGAGAGTAAAAGCAAAGGAAACCCATGAACCTGAGCACAGGTGGAGAACAATGGCCCCAAACATGCTCATAAAAGTAGGATGCTCTACTTCAACAGTGCATATGGGTAAGCAAATGAATCCTAGAATGGTTTGGAAGAGTCCTTAAAGCTCATCCAGTTCCAACCCCCTGCCACAGGGAGGGACACCTTCCACTAGAGCAGCTTGCTCCAAGCCCCTGTGTCCAACCTGGCCTTGAACACTGCCAGGGATGGGGCAGCCACAGCTTCTCTGGGCACCTTGTGCCAGTGCCTCAGCACCCTCACAGGGAAGAACTTCATAACGTCTCATTTAAATCTCCCCTCTCGGGTCTTGTCTATTTCCAACTGCCAAAGTTGGAAATATACAGCTAACTTCTCTGAGGTGAGTTTTTACCTAAAGATACTGGAGAAGGAGTTAGAAGTCCTCTCAAGAAGTCCTCTTGGCATGTGGGACACTGTAACCTACACCACCCACTGCACATTCTTATAGAATCATAGAATAGTTAGGGTTGGAAAGGACCTTAAGATCATCCAGTCCCAACCCCCCTGCCATGGGCAGGGACACCTCACACTAAACCATGTCACCCAAGGCTTTGTCCAACCTGGCCTTGAACACTGCCAGGGATGGAGCATTCACAGCTTCCCTGGGCAACCCATTCCAGTGCCTCACCACCCTAACAGGAAAGAATTTCCTCCTTATGTCCAATCTGAACTTCCCCTGTTTAAGTTTTAACCCGTTACCCCTTGCCCTGTCACTGCAGTCCCTAATGAAGAGTCCCTCTCCAGCATCCCTGTAGGCCCCCTTCACACACTGGAAGGCTGCTATGAGGTCTCCACGCAGCTTCTCTTCTCCAGGCTGAACAGCCCCAACTTTCTCAGCCTGTCTTCATACAGGAGCTGCTCCAGCCCCTGATCATCCTTGTGGCCTCCTCTGGACTTGTTCCAACAGTTCCATGTCCTTTTTATGTTGAGGACACCAGAACTGCACACAATGCTCCAGGTGAGGTCTCACAAGAGTAAAGGACCAACAGTTTGATACAGACCCAAAGCACTAAGAGGAAGGAAAACCAGTGCAGTCCTCACAACTGTATTCACACTGCTGGGGACAAAATCTAGAGAAACCCCATATCTTTAGTTTTGGAATTGATCAGGTTTCAACTTGAAGCTCCCATCTGCAGCAGGACCACTCATTAAAAGTATTTGTTTTCCCTGCCTAGGCTAGAACCACACATGAACCCTTTTCCCCATACTCATAACCCACAAAAGTCAAACAACCTCCCGTCTAAGGGTCCTGAATTTAAGCTACAGAGTATATTAGAGAAGATAGAAATAAGGGAGCAATGCAGTGATTTGACTTTGAGTTTTAGTATGAAGTATAAAGTTCTGCTGACCTAAGTCAGACAGGCTCTTCCTTTTGCCCACATTTTGAGAATTAAGCCTGACAGCACACTCTCTTGGTTTATTTTCTATGGCTATGGCACAGCTTCATGACATGGTAAGAAGAGACAGCTCAAATATTTCATAAAAAAATAAGATTATCTGACATCTTGGCTGCTTTCTGGAACCAATGTCAAGCCACATGTTTTTTATGGTTCAGAAATGTGTGTGAATTGTCCCTTTCATCTTTAGCTTGGGATCAAAGGGAGAACAGCCCCTGTGGTATTTACAGCATGACTAGAAAGAAACTCCAGAAATCTTCCACCAAAGTCTGTTCTTATGAGGTTTCCCAGGTGCTTTGCACATCCAAGATGCTCATTCACGTGCTATGGGTGAGCCAGGTGCCAGTGCCAAACTTTCAGCTCTCCCAGCTTCAGTGGAGATGCATCACCCCAATTTCCCAGTGAGGAACACAAGTCCCTCTGTCACTTGCTTGGTCTGTTGTCATACTGCAAGTAAGCAGCCCAAAAGGAGAGGATTTCAATGGGTTCAGGATCACGTTCCCCATCTTCATCACAATCAAACTTAAGAGATTTAGATTAGATATAAGGAAGTTCTTCCCTGTGAGGGTGCTGAGGCGCTGGCACAGGGTGCCCAGAGAAGCTGTGGCTGCCCCATCCCTGGCAGTGTTCAAGGCCAGGTTGGACACAGGGGCTTGGAGCAAGCTGCTGTAGTGGAAGGGGTCCCTGCCCGTGGCAGGGGGCTGGAGCTGGATGAGCTTTAAGGTCCTTTCCAACCCACTCTGGGATTCTGTGATCCTAACATCAGTATGGTCTGCTCTAAAGAGTTGCCTGTAACCCACCACCCTTGCGCTCATCCCAACAAACAACAATGAGATGTTGCACGGATCTTTCCCAGCTTTCTCCTCTGAGGACAATCCACCTCTACAATATGCTATTCACAACAGTATTAGGAAGACCAATTAACCAGAAATTGCAAGGAAAATAAAGAAAATTGCTTTCTCCCCCACCTGGGAGAAGTTTCCTACTGGAAATTCCAAGGAAGCACCACAACAATCCTGATCCAAAGGCCATTAGAGACTGCCAGTCTTTCCTGCAAGCTTCAAGGGAGTTTCAACCAGGTCACTACTAAACTCTGTGAAAAGTAACTCAGGGCTTTGCAGTGCCATATATCAGAGACAAGCAGGGAACCACACACCATCCCTAAGGACCACAGCTCCTAGGCCCTGCAGGTCTCTTCACAGTGGCACCGATCATGGTCAGACAGTCTTGGATTGTCTTCCTGAGCCCATCCAGCACTTAAACCCATGATGGATTTCCATTCATGCTTGCACCAAGGGCTGAACATTTATTAACTCTTTTCTCACTCATTATCTCCCTCCTTAAAAGGGTGCTCTCAGCAAAACCAGGATCAATAGGTAGGAAAAGAGAGTTTTTGTTTGACAGCTGTGTGAAAAACAGACCTTTAATTTCCATAGAGCCCTATACAGACACTGTTTACCAAATAAAGATTTCTTTTTGCTTGTAACAGCCATGAAATTATTATTCATATCATTTAGGACCCCAAATTCCTCATCAGAGATGTGCTGTGCAAGGGCCTGTATATGTCTGTAATAAGACAGAGGGAGAAAGCATCTCCTGCTCTGAAGAGGTTTCAATTTTAGCATGCTGTAAGAGACAAAGAAGTGCAGATAAACCATTCAGGAGGGAGGAGGGGGTTGAGGACAAGGTAAAGGTGGGGGAAAAAAACCCTGTTGTGCTGTAATAAGTTCAACCTCGGTTTATGCTATTATAGGATTTCAATATTTTTCAGATTATGCAATCTGATTTAATAATCAGTCGTTCAATACAACCATTGTTCTTCCTCGTCTCTCCCCGACGAGTTGATGGAAGGAAAAAGCACTCATGCCCTAGTAGGAAGCACCACTCTCACATTCAAAAGTTAAGACTCACCCAAGGGATCATCAATCAGTAACTCACTTTAAAATTCTCTTTAAAATGTTTTACTAGCTCACTTTACTTGGCATTTTTATCACTATTTATATCTCTAAAGCAGTGATATAATTAGTAAAGCTATTAATGTTTCTTATGTTTAGTCTTACAAAAGCTACAAATATCTATAAATCTGGCTTATAGCAAAATAAATAATGACAATAATTCTGTCAAGCATCAATATAATTTGCTGGACAGCATTGTGTAAACCAAGCAAATATCTGAACCATTAATGAGCTTAATCTGTGCTATTTAACCACCCCTTCAGTAAATTGTTCTGCAGACCAGAGGAGTGCTCAGGTTAGTTACTTTGCAGACTGCGCTTCTTTGCCAGCATCCTCTTTCCCACAAAAGCAACTGGCCTGATTTTACCCGACTCTGCCTTACATTCTCCTATGACTTGAATCAAAAACTCTTATCAAATGCATAGGAAAAGGTGTTTTTTTTCCATCCTTGTGAAACTTTGAATCTTCAGAGATGCTGATGTTCCGCATGGATCCAGGTTCTTTAGGAGAAAAGTCAGAATGAAACAAAACAAAAAAAATACACCACCAGAAAAAAAAATGCCCTTTCCTTTTTTTCCCCTTACAATAGTCACTTTTGTAGTAGTGAGGGCATTTGCTTAGGACATGATAAAGTCAGTTATAAGCCTCTGCTCTGCATGGTTCAAACCAGTAACAGGAATCCGGGTCCCAACGTCTTCGCCTTAGGGTTAGGCTCTCTCATTCAAGCCAAAATTTATGCCTCAGGCAGGAGAAACTTTTCATCTCCACAACATCAAACCAGGATGTCGCAGAGTCCTGCTTTGTGTCGTATTGCCTGCTCCCAATGCAGGGATTTCTGTGAAAACTCCTGGATGGCTCAAGCCCTCAAGACTTTGAACCATGGCATGGGCCACCCTTTATTCTGCTAATGCTTGATTTTCCTTAAAATTGAATGTTTTTCAGCATATGCACAAAAAAAAAAAACAATAGAAAACCACGCCTTGGCAAAGTAACATTAAGCTCCTGCTCTCCACTGATTTGTACCCCATGGAAAGATTTTCTCCTCTTCAACGAGGTACATAGACACAACCCAAACTTCCAGAGACTGAGTTGGGCTGACCTTCAACAGCCAAGGGGAGATTCATGAATGCCCATCTAAATACAAAACCATTATCCACAGCATTACCATTTTCAATAAGAAAATAAATGCCTACGCTCACAAGCCCCAAGTAATAGGCCTTTTAAGTAAAAGTATTGGAAGAATATATCAGCTGTAAGATAGAATACCGGTGACTACTACCACAGGATGGGCATTTTTAACTTTCACTCTAAAATGACTGGATGATAAGAGAGTACAATATATATTTTGAATTCAGGGTGAGAAGATCTTTTTAATATAAGTGTTTTATGATGTAGTCATACATCATTTCTAACTAAAATGCTAAACAAAACACAATCCTTTTCTGAAACCCAGATAATGATGGATTTTTGTTATTCTGGTTTATTCCAGAAGATAATTTTTCAACCCCAACTTTTATTTTATTGATGGCATAAGAAGGTCCCAGTACATCTCCTTTCATATCTGAGACAGTTTCATGAAAACTGGGAGCTAAAAAATCAAATGTCATTACAGAGAAAGAATTTTTGGATACGTGATCATTTATCGGGACAGTCCCACATGGCCGGATTAAAGGAGATTAAAAGGACCAAGTATGTTTTGTTGATTGCTTTGGCACTTGAAAACCTCTCTGATCTCAGAGCAGGAGTTGTGTGGGTATTATTATAATAATAATGGGGATCTTGGAAGACGGGAGGTGGATAAGCAGAAGGGAACTAAATCCAATAATGTTTGTATTGTCACAAAGCCAGGAAGGTTTGGGATATGATTTAATCCTATGAAACAGACCTACCCAAAACTCCTAAGCAAGAGATAGACAAATAAATAAATTCAGTTAAATAGAAGTGTATCTGGGAAGTGAAATCTCTCACCCTTCTCCAGGCTAAATATCTTTTCTGTCAAGTCCAGAACTCACCAGCAATTTGGCTGTGTGATCTGAGCAGGAATCCCAAGCAATCACTGCCCCATCCCCTTTACAGCCTCAGCTAAACTGGGCATCCCAGGAACTGCCTGTGCTTGCTTTCTTTTCCTTGTTTGCTTTCCTGTGTATAGCCAAAGCAGACTGTGTCAGTACCTATAAGGAACCAAAATATTTTGAGTCCTGACTACTGCAAAAATATGAAACACCTTTTTTAGTACTTGGTTCAAGCAGAGGGATAAAGGGGGAAGGAAAATGGCATTTACCACCACTCCAGTGCTGAGGATGGCCGGTCCTTGCCTTTCCAAATGCCTTACCCTATCTATCACAGGACAATAGTCTCTTGTCCCAGAGAGTGCCAGGCTTGGCTTCCTATGCTATTACAGGATGGGAGGATGCTGTGCTCTATGCTACACCCCCTCTGTCTTAACATGTCTAGCTGCTGTACCACACGCCTGTTGAAGAAGAGGTGTTTTCTTTTAAAGACTGTGTGTTAAAATAAAGACCTTTCCTGAAACAGCACAAACTGTATCACTTCTATGGGCTTCAAGAAAACCTGAATTAAAACCTTCACTTGTAACACGTGCTGTAATGCAGTCTTCTCATGAAGTCAATGGAGCAATGCTGACTTAGACCAACCGATCATCTGGCCCATGACAGGCACATCTGCAGCAGAGACCCAGGGTCTGCTTTTATTGCTGTTTAATAAAAATTAAAATAAAGAAAATAAAGAAAAAAGCCAGGCCTGTAGTTGTTCTTGTTTTGAGCTCTTACACTAACTGCTTGGTCTATATACCTCCTGAAGCTTTTGGCTGTGGTACTTAATCAGAACAATAGCTCAGAAGAAGCCAGAAGTCCTGGTTACAATTAGCCGGGACTATTTTAACTACCTGTTGGGTTGTTATAGATTTAAGAAGGACTGGCTGGTAAGAAGAGGGCTCTGGCAAAAACATCTCTGCTGAGTTAGGGAGGCTTTGGATTTTAAGTTCTGCTTCATAGTTTGGAAAGGCTGGTTTAACAGAGATACACCCCTTCCCTCCGTTTTGCATGCCCTTTTACGACTCTCAGCTCTCCGATGCACTCCATACTCCTTATTTACACACAGTGGCCAGCACAAGAGCATCCTGTCCCTGGCTGGCCTTGGAGCACAGTCAGAACAGAAATACAAACAACCCGAAGAACAAGTGAATCACAGCCATCAGTGTGAACTTCTAAATCCTGGATAAAAAACCCCATGCAATCCACAAGGGAAAAGCCTGAATACATTAACCAAAGGAAAAAAAAACAGGTAGATATGTCAGAGAAGCTGCACTTAAAATAAAAGGCAGCAGAGACCAAACTGTAAGAGTCCAGGTTTTGAATAAGCTTTCATTATTCATTGAGTCAGGTTTCTCCTTTATGTTATACAGAAAGCAAAAGATTAAACCAATGCCAATGGGAGCAGAGATTGGAGGGTGGGTGCTGTGGACAGTTTGGCCTCAGGGAAGTGGGAGAGGGCGCTTTGACTGAGCTCTGGAAGAGGCTGCAGCACACTCGGAACTTCACAGCACAAGGGTGCAGCAACTCAGCTAATTGGGGAAGATAAAAGGCAGGGTTTTATGAGACAGACGCCGTCATTATCAGAAATGAAGGGTGAAAACTCGAGGAGCTACATGTCATTTTATAGCTGGGAAGCCTCCGAAGGAAAAAAGAATTATCCAAGTTTTTGATAGCTCCATTCAACCACAAGAAAACTATGTTAATGTAACCTTAAAGGTTTGGCTTAAACCCTCGAAATCAAGGCAATTCAGAGTTCAGGCCTCAGCTCCTTCCCCAGCCCACCCAATACACCCATATTGCCCAAACTGTGTGAGGCACAAATGCTGCCTGCTTGGGGACAGTGTCATATATACAGGCAGGCCATACTGCTTAACTCCTGTAACACCCAGTACAGCCCCACACTCCAGGAAAGAAGCACCCCTTAGAGCTGCACGTAAAATGGTCTTATATTTTATATGCTTTCTTGTTCTTTGCTCCATTTTTTCACATCAAAGCAATAAGCAGTTTCGCCATAACCCAATCCAACACAAAACCTCCCTCTCCAAAGCACAGCCATGGTTGAGTTAAAGCAGAGCACCCAGGACCGAATCCTTCTGAACTTCTCAACTCCTCAAATTAAAAGAGAAGCTGGATTGATTTCTTAAAGCAAGAACTCCCTGTGTCCCTGGAACCTGCCAGCCTGCAACAGAGCCTGCTCAGGCAGGGAGAAGCAGGCACTTTAATGGCCAAGTTTAAAAAGCCCTGAAAGTCTGGGTTTCTAATGAAAATACTGAGAGACCCTTTAACGGCGCAGCAGCATGAGCAGGCGCCACCATAATAACCATTTAAGCCCTCTTTGCTCAGAAAGACTTGGCCCAGCAGTGCAGGAGAAGTAAACAGGGCTGGTAACTTAATGACCTTTGAGCATTAGCAGATGGCCTTTTTACGAGCACAGATTAGCAGAACATGGGAGTTTCTAATGGCCACTAACAGGTGCCAAGGCTGCTTTTCCCCTCTCCACCTCCCCACAGACAGTAAAGCTCCAAAGCACTTCAAATGGCATCTCTGCTCCTGCCCAGCCCTTTATTTCTGTTTACACCACAGCATCTTCAATGACACAGCAACATATGTCCCGCACCAACCTGACTACGCTGTAGGGTACCAAAACCAAACCAAAGCACATCACCTTTGGGTAATGGCCTCATCAGGTGGGTCACTGTCATGATATTGCATCTGAGGTGCAGCTGGTTCAAGGGTGGTGATTGAAATGGTTTCTCCTTCTTTCCGGCATGAGGGAGCAGTGGGAAACCCCAGCAGCAGGTCCAAAGCTGTTTGAAAGCAGGAGGGAATCAAAGCAAAGATGAGGTAGGGGTTTCCCCTCTGTGTTTATAACATCGTTGTGCTCACCTATGACAACCCTCCTGATGCCTTCCCAGCCCACCTCTCTCACCTGGTCTCTTTCTAATGCCCTCTTCCCTGGCTCTGCCCCATTAAAGGCACCTTGGTGTCTTTATCAGCTGGGGGAGCAGTAACCATTCAATCCACATCTAAGCCAATATTCCCTCACCCAGCCTCATCCTGGCCCAGGAACAGCTCAGAAGTGCACCAGACTCAGGGCAATTACCAAATTGGCTCCTCTGCATTTATCTCTGTGGGTGGCTAGAGAAAAGCCCTCGCAATTAATCTCAGATGCTGCCTGATTAGAGACAACTCCAGTTCTGAGCCTATTGGAGCCAAGCAAACCTGCTCCAAGGCTGGAGCTGCAGCGAGCGGGCTGAGGCAGACCCTGCCCCACCATCAGGGATCACACACGTGTGGGAGCCAGAGGGCACTGAGTGGGGAGTTGAGTATTGAGGGAAGAAAACAGCAAGAGCAAAGCTGAGGAGCAGCTTACAACACCCTCGGGAGACACTTGCTGCAGCCGCATTGCAGCTTCAAGTCTCTCAGCCTCCCACCACCACCCTTTCATCCATGAGGCTTTTACTACTGGCATTCCATCATCTTCACTTCCCACTTATGGGGCCTCCAACATTCTTAGCCTCTGGGACTATACTCTTGGCATCCTACTCTTTGAGCCTCCACTGTCTGTGCCTCTTAAACACTGGGCATTACACAGGCTGGTCATCCATTCTCCTGGCACGTCACTGTTGAACCCTCATCCTCTCACCTCCACACTCTGTGCCTCTCACTCTCTTATGACCCACTATCTCAGCCTCCCACTCACTGGGTCTTTACTCTCTTAGCTTTGCAGTCTCTCAACCTCAGTTCTTTAGACCTATTCAAAGAGCCTCTGCTCTCTTGGCCTCACACACTCTCAGCCTCCTACTCGTTGGACCTCCTACTCTGAGCCTCAACTCTCTTGGCCTCCTGCTCTTAGCTTCCAACTCTTTCAGCTTGCATACCATAGCCTGTCAGTACTGGATTCAATTCTCTCACCCTCTCCTCTTTGGACCTTCCACTCAGCATCAACTCTCTAAGAGCAACCACTCTATCTTCTTAGCCTCCCATTATTGGCCTCCCCCTCTCTCAGCATCCACTCTCTCAACCTCCACTCACTGAGACTCCCATTCTTTCAGCCTCCCACTCTCAGGACCTCCAATCTTTCAGCCTCCATTCTCTCAGCCTTCCACTGACTGAGCTTCCCTCTCCTGGCCTCCCACTCTCAGCCTCCACTCCCTTGAGACCTGCAATATGTCAGTATCTAATTTTCCAATAGAAGAACATAACCTGTTACAAACTCCAGTTGAAACCAAAAAAGGGCTGTTAGTAATGTGAGGTTTTGATTCTCATCCCACAATTTTCAGGTGTGAGTCCCTTATTAGAGGAAACATATTATGGCTGGGATTTGAGGCAAAACACTGGGGAAAGAGACTGGAAAACTCAGAAAAGAAACCCTTGATAAAACAATTAAATTTTGCCACACAAAGGAATTAATCGTGTCCGGAACAGTGTTCCTGGAAAGCAGCACTGTGAGAGACCTCATCAAAGTGCTGCAAGGAACCAGTCCCAAGGCAGGAAGGCACAAAGCCATGAAGGCTGTAATCTGCAGGAAACCGTGTGTTAAACTGTCTAGTGTGTGTGAAACATTACAGGAGAAGGGACATGACATGATGGAGCATAGGGAAAGCCAAGCACCAGCTCTGGGGTCCTGCTGGCACCAGCCTGCAGAGGAAGAAGAGGGGTTTAGTACAACGGTGCACAAGTCAGTGTGGGGACAACCCCAGTGGTATTAGGGGGAAAATAACCCCAGGAGCAACAAGTAAATTGAAAGTTAATCTCAAAAGATGGCAGCTAAGGATGTCTGGCAAGTGTACACAGGACACTCACCAGTAGGGCAGGAAGGAAACCCCAAAGAAGCTCCAAGAAATAGGGAAGATCCCAGCAGAGCAGGGCTGAAGCAGCTGATGCAGCTACTCATCCCAATGTACCAGTGTTTCTGTAGAGGTATAAAAAGAGAACGTTTCCCATTACCTGCAGAGATGTGTTTGGAAGCTGGGCTAATGCCAAGGATGTTCCTGTGCTGGATGTGTCCACAGGGTCCCTTTCATTCACACTCAGGACTCACTCTGGGGAGTTTTGCTGTTTGGATTGTGCAGCGTTTCACAGGAAAATGCAATCCCTTGATGGTGTAGAGGTCCAGGGTCTGCACAAATGCTGGCTGAACCTGAAGAAAAGAGGGATAAAAGTATAATCAAGACTACAAGAAGCTTTCGGGAAGGCTATTGCTGTGCAAAAGAAAAATGAATCATGAATTTAAGGTAAGAAAAAGATGCGCAAAAAGGCCCGATGGCCTGGTGACACCAAGCTTCAGAAGAAACGGGAGTAACTTAAACAGATGCACTGATGTCTACAGACCCCCCAGAAAGAGGATGAAGTCAGAGACCTGGGCTTTGCGTGGCAGACACAGGGACCTGTACGCTGCTCAGTCAGGGTGCCCAGGAAGGAGACCTGGGTAGCACCCTGCCAAGCCACACATCAGCTTGGAAATGTGTTACAGGGGAGAAAGGGAGGAAGTCCTGAGAAGGGAGTGCTCTTCCTAGGAACACAGGGCCAGAGGACTGCGGTGGGGCAGATGAATCTGTGGACAAGACACAACCAAAACTCATTAACTCACCGCTGTGGTGCTGGAGGTGCCTCCAGGGGGACCACACAGCAGCACAGAGCACCCTGGAGACTAATTGAACACAGTTAATTATTAGGTGGTTTAAGATAAACTTGAGGGTTTTCATTGTTCTTATGTTGTTTGTTGCAGCTGATTTTAGTTGGGAAAGGGCAACTTGCAGGAACTTTGAGAAGAGACATTTGGAAGCGATGCTTGTGTCACCCAGCGTTGGGGTGACACATGGCTGGACCACCTTGGTGCGTCCCTCCAGCATCAGATGGCAACCTGTGTGTAGTACACACTCTTACAAAAGGACATCACAAAATAAATGAGAACTGTGCCTCAACCCATAGGAGATGAGTTCTGCTGGAATATACAAGATCTCTCTAGAACATACAACACTTGAAGAATAAATGGTTCTATTAATGAAAACTGGCAGTGGGATCACAACCCTCCCAAATACCAGAATCTATGGACTTAGAGGTGTAGGTTTTATCCCATCTAAGACTTTATGAGATGGAAATCTGCTCAGAAATATCACCTTCATAAATGTGGATCCATTCGTGTTCCTGCACCAAGACCTGGTTAATGTTGTGGGTTTGTGCACATGAGCTGAAGAACGAGGATAATGGTCTCACCAGTGTAACCACATCAAAGGCAGCAGGGAGACACTCATTTCCAGTGCAGGGTGCGCTCCTGTAACTGCTGCTTGCCTGAGATCCTGAGATTATATGAACACTGAAATTTAAAGCAAAAGGGGATGTAAATTAAGCGGGCTGAAGCAAGGGAAATGCTTGCAGGAGTCTTTGCGACGCCAGCACACAGAGGAGTTTTGTTCCAAACCATCTCGAATCTTTAAACCATATCTCCTGAGTGTTTCATCTCGCTTGGCTCAAGCTCTGAACACCGAGACCCAAGGATCTGCTCTGCAGAGACTTAATTCCTGGCAGCCAAATTCATTTGCAGACATTAGGGGTGTTATCCCCGGGGATGAATTTGGCCACCAGCACCCACATTCAGTGCTGGATGAGCAGGAACAGCTTCCTTGACTTGCAGGGCTCATTGTGCCAGCTCTGAATTTGGCCCTGTGTCTTTCTCTTTGTTCTGTGTATAGTTAAATAGACAAAATGAAAAAGCCATGACTAATTAGACTGTTAAATTAAACTGCTTTAAATTTATTTTATGTGATGCATAAAGTTCATAAAAAGAGGTACCCAGAGTAGCATCAGTGACCTTTCTCCAGGAGCTGCAGTCCACCCGGATGCTTTTTTGAACCAATTGGCTGAAAACTCCTGTATTTCTTAACACCTTTTATTCCCTCTCTGCCACTTTCAAACCTGAAGGATTTATTTTTATCAGTCCCTCACCCACATAATGACTTTAAAATTCCTTAGGTTCATACCTTAAAATATAGCTGGGAATTAGAAGTAATGCCAATTAACAAGTCAAGGCTCAAAGGCACTGATGGAGTTAGCTTGCACTTCTCCCTGGAAAACTGTCATAAGTATATATAAGAACCTGCTCACCTCAGGATTTCTGCTCAGAGCACTGTGCCTCTTCAAAAGCACCTTCTCCATGATATCTGCAGCCTCACCACCACCGCAGTGCCTACAGACCAGACAGCCCTGAGCCAAAAGGGGTAGAGGTGAACCCATGCTGCCCCACAAGTGCCTCCCCAGGCAGTTCCTTCCCTCCAAGCTCTGGAAGAGCAGCAGATCCAGGCACTTCTGTTTGGACAGGCTTGGCTGGCACATCTGCGTTTGGACCTACAGGTCTGTCCTCGCCACACCAAAAAGGCAGTTTATGTGCTGCAGGCATGAGCTGATTCCTGGATCCGAAAACCTGGAATTTCAAGACGGACAAAACCCCCTTATTTGATATGCAGACGTTCCTCCCACTCCCATTTACCAGGCACACAGATAAAAGGCAATTTGGTTAGACCTCGTGAGCCCCTGCTCTAGGATCTGGCACATGAAAGAGGCCAGAGTTTAGTTCCCAGGTCTGCCGGTGGCTTCGGGCAAGTTATTTCATTTCCCCCAATTCAGTTTCCTCCTCGGTGGCAAAGAGGTGCTTGCAGTACGGAATGGTTGGTTTTCCCTCCGGCCACCCAGCACTTGTTGTTTTTCTGGAAATGCTGCTTTCATCCTTCAGGATCCCTCATGGGATGGGGTGGAGGCAGCTGCAGACCACGGGCAGCATCCAGGCACCTGGGGAGAGGGGCTCATGTGGGAAATCCAGTGAGTGAATGAGTGTGGTGTTACCAAGACCTCCTTACACCCTCTACTACCACCAATTATGCTGTTAAAATCCTGCCCTATTTCACACTTTGTTAGGAGGGATACTGGGAATTCTCCTCCCAGTTCCAGGTTCAGGCTTTCTTCCTTGCTGTTGACCCCATCCCCAGAGTGCCAGAGCCAAGCCAGTCTGGATCAAATGCTGCCTGCAAGAGATGCTGGTAGCAAAGTTTGACCCCTCTGATCCCAGCCCCGAGATGAAATGACCACGAAACCTCCTCATACCCTCCAATACCATGAGCTGAGCAGGACAGAAGCGTGTCCTCGTGATGCTGGGATGAGCCACTTTATCCTTCCATGCCTGAGGAAGACAGCTAGGGAGGGCAGATGGCTTTTTGGAAGCCTATAATTACGGCATCCCCTGTTCTTGCTGATGCTGCACTTCCCTACTTTGTGCTCTTTTATTTGGGAAGGATGCGTTCTCAGCAAAGGTGTGAATATCACTCCCTTCACAGCTAATCCCGACACGCCAGCGGCCCACAAGCGCACTGTATTGCTAAGCAACACTTGGCAAAATCCATGCCAGGTTGTGTCGGTCCCTTTTGATGTTTCACAGAAGCATTGTCATTTCCATCTCTGGCATTGTTTCCAGCATTTTGGGTGTCAGTGTTCCTGAAAACCATCACAGAAAGGATGTTTATTGAACTGTCAGAGGGTGAATGATTGACACTAGGCACAAGTACTTTTCATGTTCAGGTTTTGGCATGCCACAATTGGATTATTTCCTGATAAATGCCATCCAATTCTACCAGATGGACCACTGAGAGATATGCCAACCTGTGTGAGAAATGGAGTAGATGCTCAGTGCCACTTATTGGTAGATGTGTGCTTCTCCAGTCTATCCTTTTGTGTAGCTGCAGGGTATTTCACTGAAGCAGGGACTTTTGTGATGCTTGTAATTACAAGAGCAAGGCAATTTTCATCACGGAGAAGGGTAGATTTCAATGCCCAAATTTGATTTAATTCACCTCAGTGTGGAAGTACAATACCTGGCCCTCTCCTCTTAGATTTAATGTTCTCTGTGATGTGAACATTAAAGAGCCATGAATTTTGAAATTTGGGTATTTCTCATATATAAATAGTTCCAATAAACTAATCCTCTGCCTTCCCATTCATCGTTTCCTAATGGTTCATTTACAGATCCAAACACAACACAAGGATTGCGAGGCAGGTAAAACGTCTAAGAGGGAACACATTATACATCATATCGCCCAAAGTTTATCAAACAGCTGAATTCATTTCATTGACACTCATTGGAAGCTCAGTGGTGGTTATCTGTGATCTCAGCGTGATGGAGGGACAAGTGGCAGCATGAGGAGACAGTGTGACCCAGGGATGGGTGTCTGCAGTGGGGTAGGCTGTGACTGTCATATTGTCCCCAGAGCTATTGAGAGTATGTGGTGCAGAGGGATTAAGTAGGAAGAGCTTTCCCATCAACACAGGTGCCTGTGCTAAGCAGAGGGGAGAAGGCAGAAACTGCCTTGCACACCCTTGCACAGGTGCTGGGTGAGGAATAACCATGGGGCACAACTTTGCTTTTAGTTTAGTTTGGCTTTGCTGGGTGTCGAGGGGGAGGGAGTTCCCTTCTTCTGTTTGCTAGGGTGGCACAGGAGGAAATCCCTAATTCTGGAGGATGGAAAGTCGCAGGTCTGTGAAAACATGATTTTTCTGTCTGAATTGATCCACTAGCGAGACAAAAGAAACATTAAGTTATCTATTCCTGTAGTCCTCAGCACTTCAATATATACATAAAAAGCAGGGCCTTTGTACTATACCTAATGAGCAGAAGTGAATAATGTGGTATAATTAGCTTCCCTTTCTCAGCCTGCTCTCTCAGCTATCTCAACACCCTTCTGACAACAGCATGCTACAAGTGGTGACTGGTGCCTACATCTTAGATATACCATCACTGTTCTGTGCTAACACATTTTTCATCATTGCCATTATGAGGCCTCTCTTTGCTGTCCTTATTTCTGAGTTTTAGCTGTTGGCTTAGTCACTGCCAGCTAAAATGAGACATAGCTTCAATAGAGGATCTGGGGTGGAGAGGCTGGTATTGCACTATCCCCTCCTCAGAGGCCTGTGGTCAAACCCTTGGGTGCCCAGACCCCTAAAAATGTGTCTGATTGACATGTCAGCCCTGTGATCACCTAAAAATAACAAGTCCAGTCCTTTGTGGATGGCCTTGATTGACTAAAGGCCTTGATTTTGCAGTGGGTTCTGCATCAGCCTGTTTCTGTGCCTCGCCAGGGCTCTGGGATCACAGGGCTGCTGATTCCCAAAGTTCACAAAACAGGGAGAAAAAGAAACGTTTACAAAAGAATATAGCTCTGTGCAATCTCCTGCTATTCTAATATGCAATATCCTACTACGGAGGAACGCTTGGAATAGCAGCCCTTTTCTGTTTTGCTGTCGTTACAAAAGGGAGTTGAGAGGCAAACTGATTATGCAGGACTTTAAAAACCAGACATACCTAAGACTCCTGCTCCCCAAAATAACCACCCTGTAAAAGGATGTTACTGGGGTTACTTCCAAGAAAGTAACTCCATTTTTTATTGCGGATTTGTTAGCAAGCTGATAAATCGGTTCAAAAGCAGCCCTGTTTAAGAAGCTGTTATGCAGAGATGCAGTAAAACGAAACGCACGCAGGTAATGCCGCTGGTCTCGAGAACTTCAGAATTTCCTTAAAGTAATAACTTTAATTCAGTTCTTTCTGGCATAAACTTTTTCATCCCATTATGTCAAAAACTGTATTATCCATCCATTTGTCTGTCAGAACGATTCCCCCTGGGCCCATATACCACTGGTTCTTCTATTCTAAACCTCCCCATTACATCCTGCTATCAAGAGTCACAATTTTCAGTGAAAGTCTCTTGTGACTTTTGACAATGTTTTACAGTGAACTAGACCAGGAAGCTCAGAGTTAAAGGAAATCTTCCATTCGGGCAATGAATATGTAATAGGCATTACACTGTGCAGTATACCAAAAATGTAAGGTTCATTAAGTCTTTCAAAGGCAAGAACTTCCATGTAGCTTTGAATGAACCTGTCTTTGCAATGGCATTAGCAAATGATATTTTGGGGCAGGAGATATTAATACTACACATTAAGGAACAAATTTGTTTAAATGCTCTATAGCTATGCGTGGATGCAGATGATCCAGGAATAAATAAAAAGTGAATAGTCGTCCAACTTTATATGTAAATTGTCTTCAGCTTATATACATAAGAATGCTCTTTGCTACTAAATTCCTTCATATTAACAAGCAGGAGTGTAACTAATATATAAAATAAAGTCATTCTCTTTAATGAGAATGCTAAATATTTTAAAGAAATGCACAGCTATGAAATATTGTCAAGGGCATTTTTATACTTAAGTTTAAGAACACTTATGACTTAACTGTTGAATAATTTAACACATTCAGCCTTGAAGTACTATTTATGTATGTTTTTTAATGTTCATACTTATGTTGGCTTTTCTTTGCTCAGGATTTAGGACCTTTGATTTCTGTTTATAAAATTTACATCTTTAATCTCCCAGCTCTGTGCATTTCCCTATTCAACTCCTGCCACAAAGTAGGCAAAAAAAAACCTGCTTAGAGGGAAAAGGAGCTAAAAGCCTCGCGCAGCTTGGAACAGGGACCGTGTGGATTTTAGCAAACATAAGGACAGATTTTAAGGAAATGAGCTCCAAGCAGAAAACCTCGATAAACATGAGCCACCTGCACAGCTCAAACGGAGGATTTGCAAACAAGTTTAGAGCTCTGAGAGGCAATAATCCCCCGGCACACTGTGGGAACCTTGACTTACACCGCATAGGTCCTTTCGGGGAACCTCATGCACAGACACATGTGTGCTTGGGGACAAGGGGGAAATTCCCTACTGAGCACATCTGTGGGTGGTGGGACACAGCTGGGACTGGAGGGGAAATGCCCGAGGTGTGCCCAAGCACAGACTCACCACCACGTGCGCTAGGGCAGGGACAGTGCTCCAAGAGCGTGCTGCAAACGTTGGTTTGAAGCCTGACCTACCTTCACCCCCAGAATCATAGAACCATAGAATAGTTAGGGTTGGTAAAGGACCTTAAGATCATTCAGTTCCAATCCCCCTGCCATGGGCAGGGACACCTCACACTAAACCATGTCACCCAAGGCTCTGTCCAACCTGGCCTTGAACACCGCCAGGGACGGAGCATTCACAACTCCCTTGGCCAACCCATTCCAGTGCCTCACCAGCTCCACAGTAAAGAACTTCTTCCTTGTATCCAATCTAAACTTCCCCTGTTTGAGTTTTAACCTGTTACCCCTTGTCCTGTCACTACAGTCCCTAATGAAGAGTCCATCCCCAGCATCCTTATAAGCCCCGTTCAGATACTGGAAGGCTGCTCTGAGCAGGCTCAGTCGGCTGATCACCGCAGAGTGATGAAACAGAAGCTGAACTCTCCCTGAGATCGTGATATTGCACAGAATTCGCTCTGGGATAAACAAAAACATCGACCGAAACTGTTTACAGCGTCTCTTGTCACCTCTCATTACGGTCTTCTGCAACACACTGATGTCTCGTGACAGAGCAGATGTAACCTGACATGTCATACACTGAGCAGCGAGTTGCAGGAATTTCTAAGACATGTTTCTCTCAAAGAGCAGTGTCTCGAGCAGACAGTTGGACCACGAGTGCGTTTAAAACCGAGGCTGGAAAAGCTGGGCTGAGATGCAAAGAGCATCGCACACGAAATATTTGGTCTGACTTTTTGTCTGTATTTTATGTGCTGCAAGCCACAGGCAGGGAGATGGACAGATCATCTAGCACGATGAATGAGCTGCTGCCAAGCCGATGTTACTGTATAACTATGGGCCCCTCAGTACCCATTCTGCCTCCGATAGTCATCACTTGCCAGTGTCCAAATGGATTATATATATCTGGCATGTTTATGGTATAAAGGAAGATGAATCTGAATATCTGCAAACCTTGGGCTCACAAGATGATGCATTTGGAAGGGAAAGCAAATGTTTCAAGGGCAAAAAGAAAAAGTTAGTAGGGTTTTATCAAAGGGAATTAACCTAACACCTCCCCACATCAGGCTGCACTGCCACACATTAAGAGATCACTTGGCTGGGGAGACAGAAAGAGAGCATTAACAGTAAGAACCGCCACATATTTTAGCACAGGGATGTATTCCAAGATGGAAATTGTATGTGGTGGTCACTGGCACACCAAGCTGGGTAATTCCTTTAGCACTGGTGTTTATTTGGACAAGCAGATTGGCAGAAGTAGTCACAGGGACTCAGTGCTATGGTGTCCATAAAGTTGGATCATGACTGAGCAGATCTGTGAGGGAGAAGAGCTGGAGGGCCTGGCCTGCCCTGCAAGAGACACCGCTTTGCATCATCGCACTGAGCAAAAGTGGCTGCTGGGGCACAACAGCCTTCCCCAATGAGCACCCTGGGGAATGGCTTCCTTCCAGGGCATGGGCACTATTTGCTCAGGAAAGGCAAAACAGAGAAACATGGAAGACTAGAAGGACCCTGCAATACGGAACAATATAGGATGAAGATGAGAAAACTACTGCCTTGTTGCACTGGACCAGATCCTTCAGCAGTGGCGATGAGATCTCAGCACTGAGCCAATTTGCACCGACTCAGCATCACTGAAATGTAAGTATTACCCCCACTGGGGTCTTTAACTCAGCAGCGCTGTCAGCACGGTCTTTGCATCCCAGGAAGGAGATACCTAATTTGTTCAGAATAACCACTTGTGCTCACTCTGCCTTCACTTTGCAACAGACCTGAACAGGGAGGTAATTTTGTTCCACAAAAGCACTGTTAAATGAAAATATGTAAATAAAGAGAGAACCGGAGAGTGAAAACACTCGTCGTCTTCCTTAAACCGAGCAACTCAGCGCATGTCCTTGGGATATCAGCAAAGGGATCCAGAAATCTCAACGGGAAGTCAAAGTTTACAACAGGAATTCAAGGCGAAACGAAGGCTGCAGCTGTAATACACAAACTCACAACCTTCCCAGGCCTCCCTCCTTTAAAAAACACCCAAACCTCTGGCTCTCATAGCTTCAAGGACCCCTTTTCCAAGAGTGCCTCCTGTAAAGCTTTATTTCCTTTTGAAGTCTGCTTTCTACTTTATTTTCTTGCTAAGAATATATTTAGGTAGGAACTGGCCTTTCCATCCACAGGCAGCCGTGGCTATCAGTCAATCTATCAGTAAACCGCTCATGAGGTTCACTAGACAAAGGGTTAGTGCAGCTAGTACCACAATAATGTAGAAACAGAAATATTACAAAGTAAAGGCTTATAAAATAATAAAAATTCTACTTAGTTCAGATACCTCCCAGTGCCTTTGGCAAAATACCTTAAGCATTCCACATAAGGCGGGCATTGTCTTTATAAGATGGCACCTCATAAAATGGTATTAAATATCACCAACGGGGCTTCATATTTCATCCAGCAGGGTTTAGGCCAGACATGTTCTATATCACACATTATTAGAATGACATCTGCTTTGCAAGTTGTGTACCCAGGAGCATACCTTGATAACTCATTTCAGCACTCATTCTCGAGGCTTCTGTGGCTTCGTAATACCTAATATGTTTAACTCATTTTGAACAGAAGTCTAAAGCCTGTCGTGGCCCTCTGGCCAAAACTGTAGCTGTCAGGCAACGGAGCCAGCTATCAAACATTACTCATTTATCATTAGTGGTGATGCAGCTGTACAGAGAAATGTACCCACTGAAGTGAAGGGCTGTCAATTGTTCCCTGTATAATACTCCTCTTCTCAACAGGGCATTTCTCCATGGATGTATAGCTAGTGCACTTCGCTACTTCCCCAACAGCACAGAATTTATAGTGGCAAGGAAATGGGGAACATATTTTCATTTAAATGGGTCTGCCACAAGATGAATAAAGCAATCATCAATAGAATCTATAAGCGGAGAGATATGCTATGTGCTGTTTATAAACATCACACATAGGCATGTATATGTATAAGCATGTGTGTGCGTGTGTGCACATATACACACACGGTGTTTATAAATAAACCCTCTAGATCTGTATCGGTATTTAAAAGCTGGCGCATGTTCAGCACTAAAGGCTCCGCTTCCTCTTTGCTCGCCATTTCCATAAGAAGACTGGAATGTGCAATTTAGGCTTCAAATTTCCATGTCTATTCTGCTTACAAAACTCAAACACACGCTACCTTGAACTTCGCTATCCTCAACTCTGCTCCCTAGGGAGGAAAACAGCCAGATTAAATCTATATGAGAGATCTCCCGACTGCAGACACTACTGCCTTTATTCACAAAGGCAAGGAACAGCAATGGTCTGGGAAAGCACCACAGTTAAGATAGTATCTCCAGGCTCCTTTGAACCACTGCTGCATGCAAATATTTGTACACATGCATTATGAAGAAAGTGTGGCACAAGTCCCTGCATTTATATTTGTCTCTGTACAAGCGAGATACAGAGGAGGGAGACAGACTCCAGTTGCAAATAGCAGAGCGCTGCCTTCCACATCTGCCTTTTCACTCACGCAGTGGAGTTTCTCCTCTGGAGCCCATGGAAACCAAAGGGAACGTGCTCATTGCTTTCAAGGCATTCACACTGCAAAAATGTCAAAAGTGGGTACTTATGATTAGGAATCCAAATCCTTCTCCTTCAGACAACTGCAACATACCTGTTGCTCGTACACTAAATGCTCACCATAGTCCATGTCTGCTCAAGCGTTTTGGAAAACAGGGATGCTCACGATGTTCTGTGCCTAGGAAATGATTTCAGCTCTCCGAGCAAGGAATAACTACAACCACTGGTCCTCTGAGTTGTGTGTGAAGGCATGACTTTGAGCAATAACTTTCTACCCCAATTGCTAGCCATCCCAGGTTCACCCAAATAAGTTTGCTGGAAAATCCCATGAACTCTCTCCAAACTATTTTAGGTGCAACTAAAAGAGTGCAACAAAACCACCATCAGAGGGACTTTTGTTCCTCCTCGTGCAAAGTACCCATGAATTACCCATGGATAATGCCACCTTGTTAACAGAACAGCAGCTAAACAGCTTTATATGTATTATTATGTATTTCTGGAACACTTCCACTGTGGGTATAGAAACACAGTGACCAAAACACAGCTGCCCGTGTTTAAACACAGTTGCTAGCACCAACATGGTTCTCATCCATAACGGGATGAGTAATAGGAAAAAGGAGGAAGAGCACAGCCCTGAAAGTTGCAAATATGGGACTGTTCCTGAGGGAAAGCTCCTCTCTACCAGAACCAGCCAGCAGCTGACATAGGCAAACTGAGTTGCCTGGGGCAGAGGTCTCTTGAAGGGATGCCACTGAGAAAGGGAGTGGAAGTCCCACAGCCTACTTTGTGTATGCCGAGGATCTTCTTTTTCCTCCTTGTCCCCACTTTTAAACACTGTTTTCGTGTCATGGGTAAGTTTAGATTGGATATAAGGAGGAAATTCTTTCCTGTTAGGGTGGTGAGGCACTGGAATGGGTTGCCCAGGGAGGTTGTGAATGCTCCATCCCTGGCAGTGTTCAAGGCCAGGTTGGACGAGGCCTTGGGTGACATGGTTTAGTGTGAGGTGTCCCTGCCCATGGCAGGGGGGGGGTTGGAACTGGATGATCTTAAGGTCCTTTCCAACCCTAACTATTCTATGATTCTATTCTATGATTCTATGACTACGTACCATCTATCCCTTCTGCTCTGCCCACCGAGCCAGGAGGTTTTGCATTACTTTTGACATAAAAGGATGTGTTGTGCCCAGCTGCAAATGAACATGGCAGAAAGGAAGATGATGAATGACAAACTTTTCCTGGCAGACGCAGGCTACATAAAAAGATCATGATGTGGTAAAACAAGTCTAACCAATGGGGGTTGCCAGAAGCGCGGTGAAACAGGCTTCCAGTGTAAAAATGACACCACCAAATCCATAAGGGAAAAAACAAACACCCTGAAGCCTAGCAAGCAAGCAGCAACTTGGGGCACTGTGGGGTACTAAGGAACGTGGAAACATCCACTTCTCTTTGTGTGATTTCCCTCCTTTACAGGCTGTGGTCTCCAGGGAAAGGACCTGGCACCTCACTGGCTGCGTGCAGAACCAAAGAGCAGTGCTGGTAAGCTGGGCTGGAGTTCACCACGCTCCACGGACCATAGCTGCCAGGGCTCCCTCTTTGACCTGATCTGATCTTATCTGCATTTCCAGGTGCCTTTGGAGCCTGATGCTCTCATATTACAAAGGGTCTGCACTTACTGCTTTGGTTCCCAATAAACTTAAGGTACATTTGCATTCATCCTATAGCTTCCTCATTGAACGTAGGGATGGGCAGAAGGGCACTGGAAGGAAGTGGTAAATGGTGATTTCATTAGCTGCATTTTATTTCTAAACCAGCAAAGCTCATGCTTTGATTGTGGCCCCTCCTCTCTTTTTTTCAGCCAAACCCTGGCCAGAATCCATCTTTCCAAGTCAGAAGGGATATATACATGACTGTGTAAAATCCCTGGAGCCTCTCCTCAAAACAGCCACAGGGGTTTGCAAACAGCTCACACGAAACACCCTCTTTACCCATTCCCCCAGGGCTAAGCCAGCTCCCTCTGCAACACTCCCAGCTGCTTCGTGCTCAGAGGGTAGCAAGGCCCCATCATAGGCTTTTAAAAACATATTACAACTAGGCCATGCTGGAAAAACCTTGACTTTTTAAGCACCATTTTTGTAACATTACATGTTAGGAGAAATTATGGGCTCAGTTATGACTACCAAGTTTAGCAGGGGCTGGAGAAGCAAGCTGTCAGCCACATAGGAAACAGCCACAGCTGAGCTCTCTATGTTAAATCATATGCCAGGCTGCAGAGGTCAGAGACTGTCCCCAGAAGAGGAACATACCTCTCATGGATGTGCCCCTTCCTCAGCTACTGAAGGCCAATTTCTCCATTGTGTTCTGGAAGGTAAATCAGATATGGTTGAAGAGCCTTTTGATGCAATGCTTTACAGTGTATGGCTGGAGGGGCAGGATCAGGCTCCTGCTCGTTGTTTCCCTTGGCTAGGAAGATACTGTGCTGAACCTTTAGGTAAAACACAGCACCATGCCCCGCAGCATTAGGCCTTACATTGTCCTCTTGGCCACTTTTTCCACCATGCTGTAAGTGACAGTGCACTATGAACCAGCATAAGGTCATCAACCGTGTGCAGTCTGACTCATGTGTGATTAAAACAGTGTCTGGGCAGGGAAGAGATGAATTCAAATTGCTTTGGATGACTAAAATGAACCTGATCTTATTATTGCTCCATGACTTTTTAGGGTTACTTTATGTCCTGTAGGAGAACAATCCTTCCCATTGTTCTATCTCCTTGTAACACTGCACCCTAATCCCATCTATTACCTAATCCAGGTGTCATCCTGCTCAGTATCATCTGCTCCCATTCCCCAAAGGATGAGGTCTCCTCAAAACCCCTGCATCACTGTAGACACACAACAGGAGGGAAAGCATTTATCATCTTTGGGCAGGGACACTGAGAAACCAGTAACAACAATAACTGTTTGGTAACTGGCAGCCTCAGGAAAGCAACCAAAGCAGAGGGGCAGCAGTAGGGCAGGGGACCACACTGTGCTCAAGCAGCCCCATCTCTGCAGAAACCATCTCCTGCACTGAGGCTCTGTGTGAGCCCCACTGCTGTGTGGGGTCAGTGCTCATTTCAAACACACCTCAGCGCCCCTTGTTTCCCACAGCTCTGCGAGGTTTGTGTTGTGCTACAGTTGGTGAGTCACGCACAGATTAGTCATGGAGGAGAGTTATTACTGTCTACAGAAAGTCTGGCATGAGTAAGGACAATGCGAGTTTGGCACCAGCTGGTTTTGGTTCTGACCAGTGCCAAAGGTGAGTTATGTCTCATACCCAGGTATGCAGCTCAGGCTGGTGAGGCAGATAGGGCCACATGTCCAGTGTAATGCCTTTCTGCTGAGACTAGAGCTTTAGCACAGCCAATGCAGGCAGTACAGAATGGGACCAACTCATCTCATGCTACTGATCCCATCTACAGGCCAGATGTTAAAGAGGCTCCCACTGGTTTTTAACCTTCACCAGACCAAGTCACTGGTGCATGAAAGACTTCAAGTCTTTCTCCAGGATTCAACTAGCGAATCCTCCAAGTTTCTTACAACAGCCTATTGGGAAGTTGGATGAGATCTTGGCTTCATCAAGGCTGGTAGCAAAACACTCACACAAGACTTGGGTTTGACTCCATAGTGATCAAATTATGCAAGAATTTAATTTCCCTATATATCTACTAATCCCAGAGCCCCAACCCTCTAAATCCTTCTTGGAAAATTTGCAACTGCAAACCAGCTTCTTTTTCATTTCATAGGGACAAGATGATGTCCAGCAATAACAACATTTTCTGACTGGAAAACTGGCATTTAGCTTCCATGACGTTAACTTTCAGCTAATTTTGCTTTGATGAGTTTACCCAGTGATTATACCACTGACTGCATTGGTAGTCCAAGGTCTGCAGGACACTTAGTCAGAACTTGGGCTCCTGAAAGGAGAAAATGTTTTCATTCATATCTTAAAATGCCATTCATTAACAGGTGTATACGGTTTGACTTCTTCAAAGTATGCTGCAGACATAGGCTAATAAATCTCCATGACACCTCACTGCATCTCCATTTTATAGATGTGGTGATTCGAATATATCCAAGTGAAATGACTTGCCCAAGGCTAATGAAGGAATCAATGTCAAAGACAGGATTAAAAGTAGAAAAATTCCTGGCCCCCAGTCTCATAACCTAACTGTGGTCTGCATTTCACTCATATGAAAACAGGAAAGGGAAACACATCTATTTTGAATATTGTGGAAAGTAGTTCATAGGAGATGGGCAGCCTGATGTTTTAAAATTGCTTTACTTTGTCATAAAATATCGATAATACACACAACGTGGTTCTTGTCCAAGAGTATGCAAAGGTGTGAACAGCACAAAATGTGTCACCAGTAGCTTTTAGAGCAGCAGAGGTTGCACTAGAAGAATGGAACAAGAAGAGTCTTTGAGATGTCTCTCCTGCCCTGTTCCTTAAAACCAATTTCTTCCTGTATGCTACACAGTTGATAAAAGCTGCTTTGAAGCTGATGAATACCTGCTCAGTAACGAAGCTGTAGAGAGGTGCCTATTGTCACATCTCAGAGGCAGAACAAGAGGTCCACGATGCCCATTTTTTGGTGGCTCTACCCACCTCTTTCTCAGATGCTAACACAGAGCCAGGCAGCATCTTCTCTGTCGCCAAAACATAATGGGAAGACAATGCACCTGTCTAGCTGCCTAGAAGAATAATTTAAAGGGAGAAAAAAATTGAAGGTATACTTGTGTCATTAAATATTGATGAGTAAGGTTCATTGACTGAGTTGGAGACAGTAGGAGATGGCTTGAAATAAACCCCCATGAGGGCCACACCCCCTAGTATGCCCAGGGCCATCCCTTTAAAGGTAGGACAATTATAATTAATTGAGCAATCTGACAGAAAGCATACATCCATACACTGGAGCAGAAAGTGACACTGTGCACAGAGCCAGCCAGGACACTTGAAGGGTTAATACTGGTTCACTAGACCAAGGACAGTAAATTCTGCCTGTGGCTACCACCAGTCTATTGTATTATTATTGCAGGCTTTAGAAACAGCTTTTAATTTTAACCCTTCCCAGCCTTCTCAACTATCTTCTCTTTAAATAATTGGCATTGAATCACATTGCATGAAATCTTCCCAGTCATACCTTTCAATAATTTCTCTTCACTTTTAGTATTTACAATACTGTACACAAAAATAATAAGCCAAAGAATCAGGGCCCCCTTTATCTATCATTTTTAACTGTTAAAGACCTGAAACATTGCCACAAAACTGGGTCCCTTTCATTCTGTTGTGTTCAGTCCCCACTATTTGCTGCCAGGATCCACTACTTACTGGAAACTGCAAGATCCAGAGTTTTGACAAACACATAGACTGAATATGGATAACCCTGTCCCACTTTCAGTCTTTCAGATACCTGCACCCATTCTCCCAGCTACATATTTAAGATGATGTACTGGGAATTGCTCATACCTGTAAGAGGTGGCAAATCAAACACGCAGGAAACTGAATAGTTTGGGTTTGGAGGGACCTTCAAAGCTCATCTAGTCCAAGCACCCTAAAAGGAGCAGGGACATCTTCAACTAGGTCAGGTTGCCCAGAACCACATCCAGGCTGACCTGGAATGGTTACCTGTAATGCTCAGCAATATGCTGAGCACAGCATCAGCCCACAGGCAGGCTAAAGAGAAACAACCAATGGAGAAGGGATTACAGAGAGGAGTGAGGGGGACAGCAGGGGACTGACTAAGTGACGCAAGAGGTCCTTTCCAATCCTGTATTTCTATGTTCGTATGTTCACACTGAAGGTGATGGGAGACATTTCCACTGACTTCAAAGGGCTTTTTAGCCCCAGTTTCATTTCTTTTCAATATATAGAGGTAAGAGTAATGTCACGCATGATTTTCATGAGGCATGCTAATCCACAATCCGTTCTGGGAGCAGCAGAATGAACCCACGTAGATAAATTGTTCATCTCAAAATGATAAACATACCGAGATCTGAAAGCTGTGTCTCATATCCAAAGCACAGGTAGATTCAGCAGTGTCACAACTGGATTTCCAGTCATCATTAGCCATAATCAATTATGATACATAAATTGTCCTGTTATCTGTTGTCACCTTTTATAAGCTATAGGGACAAGGTGAAGAAATGTTTTTGACCTGGGGATCAGCTCACCACAAGGCTTGTCCCCATTTACAGGAGCAGGAAGTGGTGCCCCAGCATTAGTCCCACAGCGTGAAGCCTGTAGCTTCATATGGAAGGTTATTTAATGTGTATGAGACATCTCTCATAAGTGAGATGGGCTACAAAGTCCTCTGAAAAGGAGCATAGAAGACCAATATTGATGGCCACAGAGCCAAGGAATGAGAAGCTAGAACTGGGTGGCTGTGTAATTGCACAGTGTTTTCTTCTCCTCTTCTTTTTCACTGAGCAGCGTCCAGCCTGCTCAGCGGAGTCACTCCAATATGTTATCTAATGGCTTTGTCTTTACTTGTGAGATTCCCCATCTGTGGCCAGACTGTGCTCATTCAGCTGAGCAAGAGAACAACATTCATTCGCTCGCTCAGATCTTAGGAGACAGGTCTTGCTCCAGAGCAACAAAAAATGAGCTGCTCCTTAGTCAGGTCTGAACCTTTGCACTTAAGCCAGCCTTTGATGAAACTTTCCCCTGGATTTCAACGCTGCCTTTTATAGCTCGGCAATCTGCTCGCTTACTCTGGCCCTGTCCTTTTTATTTGTTCTTTGCACTGGTATCATTCTGATCTATGTGGTGGTCTCCCTTTTTCCTCTTGAGCTTTCTGCATCAGCCTTGTTTTCAAAGCCAAAGAACACAGGCAATGATTTCTAACCTGCAGTTGCCTCGGAAGGATGGATGTTCAGACATCATCAGTCCATTTTGCTGTTTTTTCACCTGTAATACACTAGCTGCTCCTGCTGTGTGGATGCTTCTTTGCTCACTTTCCTTTTCCATTTACTTTTTTCTGTAAAACTTTAAGTGATTTATAAAACATGGAAAACAGTACCACATCCATTTTAGGCTTCCTATAGTAATCATTTCCTCCTGCTGGGTTCATGCTGCTTCTAAAGAGGATGCTCTATGGAAGGATTTGGCCACCCAGCAAGCACCGGTACAGCCACCTTGACTCCTTAGATGTGGTGGGTCTTTCTCATGATCAGAACAGAGAAATGAAACCAAATGAGAAAAGAGGTGGTCAAAATGATGCTGAAGATATCCTGACATGCATTCAGAGGTTTGAGTGATTCAGGGCTGTATCTGGATCTTCATACTACATAGCAGATCCACAAGTGGCACATGTCTGATGCGGTCAGATGGAAGTGCAGTTCCCAGGTAGCCTGTATTTGGGTACCCATTAGTTCATATGGACCTGCAGAGTCTCTCTGGTTGACTTCATGATTATCTCATCAATGGCCACACCTCACAGAGAAAAGCAGTCATGATTTGCCTTAATTTACACGTGTCACCTCCTACAAATGGAAAGAGAAGCATGAGAACAGCAAAGCTGAATTGATTTGTTCTGGCACCAGTATTCCAACATGGCAAGATATACCTCTGACTGTCACATACAAATTTAGTAGATAGCATGCTTGCTTTTTATTTGAGTTTTAGCAGGTCTCACCACTATAAATGAAAGAGCAGAATGCATAAACAAAGTGCCTGGCACTTACAGTTTATCTTGGGGATGGAAAATCTGATTGACGAATAATAAGTTCAGAAAGTGGCAAATGTTTAACATAGGCTTAAGTTACCATTCATTGCTGGGTTTAATATTCTTTTAGCTCTTTTTTAGCTCAGTTTCCATTAGCCTTCATATTTCTTGTCTTGAAGTTGCTTTGTTCTAACACCCCATCAGCTGCTGGGAGGGAAAAAAAGGCTGTCCTATTTGTTCCTTACTTATTTTCACTGATTGAGTTGCTTATCACCAAGGCAAGAATCAAATGGAGAACTTTCACACATCACATGGCTTCTTTGCTCTTTTGCATCACTGAGGCAGAGCCTATAGGACAGACCTTCCTGCTTGCAAAATGCTAATTCAAGCTATCACTACTACTGCAATGCCAAATGAGAGGAGGGGTGCATGTGCACAAGCAGAACAAGGTTAGCTCAGAGCATGCAGTCAAAGTAGGCTGCATTCATAAAGCATAGAAGGAAAAAACCTGCTCTGCAGAGGGGGACATTGAGGCACAGAATCTTACAGTGATTTCTGTCCAGGAGCTAACAGGAAGAGCATGGAAGAAGGGCAAGCTCAAGCTGGACCCCACAGCTCCTCATCTTGTGCCTTAGCAACCAGACCACTCTCCCTCTGCACGCAGGCTCAGAGAAAAGAAGGGGCAACCTTCTGGGAGGGAAATCCTTGTTGGATTAAGCACTTCGCTTGCTTTCCTCTTCTCACCCCTTTCCTCCTTCAAAGCAGGGAGGATGGGGAGGGGGCCAGGTGGTGAAACAGCACCCGTGTGTGTGTCCCACCCCGCATCCAGCAGGGTCCTGATGCTCCTCAGTAGCACCCGCATACCCACGCCCCTCGGCCAGGGAGGAGGGATATGATTTGTAATTGCAATATTTTCATTACCGTCTCTTAGTTCTTTGCACACTAATGTCAAGAGCTTTGTCTTTGTAGTGTTATTGGCATTTTTCATCATATTCATGAAGTGTGGGTCAATTTTCTTCAAAAGGCTCACTTCTCCAACTTGCCACAAAGACAGACAGTAATAAATTCTACTAGTGCACAGCGAAGGCTTCGTAGCTGCAAGCAACAATAAAAAGCAATGAGCTGGGTGTCACTAAGTAACTCCAGTTTACACTGCATTTTCTTCTTTTATTGAAAACTCAGAATATGAATTTATTAATGAACACACAGGCCTACTTTGAAGGGGTATGGGGGGGGGGGTCCGAGTCAATTTATTTGGTATTCACACTGTGTGTGCCTACATTGTATTGTTTCATCATTTTATGGCCAGGCACAGCTTGTTAGGCTGTGGCCCTCCAGAAAAAAGCAGGCTCATATAGCAACACCTTGACGTAGATGTACAGCTGCTTTCACTGTGGCTGTCTCACCTTTAGCCCCGTCTGTCTACTGCCGGCTTTCATTTTCCGCATTCATACATCAATAAGCTTTGCATGCTGACACCTAATTTTGCAGGCTACTTTGGTTATGGAGGCCATGTTTTGCATATCACTACCCACCCCCTTCTGACATCTACTGCCTTTAAAGAGGGAGAGAATAGAGAGAGCACGAAAGAGGGATTCTTTTCTTCTCAGCCTAATCAGAGATTTCTTTATATTTGTCAAAAGCAGATCTGCCAAATCAACTTTAATTGATTCTTCCACAGTTCTCGTGTATGATTTTTGAAGGACTGGGCTTGTGTTCCAAGGCACAGTGTTGTGTTTCAAACAAATATGAGGTTTCTACAGTAAATCAAATTTGGATGCCAATTAGTTAGCATTTTCCATTCCAATTAAATTTGAGACCTTTCTGATTTTGAAAGACTTGTGTGTCTAGGCATGTGTGTATGTATGTGTGTGTGTCTATCTCTACCTATTCTACAGAGACGGAAAGATACCTTCGTATAAAATATTTAATGTGACCTCTGTGGTCTAATATGCAAGGAGGGGCTGTAGCCACCCATTTAAATATATATTTTTGGAGGATTTCTCTCTTTTTTTAACCTTGTTTATTTCACAAGGGCTTACCAGCCCATTCTAACCTGCTATGTGACACCACAAAGGTTTTTACTTCTCAGTCAGGTGGCTAATGTCATTATATCGTTGACAACTCATAAAATGTTATAATCTAATAGGGTTTTCCCTCCCCACACACACACTTAGTGAAAGCTCATCGTAGCAAAGAAAGGATTAGGGGCAAAAGAAGCAAGAGTAATGGTTAAAGAAATGGAAGCAGGCTAAAATACTGTAGCTTAAAAACAAATATAATTTGTATATTAAAATGTGGCTTGATCTTACAAGATTTACTTTAAGTAAACCCAGCATATAATACAGGGCATTTCCTACTGGATATTGCATATTGCAGAAAAGTCTATATTTGTTTTGAATCAATTTTTAAATAACTTCCTCCTTTTATGACTAAAAATCAATCGTAATACAGAGGCTAAGATTGAATCCAACACTGCAATGATGGGAAGGAAACAAAACCTGGCTTAGATTAGCTACAACTATCATGTGCCATCACAGTCAACATATAATTGTCTTAGACAATATCTACACTGTGGAGAAGAAATCTTCCTGGCACCCATGGGTCCAACTGCCACCCAAGGTGTGAACCACCCACCAGTGAGGTCCCCAAAAGGAGATCAGGACAGACAGCCCAGCTCCAGCAGACATCAGGAGCAGGCAGACTTATTCCTATTCTCTTCCAAGGACTCAAAACCACCATGGTGAGGAATTCACCCTCAGCAAAATTCAGGTGGGAACAAGCACACACATGTGTTTCTTTGGGAAAGAGATTAATTACTTTCTTCCTCTTATAAAACATAAATAAAGAAACAAAGACCTGAGCTCCAAAAGGTGAGAAAACCCCCGGCACACTTTGCCAGCAGGGAAAAGCAATAATCTTCAGGTAGTTTGGCTCTAGTATACACTGTATGTTTTGTATTCTGTCCTACTAGGTGCAACTACTAGCCTACGCATCCAAAGGCAATAAAATGAGAAATGATGATGGCTATTGAGTACCATTCACACACTCACAGTGTCGCATCCGATGTCAATTAGCATGTGCGTTTACATAATTGTTATACAAGGGGAAAATCTCCAGTGTTAAACAGCCCCTGGATTCATGTTTCTGGATGGGCTTTGTTCTGTGGAGTGTTCAGCACACATAAAATCAAATCCATGGGAAATCTGTCTGGCACGAGATCTTTGACGGCTTTGCGTGGGGAGAGTTTTTATATGTGGTCAAAAATGTGTGGTTTAGATTATATAGCTCAAGCCAACTTCTCTTTATACCTGGGTAAAACTTAGCTTTTGGGGTGAACAATCTGCTATCTTAGATTTTGATCTGACTGAACGGCCAGGTTGAGGAGGGAAAGACCAGAGAAGTATGCAAACATTTTGCAACTCTCAAAACAAAAACCATCCCAAGCCTTTGGTATGAAATCTCTTGGACCTTTATATTCTTTAATTGTCAGCTTGCATCAAAACAAAAGGGTTCAACATTGAAATGAAACTCTGAAATGAATGTTCAATGCCAAACTGGCCTTTTAGAGGTTGGGGGGGTACCTGTATTCTTTTTAATCAGAAAAAGTCTAAAATTTCATTTTTAGTTCATCTGATGATCAATTTTTCTTCTACATTTCAGGATCTGCAATAACCCACCAAATTCTCTACTTATCTCCCATTGTGCTGACTTTCATAAAAAATGTAGGCCTCGAAGCTACAAAATGATAGAGGAAAATCAGACAACACACAATAAGTCTATAAAATTATTAGCAGTATAGAGAAAGCAAATAGAAAAGAATTAGTCATTATTTCTCCAATCATAAGAACTAGGGTGCACCCAAGTACAAGGCAGTGGGTTTGAAATAACCCACAAGAAACACTTTTACAAAGAATAACTCAATTAGGAAACTTACTGCACAGCATGTTGTGGAACCCAAGAATATAAACGGATTTGAAATGTGATTAGACAAATTTACAGTAGAGGTCTACAGAGGACCTCCAGGCACCACAATCCACAAAGTCCCTAACATGCTATTTGGCTATGGTTTCTATGTCCATAGAATCATAGAATAGTTGAGTTGGAAAAGACCTTAAGACCATCTAGTTCCAACTCCCCTGCCATGGGCAGGGACATCTTGCACTAGACAAAGTTGCTCAAGGCTCAAACACATGGCACAATATCACTGGCAGATGTGGGTTTCTTATAGGATGTCCTCTCCTGTTGGGTCTGGTTGGAGATGCTAAGGGAAGTGGCTGAGGAGAGGTCCTGGTTGGATCAGTAACCCTAGACCCCTAAAAGAACCACTCCACTGCCAAATGCATGTTGAGCCCTTGATCCAGACCACACATGCAGCAAAAACAATAGCACTGATGAGTGATTATGTTTCTTTGTCTGTAAAGGACTCATACCAAGGTGCACTTGTGTATCTGGTATGCAGCGGTGCTGTATATTAAGCTCTTTGTGTCTTTGTCACTTTAGGGATATTTAATTGCGGGGTAAGTAGAAAAGGAGGAAATTAAAAGAGGGCCACAGGCTGTTTTGGCAATGGTGGCAAGAAGTGCTCTGTGCAGTCCTGTGCAGTAGGAAGGGGCATGGGAAATCAAGACATGGCTGAAGCAAGCTGTCTTTAACTGCTGACAATGATCAGAGCACAAGTTTTCAACCATTTCTTAGTTTATGGACCCTTACACTTCCACAGAGAGGCAATCACCTGTAATAGTGAGCTAAATTCTCCTTACAATGGGCTTTTTTTGGTCAGGCACCCTTTAGGAAGGTGCTGAGAGACCCTTCCGGGCCATATGGACCAGATGGAAACCTCCTGGCACAGGAACGAACAAAGGGACAGGGATATGTAGTGTCCAAGTTTGGGGGTTAGCTTTGCCATCCCATATTTCCATTTCCTGACTAACTGTGGTAAGAGAATAAATTTTAAAAGCCTTCATTTTTCTTCATAGTTTTAAGGCTAAAAAGGACTATTAGATCATCTGGTCTGACCTTTTACATCTAGAGGCCATCACACTTCCTCCACTTTATGAGTACCTCCATAAAATAACAGCCCATATTAATTTCAATCACCACTGAGGGAAATAAACCTGCTCCAGTCAGAAAAGGATTTCTCTGAGATTCACCATTCACCACCGTTCACACTGTTATCATTCACATTCTTTCTAATTACTGTACTATATTCTCTCTGTATATCCATTGTTAAAATACTGGGAATAAGAGTTTAAATTACAGCAGCATCCCATTTTGGTCACACTTTACATAGTAAAAAGGATCCCCAATGGGAAGACTTGGGCAGCCTATGGGGAAAAAAAAAAGAACACACACAAAAGGGAGAAATCACCGTTTTCCCTAGCTCACATAAACCCAAAGAGATTAAACGATTGGTCAAAAGTCACCCCAAAGTTGTTGTCAGAGATGGAGCTGAAACCTACTTTCTCAAGTCAAATCTGGAGTTTTAATCACCAGAACACCCTTCCTCTCCCTTCATTGCTTTCATTTATCATTTCAGGCTAGGCAGACTACATCGAAATGATGGCTTTGTGAAGCATAGAAACACAGTTTTACGGGCAATAAACAATAAATATGAACCTGAGAGACATCTCCGGGAAGCCTCCCTACCAAAAATGAGTCCCTTTTCCCTTTTTTTTTCCCCTTAGAAGATGGCAAAACCATTCCCAAACCATTCCCTTCCCCTCCTGCCTGCGCCTCTTTGCTGGGCTCAGCCTGCTGCCAACCACGCCGCCCTGGCTGTGCCAGCTCCCCTGCATGGCACGTTGGCTGCAGGATGGCAGCGAGCGCTCCTTCCCCCTGCCAAGATGACAAAGTCCTGGCTGGCTCTGCCGCCGCCTCTGCCAGTGTACCAGAGAATCGGTTGTGTGATTTCATTTAAGAGCTGCTAACTAATTATTAACTGTAGGCTCAGCATTCAGGGTGGAGACAATGGGATCAGCCAGGCACCACTCCATGGACGGGGGGGGAGCACCGCAGTCAGCACGGGGGCTGTTTAATTATTGTGCAGTGGAATCAGTCCTGGAGAAGTGAATTGAGAAGCATACAGAATTGTGATCAATAACCAGAATGGCTGTTCCTCTTTTCTTCAGGGTTTCTCTGAGTTTCTGCCCATAGGATCCCAATTGTCCTTTGTAACACCAAAGCTGGAATATACTTTAAAAAGCGAGATCATAAAATCATAGAATTGTTTGGGTTGGAAAGGACCTCAGGATCATCCCGTTCTAATCCCCTGCCATGGGCAGGGACACCTTACACTAGACCGTGTCACCCAAGGCTCTGCCCAACCTGGCCTTGAACACTGGGGCATTTGCCACTTCTCTGGGCAACCTGTTCCAGTGCCTCATCACTCTCACAAGGAAGAACTTCTTCCTTATATCCAACCTAAATCTCGCTGTTTAAGTTTAACCCCATCACCCCTTGTCCTATCACTACAGTCCCTGATGAAGAGTCCCTCTCCAATATCCTTGTAGCCCCCTTCAGATACTGGAAGCTGCTTTGAGGTCTCCACACAGCTTCTCTTCTCCAGGCTGAACAGACCCAATTATGAATGATGAATTATGAAGGGTTGAGCCCCAAACCCACCTCTGCATCCAGGCTTTTATGTATTCTGCTTGTGCACCCAGATATAAACTTGAGGGTGATGGATGGTCCTACTTTATGGCACCCCCAGGCAGGATGTAAACCTCCCCACAGGTTAGCAGAGCTTTGTTCCAGACTCAGGTCCAGACTTTAAAGTTTCAGGCCTCTGCTTGGCACTATGCTTTGCTTCATGTAAAGGCTAAACTCCTATGATACCTGTGTTATCTCCTCTCCCGAGGGATCTGTGCAGGGAAACACTGACCTTATCTCCTTTAGCATTCCCATCTCACTGGTTCTATTGCTTTTAAACTGCAGAACTGCACACCAGATCAGCTTCCTTGTCAGAGTGGCTCAGTGCTCATTCAGAAATGGGTGCATCTTAGCAACACTTAGGATGATTTTCCAAGATGTTTCTTCATTTCTAGCAGCCTATTGATTAAGATATTTCTATCTCAGAGAGACATCAAGTGACAATTTGGTTCAAAATAGTAGGAGAATTAAAAATACAATCATGGTCCTTTGAGAAAAGTGCCTCATCCTGCAAAAGCTTTGCTCCACACAGAGAATCCATGGGCATGATCTCTATCAGAGGACACAGACAGGAGCCAGAGCATCTCTTATGTGTTTCCAGCAGTGGAAACACATAACGTGCGTTTGAGACAGGGAACAGTGGTCCCACTGGAGGGATTCAGCGTTAAGGAACCAGCAGTCCCACACCAGGGAGGCAGCAGCTCCTCCCTAACACAGAGCATGTGAGCAAGGGCTGTCATGACCAGGGATAAGGAAAAGCACATGCTTTAGCAGGTCTCAGGGCAAGGATTAGAGAAAATGGGCTACATGTCTCACAGAGCAAGTGCCTATCAGGGGCTGAAAGTGAACTCAGCCCTTTGGTGTGGGAGCCTGGTGCTGTACCTGCAATGAAGCCTTCCCTGCAAATGGAGACATCAGAAGGGGATGACATTCCCCAGGGGCTGGCAAAATGTTATATGAATCACACCGATTCATATATGAATTTCCTGGCTCCGCTCAAGAAACATCTCTCTCAGCTCTGAGTGCATTTCTAGACCAAAGACATATATTTTTAAATTAGGATTTCTTTTTCTTTCCACTTTCAATACCTTGGCAGTGCTTTTTCACTAAGTAGTTATTAAAAAGAAGGAAGATATAGTCTCGTACCTGAGTAATATTTCTTCCCCAATATTGCTCAATTTACCCATGCGATAGACCCTCCTCTTTCTCCTCAAGCCTTCTGGTTTATTCATTCTGATCCAGTTCCCAGAGGTGTTAACATCCCACTTGGCTCCTACGTGGATCGGCAGGTGGGAAGGGACACCCTGTCCATGCAGGCTCCCTTCCTGCATCCCTCAAAAGGCTGTGCTGGGAGAAGGAAAGAATCCTCTAAAACAATGGGAAGAAGCATTGACTCTTTCTTGCGATGTACCAGGCTCTTCCAGCCACGATTCCTCACATCCGTCCACGGCAAGCCATTGTGGGATATTGTGTTTGACTCCCAACAAACTCTGTTGCTAGGACGACTTTTATTATGATACATAATGTGAATAAAGGATGAAACTGTACACAGTGTGCTGATTTGCTATAACTGTCATCTGTGATGATAGTCTCCAGTTTATACCTCAAATGAATTTTGCATGGATGGTGCCGATGCTACCAAGTGCTGCAGAGGTGTGTTTTACAAAGCTGCCTGGGCCTGGCATGAAGATCATGCCACTTTAAACAGCGAATCTGTTATTGTGATGTTTGTGAGAGGAGAACAAGTGGGAAAGTCACTTTCAAGTGCAGCTCAGTGCTCTTTTAATGAGGAATGGGGTCTTCTTCAGAGTCAGCCAACTACTGAGGAGGAGCTGACACCCTTAGTAGTCAACATCCTCAAAACAGCTGACAGCTCCAGATAAATCAGTTTGTGTACTTCCTCCCCTTCTCGTATCACCTGCGGTGACAGGAAGGCACTAATTTCCTTTGAGAGGGAGAGAGATGGATGCACGCGTGCATCCTGGGCATGTTGATCCTTCAGTGTAAAATTAACAAAAACAGAGGCCAGGGAGAACTGGGAATAGGCACAGCACTTTGTCAAGAGGAAGGGTTTGCCATAGTACAGCTCCGTATTCATCATATGGTAATTTATAGACATGCATACTGCAGAGGCACGTTGCATTAGACCCTGGAAGGAGAAGCTACGATGAACACAGAGTGTTTGGTGAACTAACTGCCCAGTTCACAGCTATACTTCTCCCCCACGTAGCACAGGACTTCATGCCAAGGGGGCTGGCACACAGTGCCACATACACAAGTGGTACTTGTGCTTACTGCTTGGCCCTACACATGAATTCAGCCCAGCCCTGGAGGTACAGCCACCCAGGAAGGCATCCTCTGACACCATCACCTCGAATGGGACCACCCCAGCAAGAGCAAAAGCGATTTCCAGGTGCTGAGAGGCTGTGATTGCAGATTATGGCCCCAGTCCCACACCTGAACAGCCATGTCCCTGGGACCCGCAGCACCTTTTGGGGTTGGTCAGGAGGCACTCACTTATCAGTTGCTCACTGCAATCGATACAGAGTTAAGTACTGCCTGTACCCTCTTGAACAGACAATCCTCCCAGCACACTTCCTGAATTCATTACCCTGGTGCTGTCACACGCCTAAATGATGCTATAAAAATTAGATGCTGCAGGCTGCTAAAAGCACACTCATTGACAAGAAACCCACCAAAAAAAAACCACCTCCAGACAGAACCATTTCACCCCAGCAGGCAACGCAGCTCACAACTGTCCCCTGGTTAGGGCTGGTTGCTATTCGTTTTGTGCCTCATCCCTCTGTCCTCATTGAGCTGCCACGTTCCCAGAGACAGGCCCTGGCACGAGGTGAGCTGAAACAAGGAGGAAACCAAAGAAAGACATCCAGCCTGTTCAAACAGGAAAGTGAACTGCTCACTGTGACCCTGTTACAGGGAGGATCTTGCCCCAGAACCAGACACACACTGGCCAGGGCTGAACAGAAGCTGCCTCCCCTGCCTGTGCTTGATGCATGCTGTGTTTCAGCTGATTTAAGAGTCCTTCCCCTGCACAAGGACCTTGTAATGAAAAGAAAAATATAAGAAGGAGACAAAAACCAACCAAACTACCCTCTAAAACCAGAGACAAGGATGTGAGTTTTTCAGGACTCCCAACTTCTCCCTTCCTAAGTTGACAGTGTTGCCTTGCTGCATCAGGTTACGTTAGCTAAATCACTGATGGTTTCATCATTTATACAATGGGATACGATCGGTGTGATCAGACGAGACAAGTCACAGCAATGATGTGTCACAGCAAAAAAATGCCTAAAAGGAGGAATTTGCCTGACAACCATTTAAAGACACTTATAAATTTACATTTTAAAATAAATATGTACAATTACATATGCAAACAGAAAGCTATAAATACATCTATACATGCATGCATGTGTGCACACACATATGTATAATCACATACACATGCTGCTGTGGTTTTCCAGCTAAACTACCACCATGTGTTGTACGTTATCCCTGGGCACCAAGCAGAGAGGCTGAAACCCACCTCTGGGGGCAGGGAATTCCTAAACCCATTTCTCCTAGACCAGGAATCCAGAAAGCTGCTCCATGCGTGGGCCCCTGCGTCCACTTTGAGCTCGCTCCAGCATGGCCCAAGCATGGAAAACCCCAGCAGCACCAAGCCCCACAACACAAATGAGGATGTTTTGAGGGGAGCAGCTCAGGACCACGGCTCCCTGTCTTTACATTTACCTTCTTGTGCTATGTCTTGGGAGCTTGCACCCCTTGCACCCCTGACATAAATTACACCCCTCTGAGCAGAAGCACTCGCTTTCACTCCAGGTTCATACCAGGCTCTTTCTTACACTGTTGAGTATTTCAGTATTTCAGCTCTTTTGTGTGTAAATAACCACTAGGTGCTACTTCATTTTTTCAAGCAAAGAAAATTCATAAAATAAAGCAGACAGAATTCATTTCTGTGAAAAAAGAGAGGGATTAAACATAGCCAATAAATTACAAAAACACTGTCCACACCGAACAATGCCACCAGATGACCATAATGGAGATCCAGTGCTCTTGTGCTTTTATTAAAAGAACAAAGCACTGCAATTAAATGTAAAAGCCGGTAATATGTCATCGTACCTTAAGCATCCTTTTCTCATTCATTGAACACTGTCCTCTGATTTAATTGAAGCCTCTGGTCCCTTTGAGACAGCAATAGTCCTTACTCTAGGCCAAGTTTAGCATTTCATTATTTAGTAATCTGAGATGGAGTCATGCTATTGACTCTCAAGCAATCCTCTTTGCTTCTTATAACAAAAAGGATGCCCACAGAAATAATTGATACCACATTCTACTCTCTAGTAAATCGTCCCTTAGTGGATTGTGAAAAGAGGTTTTTGATTTAGACTTAAGAATAACAAAAGTTGGGTATATTTTTCACTGATGACCCCCATATGACATGTCCATAACCCCTTTCACAGCAGGAATGTTGGCCTAAAGGCATTTTAGCAGCTAAAATGAGTGGCTAGAGGCTTTCCAGGTTTTGCTATATATATTCAGTATGTAAGTGATGCCTTCATACAGGAAAGTCATTTTTTTCTATAGAACAACTCACTGTAGACCTGATCTAGGCAAGATCCAGCCCTCTGCTCCCTGATATCAGGCAGCCATCGGTGCTTAACACCTCATAAAGACAATCAACAACCTGCAGATTCATTGCAGCTTGTCAGGACAGAAAGGGGCTGAAGCAGAGTGAGGTGTTTCCCATGTCACAGGGAACAACCCAGGTGAGTCAGGCACAGGATCCTGGGGTAAGGCCCCTGCATCCTCCTGAGGCTGGGAATGGTGTTAACCAGTTTGAAACCCCCTTGTCTCCAGGGAGCCTCCGTTATGTTCTTTCTTTAGGGTTTTCATCCCTCCCTGCTGCAATTGGAGCTTTGCTCCCTGCAGATTGCCCATGAAGGGGTTGTGCTGTAGCTGCAGCCCCAGCTCCTCGGCTGGCTGCCCAAGCCTCACTGAAGCTGCCCATGCAGGAGCTCCCCTGGTGACAGTGATGCTGGAGGTGCCTTGACTCCTCTGCCACCCACTCCCCCCGGCACAAAACCAGCCTCGCAGCCACCACCTCAGCCATAAGAAAGCCACAGTCAGATATATCCCAGGCATCCTTCCCAGTTCCCTTCATGCAGAACGCTGCACAGGGAACCACTGTATCCCAGAGGGCTTCCAGCAGGCTGGGAAGTGCTGGAGGGTTGAACCAAATCTCCTTTTCAATTGGGATCATCACACTATTCTTACACAGCTGCATAGGGTGATAATCACCTCCTCCTGCCTTTAGCCTGTTTGAGGGTACACCAAGAGCATCCCTCCCTTCCTTCACTGGCTCCCTCCACCACTTTGCAGTCCTGGAAGGACTTAGTGCATAGATCCCACCACCAACCTCCTCCTCATCCAAAAGCACTCCTCAGTTCACACAATGCACTGTAGTACTGCCGCATCTCAGGAGGTCATGCTGTACCACAAAAAGACAACTATCCACATGTCCTGAAGTCAACAGCACCGTGTTCAACACAAGTGTGCTGGAAGCAGCACCACCAGCTGTGCAGAGAATTGTCCTAAATCCTTATTTCAGGAGGGGTAGGTTTGCTGGTTTGAAGGACGGCTTCAACACCCACTCCACTAATTCCTCTTGCCACATGTGTTAAGAGAGAGCTGGGCACAGTTAGGAGGGCTTATTGCCATGCATATTTAACAATCCCATGCATGACAAAAGTCAAACAGAAAGAAGTACTTCGATGTCTTCTTCCTTTTGTGCTCTGTCACCTCTTGCTCCCTGGAATACTGAAAAAGAGTGAATTTTCTCTAGCTTCAGAATACCAGCACCCCATGGCCAAAAGTCCCTGTTTCCTCTGGAATTCCGTGCCGTCATTCCCACACAATGCAAGCACAACGCTAAGCTGGGGAGACCAACTTCCCCCCAGTAAACTCACATAGATCCCATTAATATTAATGGGAAGAACACAGACACATTGGGAAGCAGCCCCCTCGCAGGGCTGCAAATCTCATAGCCCTGACCTACCCCCATAAGCCTTTACCCACACTCGTCTGTATAGAGCTCTGTAGTCTATCTGGCATGTTAAATATTTCAAATCAAAAAGTGTCAGGGTCAGAGCCAAAACAATGCATTACATAGGATAAGATTTTAATTCAGCTGGTCCTGGGAGAGACACGGGGAAGGAGGAGAAATCTATGCCAATTATTCTGCATTTGGGGAAGAGTTATTTGCCTGTAGGACCAACCCATACCAGAGCACTTTACAGCGAGTTCTGCTTTATTTGTTTGCTTCTCTTCTCCCAATACTCAAATTATCTCCAGGTCCTTAGATCCATTAGACTAATTAATATTAAGAACATATGCATATGCAAATTACGCCACGCTGCCCATATATTTCACTTTACATGACAGCTTGAAGTGTAGTTGTGTGAGTCAATCAAATGCCATAAATTTGCTATGCACAAGAGATCATTAATATTAATTGGGGCATGGGCACTGTGCAGTAGCCCATGCCACCATTAGAAATGGACCCCACGCTTTAATTGTTCAGCAAATTCTATTTTATTTATTAAATTGGAGCCTATGGCCTGATTCAAATATGTTGTGGGGTTGGGTTTTTTTTTTCCCCCTTCCCAGGTAGTGTTCAGAACAGCATCAGGATTGCATTAAAAAAACACAGAGCAGACCTTTTCTAAGACAGATGGCACACAATGAGGTTAAAAAAAGTATCTTGAGATCCAACCAGCAAGAACAAAAAAAAAAATTGCTTGCATTGTTGTTTTCATTATCTTGCTTCTGTCATTTCATGAGCTTTGTATCTTGCAAGGAAAGAAAGAAGGGAGAAAAACTGTGAAATTAATCTTTTGTGCATGGCCTGATAAAGAAGAGACATGCTCAGACAAAAGATAGACTGAGAGAAGGTACCGTGATTGATGACTAAAGTAAAGGTGTCAGAAGAGTATTATGTAAATTACTGGAGGCACAGACCATTTCAGAGAGAATGAGAGGGAGAGGGGAAGCCGGGGAGAGAGAGAAAAAAAGGACTGCAGAGTCGATGTCACCAAGACACTGGTCCCCAAGCGCCAATTTCTTGCCATCTTTCATCTGCTCAGACAAGCTCACCTCACTTTCTATTTGGTTTGCACAATGTAACAAAGGAGGAGAAAAACTGTCAACATTAGCATGAATACAGCCCAAAAGCGGGGTTCGAGCGCGCAGCGTCTGAAGTGAATGGGTGAGACGGGAACTTTAAGGCAGCCTCGGTGCTTGTACGCGTGTTTGTGCGAGGCGGTGGCTCGGGGGTGATTCCCTCTTTATTTTGTGCTGGAATCAGGATTCAGACAGGCAGGGCCAGGCTTTTTCTCTGTGTTTAACAGCGAGCTTGATACCCCTCTGCCCTTGCACGCACCTGCATCCATGTGTGTTCATCTAACACACACCATCATCACTGCATGGACTTGCTGGCTGCCTCCTCACAGATGTGCCCCAGTGGCTCTTCTGCTAGAGCAGATTTAATCCATTTGATACCCACATGCTGGACAGAAAGAGAAGGGTTGGACAGAGACCTCTCATCTACCAAAGAGTACCCAAAAGCCTTTCCATGATGCTGACACAACCACACACGACAGTTCTGGCCACACTGAGCCCCAGCACACCCCATCTCTGCTGCTCCCATCTCTTCCAGGAGCGTGGCTGAGCAGAGCTCATCCAGCACCAGCCACAAGATTCCAGAAGGATTCAATGAAAGCACAGTCCAAACCAATTTATACCAAGTAAAAAATACGTTTGGTCTCCCATTCCTCATCCTTCTGGCACAGAGCTGCCTCTGGTTTTCACATCCCAAGAGGGTGATGTAGTTAATAGCAGGAACAGTAAAAAAACCCTTTTTGTACTTTTACCTTTTACCTCCAAGGGAAAACGCAACAGGCTTTCAGGAATTCTTCCCTTTGTTCCTGACTATATGATTAATCTGGCTCCTGCTTTAAAACCAATTATTACATATTATCTTTTGAATTTCACCTCTGCCATATCTTTGCCCCTATTTAATTCGATCACTGGCTTTTATTCAAAAACTTCATTTTCCAAGGAAAAAACAACTACAAATGGTCACCTATCACCTCCATGGGAACAAGTGAAAGGAGCATTCAAGGGGAAGAAAATACTAAATCGGTGTTTGATGAAACGCTCCATTCCACTCCACATGTACTCCTGATACACGAGGTTTAAGGTGCAGGGTGCCCTCTATATATTAACTAATTTCCTTGATGCCCACCCTATACAGTGAATCCCTGGTTTTAAGGTGAGAAAGAAGGGTGAAGCGTGAGCTGAGAGGCCAGCACACTCACCTCTCTATCTGCTTCCTCTATCAGCTCACTAAGAGTGTCCCTTAGTCACATCTTGCCCATGGTTACAACATGCAGACACAGTGATCTCCAGATCAGCTATGTCAGATTCCTTCTGCATCTGCCCTGCTGCAATAGATTTGGGATTTCGTTGGTGGGTCGTGTTCCCCCTGCAGAACACCAAATCGAATGTGCTCACCGAGCCTTAATTCTCACCAAGTATGAATATGTATTCCATGGCTGTGGGAAAGGAGAGGAGTCATCCTTCCCTCTCTCTTGCTGCTTTTCCTGCTGTCCTGCTCTTAGAAAGCCAAGGCAGGGGGCAGGATTTGGGGCAAAGGCAACAATCCTGGCACTGCTCCTGGCAGGAATCACTTCACTAGGGAGCACGAGTGTGCAAATAAAGCTGCTTTCCAACTTCCTTCAGTCTCAGTCAGCTACCACATGGCTTTCATTTCAAGTGTTGAGAGACATTATAATGAGATTTAATAACAAATTGTTTCAATTTTGCATCCCTTGTAAGTTTTGTTGGCCAGGCAGGATAGTCCATGGAAAAAAAAATAAATCCATTCATTGCTCCTCATCAAATTTTTCATATTCCCACTCTTTTTTTTGCACCATGAGTGCAACAGTTGGGAGAAGAAAAAAGAAAATCCAAAGAGGCTTCTATTTCTATACCATCAATTTGCCCCTTAAAGAAGGAAATGATAAAATGAGTGGGAAAAAAAATCAATGTCCTGGGCACCACGCTTTATCCAAATCAGTTTTTAAAGTCTCAGTGAATTCACATTTTAAAGAATATTTTAGTTTGCAAGACTGAAATTCTTTTTAACAAGAAACTCTCCAAGGAAGTTGTCATTTTCGGCTGCACAAACCAAACCCCTTCCAAAATCAGGTGCTTTGAAAAAAAAATTGAAGCACTTTAATAATTGAAATTGCTCCCCTTTGCACATGCCCAGAACCCAAATCCCTTTTCTAACTCAAGTGCTTATATAAAAATTTGACAGCTCTTATAATTTTAAATTGCTCTACACTGAGTATGCCCAGAACCTCGATCACTTCCAAATTCAAGGGCTTATAAAAATTTGAAGCACTCCAATAATTTTAAATTGCAATGCACAGTGCAGAGTGATTTAAAATTATTGGACTGCTTCAATTTTTTTAAAAGGTCTTCAATTTGGAAGTGAGTCAAGCAGCATTCTAATACAGTAGTTTGAGACAGACGGTATTGATGTAAAATTTAACGTCTAAAAATAATGAAAATTAAACCGAATACACTACTTAAAAAGTGAGGATGATTTTGCCCAAACACACCTAGGAAATGCAGAAAATCATGGCTTCTGACTGCTTGGTCCTTTTTCTTCATGAATGAGTCAAGAGTAAAGAATAAAGGAGGAGATGCTCAACATGAAACCACAGATGTAAGGTCAGCTCCCACCTGTAGGCTTGACACCACAAAAACCCCTCCAGAAGAGCCCAGAGAAAGGTGGGCTGGAGCAGAGCAGGGTGGGCACATACTCGCGCTGTGGACACCCTAGCAATGGCCATCTGTCACATGAAGGTACGGCCAACAGCCATCCCTGCATCCACAGGGTGATATCTGCGCCTCTATACCATTCTCTTCTGTTTGGAGAGGTGCAGAGGAGTCACCTCAGTGGGGTTGCAGCTCATGTTGACACTACGGTATAGGACAGGCATGGCAAAGAGAAGTCAGGGCCCTTCAGGCCCCTCTTGCAGGGGAAGTGAGGGATGGGTTTAGACTATTTACAGACCTACTGGTTATAGAGCAGCACGTTTTTGGATGGTGCTTCTGTTTCCTCTCAAACCATATGCTTTTGAGTGGGGACTCACAGCAAGTGTCCCATCCGTGGTTCAAAGCACTGGTTCCCCACTGCTTTGCTTCATGAACAGTGGAAATACATGATTTCCACTAGGTTTAGTGTTAGACACTGGCTCTGTGTCTAAGTCTTGTTGGCAGCGATTCTCTTCCCTATAAAATCCTTCCCTTTTTTGGAGGTGATTTATATTAATAAACTGCTTTGGATCAGAATTGGCATGATATGTAAAACCCATGCCTGTTTGGTATTTCTGTTGTGTTTGCTTAATTTGAATGATGGGAAGGAAGAAGACAACGCTATTTAGCTGGCTGGAAGTCTCTTTGTGTTCCAGACATGCAAGTCTCTTCTCAGGAGTCAACTGTAACTGGTAGAGAGTTTCTTCCAAGAAATCAGTTTTGACATCCTGAAGACAGGGAACGAAAAGAGCCTCAAAGTCACCACATTTTCCATGCAATCATGAACATCTGCAAGACAAAATGGTTTCACAACAGGGGCTAGGCTCTATTTCATCTTATAACAAGTTGGGGATCTTGTCTATTTGCAGCTTACCCCATCAGTTTTATGCTAAGGACACCGTGTCTTCAGCTGCAAGCTTCATTTTGATGTTGGGGTCTTGTGGCCGCCTCTGTTGTCTTTTGTTTCTTGTTAAGTTAAAGCTCGCAGGAGATGACAAAAAAAGTCCTTCTGCCTAGCTCCAGGCTAATAAAGGAGGCTTATTAAATTTTTATTATTATCTATTCAAAATGAGCATCCCCAGACAAAAAGGGAGATGGCACCTAGGGAAGTGCAGTTTCTAATGTGAATCCCTGGAAGAGAGAAACCGTTCAAGTATGGATTAGCTGGACTGAGTCAAACAAGTTCAGGAAGTTTGGGCAGGAAAGCCAAACAGAGAAGGTTTTCAGTATAGAAAGGACCTCTTAATAGCAGGATCAGCTAAGGAAGAAGGAAAATGCTCTGTAGGAGAAAAGACCTGGGACTGGGGAGACAAGACTGGTATGAGAGAACTCCTTAAAGAGCTGGGATGCTCCCAGGTTCTTGGGGTTTCAGGAGGATGCCTTTTATAGTCTCAAGCAGTCCATTAAACAGATGTTGCAAATTTCCCTTTCATGTTTGAAGCTTTTTCCTCATTTTATTTTATTCTCATCTCTTTGGACAGAATTATTCCTTCTATGGATCAGGGTCAGAGCAAGAAGTTCCCATTGCAATGGGTTAAAGATAAATGGTGTCCGCCTCCAGTCCTACATGATGAATTTGCACTCTTACGCAATAGATTCACAATTTATCGCATAAAAAGTGGGGGAAAAAATGGTGTAAAAAGGCTTTATTCAATAGGCTGTAATGGCAAGCTGTTATGGTCTATCAGGTGGATAATGTGCATCTTAAAATACTGTGTAAATACATATTTCTATAATAGCCTGTTACATTTCCAAAGGAGCCATTGCAGCCTTCATTTGAAGTGAGAAGGAGCTCACAGGGGATGGGCTCTGGCACTTTCTTCCCTCAGCAGGAGGTGGGCAATGACAATTTTTCCTGAATTAGAGAGGAAATATATTATTTTCTGATTCAAATGAATAATAAAAAACAATGGAAAGCAGCAGCTCAGGGAACTTTGACTGGAAAGAAGATAAGCGTTAATGTGATGAGAGCACCAAGAGAGCTTTGCTCTCTCCTACAGTCAACATATTTCCTTGCTCCCCATCTGAGATGGCAGCGTTACATGAATGTTTTCTGTATTTTCTTCCCAAGAGCTGATAGAATTATTTGTTGTGAATAACATTCATAGGAGCTTTGATCCTGAAAATGTTTAAGTAGGAGAGCAGCTAGACACCTGACAGTAAGGGTTCTTTATATATCACAAACATATCCCAAAATCCTACAGATATATATACTCATTATTAAACTTAATTATTAACATGATGCCAAATTAAACAGTTTTGCTGCTTGCAGGGAGCAGGGTTGGATTATCAGCCAACTGTGATGTGAGGCTTGTGATACAAGTCAGACAGAGGGTCTTGCTTTCAGCAGCTTGACTGAACAACTGGGAATTTCAAAGCAAGGGATAAAGATCCCAAAATGAAACAACACACAGGATAAGTGGAGTGGAATTCCCAGAACTGGCAACGTTTGTCCCTACTCACTGAACAGAAACAAGCCACAACTACTGTGGCCACACGAACAAAAGCAAGATAGATTCGCTTTTCCAGTTTAAAGAATTCAAGCGACTTCTAATGCGATTCATACAACTCTGTTTCTACCACAGAAGACTCAAGGACCCTGCACACATTCTCCTGAATGACCTGCAGTCCTGCAGGGACTGGCATGAGCTGACCTGCAACATCAGCTCTTGCTTTCCCCTTCCTCTTCCACAAACCACCACGCGTGATGCACCTCCGCAATGGCCTGACAAACGTGCCTCTGAACACAAAGAGCCAGAAAGAAATGCAGAGGGAAAGCCAAACAGCACTTTCCTTCTCTGCCTATTTGCCCCTATTCTGGTATTTACACTCCGTGCCATCCCTCACACACAGCACATATATAATCCTTTATTGTAGTGCTGGAAAAGGATTCTCTATTATTTGCAATTATTTCCTAATTTGGCCAATATGAGGGGTTATTGCTGCTGAAAAGAATGAATAAAAGCATATCTGAGGCAAAAAAGTGCTAGTAGTAAAGTTTAAAAAGAGCACAGATGAAGATTAATAACCTCAGAAGTCAGGGCCTGAAGTACTTAAAACAAGTAAAAAGACATTATAGAGTAAGAGAATGGAGCTCGAAGGAACTTTTGTTATGACACCCAACACCACATGCAACTTCTCAGGTCACGTACTGCTAACTCTGTGAGCAAACCTGCCCCACATCAAGGCAACAGGGTTATTTACATCTTTATTTTTCCCTTCAAAGCTTCAGGTGAATGTGTTTTCTGACTTATCTGAAAGTCACAGGGAAAATTAGGGAGTAGGAGCTCACAAATATTGGGAGCCTGCAGGGAAAAATATCAGGGTTTGCTATTGAAGACGGGAAAAAAAGGATTTTGGATACAGACTGCATCCATGGACAAAGGACCACAACATTGGTGGGAGTCCTTCAGCTGAGTTTAGATGGGTTTGGCTCATGCCCCGAGCAGGTGAAGAGCAGCTACGCCACCAAAACCACATGAGGACAGTCCATGTGGACAAGTGTGGAGAGGGAAGGCCACAATCATGGAAACCAGAGGTGTGCATGTGAATAATTACCACTGTAACCAACAAATTCTGCCCTATTCCGGTAAAAACACAGTAGGATGTTCTGCAGATGCATACAGAGCTACTGTACCTGCTCACATGAACACCAGAAAGGGCACAAACTTCTCTATCACAAGAGGTACTGCTTATAAAAGGGGTAGGCACAAATATTTGCACCCCTGGAACGGCTGCAGAATAAAGCCATTAGGACTCTGAAGAACTGAGTTGATAAAGGCAATGCTGAGATGATTAAAAATACTTTGCTAAGGAGAAAACAGTTTTAGTCACATGCACGCTGAGATGTCACCATTTAATAAAATGACAAAAACTATCTATCACATATGCATGAACACAGAACAATATAAAGAGGTTAACAGAAATTGATGGCATCCCAGCTTTAATTTTACACTGAATCGGAGTCTTTGGTGATTGAAATAGACAAAGATGTATAGGGTTATCTTGTTGAAGAGGCTTTGCTAATTACTGGCACTTGTCATTTCTCCATAGCTTTATCTAAGTCAGGAAGGCTAACTAGCTCTTTCTCCCCAGTGTGCATTGTTTGTTCAGTAGGCTTTGTGCTGAGGAAGCCTTTTTCATAACTGCACCTCATTATTAACGGGTTCATAAATAAATGAGTCCTAATATTTTCCTCAGTTAGCATTTATGATAGGGACATTTGGACTACAAAAGATTACACTTGTCTTTAATAAAAATAGGCACTTACACATGAAGCCTATTAGGGTCCTTGTTACACTGAAGAGGAGGAGGAGGAGGCAGAAAAGGGGAGGAGCAGGATTATAAAACCATGCTTTATAGCACTATCATATTTTTCATATGATTTTAGTAGCTATTTATTATCCTACATTAGCTAATTATGGCTCTAACCTGAAAAGGATTTCCAGATTACATTCCTTATCCTGTGGTTTGCCATAGAGCACAATTCCAAACCAATCCTACAAACAATATGAACTAGGCAAATACTTTCAGTCCTGAAAACTTCGGGAACAATAAGCAAGGCAAGAGACAAAGCTGAGCACTATCATACAGCCCATACCCAGGTGTGGATGTGTCCACTTCCAGATTTGACTGATTCTGGAGATGTGCCTCAACTTGGTTCAGACACAGGAGTCAAGGAAAGTTGCAAATCATAGAATCAACCGGGTTGGAAAAGACCTTTAAGATCATCAAGACCAGCCTTTAGCCCAGCACTGCCAAGGCCACCACTAACCCATGGCACTGAGGCCTCGTCTCCACGGTGTGTGAACACTTGCAGGGACGGTGACTGCAGCCCTGCCCTGGGCAGCCTGTTCCAATGCCTGAGCACCCTCTGGGGCAGGAATTGTTCCTCAGCTCCATCTAAACCTGCCCTGGTGCAGCTTGAGGCCGTTTCCTCTTGTCCCATCCCTTGTTCTTTGGGAGCAGACCTGGCTCCATCCTCCTGTCAGGCAGTTGTAGGGAGCCATCAGGTCCCCCCTGAGCCTTCTCTTCTCCAGACTGAACCCCCCAGGTCCCTCAGCCCTTCCCCATCACACTTGTGCTCCAGGCCCTGCTCCAGCTCCGTTCCCTTCTCTGGTCCCCCTCCAGCACCTCAATGTCTCTCTTGTAGTGAGGGGCCCAGAATCATCTGCAAGGGTGGGGAGGGTCACATTTCAGGAAGGTCAAGACAGCTGTAAGGTTGCATGAGATACCAGAGCTATCTCAAGGAGCATCAGATCTCTTCCTCCCTCCACATCCTTTCCTCTCATTCGCCTCTCTTTTCTGTAGACTGATCCCCAAAGCACGGCCACTCACGCCAGGACAAGTGACAAGAGGAAAGCAGCTTGCTGTCTCCACTCCACTTTCCTGCACAGGGGACACACTGGCACAATACCCAAATCTCCCACAACCCGGACTGATGTTTTAGCCATAATACCATATTTTCTTTGTGCTTTCAGCTCTGCAAATGGCTCCTGCTGCAAGCCCATGCTGCACACCACAGCACATGTGGATGAAGCCAGAAGAGCAAGCAAATATTTGCTAAGAGTCTGTATTAAGTGGATAGGTTTTGTGGCACCTCATGGCCAAATCCAACTCTTCCAACACAAACACCAAAATGTTGCCATTTTCCCATATTTTTCCAGAGCTATCTACAAGGATCAGGCCCACTGTTGAACTTCAGAGATTTTTGTTAGTTCTACAAAAAAAAAACCCTTAGAATAATTACATCAATCCTTTCCAGAAGACATCCACAATGTTGTCAGACAGGTTTAGAGTATTCCAGGACTCAAACAATGCTCTCTCTTTCAGTTACTGCAACACACCTTTTGTCAGCTACTTATAAATCTATTTATTTATAAAATGCTCTTCTTTAACTTCAGCTTTCCAAAACCAACTTCAGACCAAACAGGCTGTAATGGACAATTCAAGACGTCAGAAACGCATCTGCCTGAGACCACAAAACTTTTCCTCTTTCTCTTAGGAACTAATAACCTGAAAGCAAATACATCAGAAAGCTTGCGCCACAGTAAAGAGTCACCTAATTTGGCTTCATGAGAGGAGTTTGAAGACCCAACAGCATTCATAGCATTTGTTTTTGTTGTTTTAATTAGATGTGGCTCTTTCGGGTTTTTTTTAGCTGCTAAAGTCATTTAAATCAAAAAAATCATTTAAATATATCTGGCAGGGGCTTTTTGTAAATCAAAGTGAAATACCCAAACCCAATTTAATCACAAAAGTAGCACTTCCTTCAGGATGTCAGTAATTCTCAAAACTGCTTTAGATATTTGCTAGATATCAGAAATGGGTAATGCAGCATTTTAAGTGGCAGAAATGCATTAGTACTATGTAAGTACATGATCCTTAATGTACTAATCTCAGCAATATGTGTAATGAGAACTTTCAGTAACACTTTATTTTAAGTGTCCTCTGAGAAATGCTAATTTACAATGAAACACCTATGGAAGTACATGTGACATTTACATGAATACCAAATGAATTCATTTTGATCAATGCTATTACAATGAGTATGATATGAATTCACAATGATAGGGTGTTTCAAGAATTACCACATTTTGCTTTAATATTACATGTTTTGAAGATTAGCGTGTGCTAAAAACCATGCTACATGTCCATTAGGCGGTGCATGTGTTGGAATGTGCAAGAGATATGGCATAGGGCTGTTTAAAACATGTTTGCACCATTTAAAGCACTAACAAAGCGTACCTGTTAGTGGCATAGGTTCTAACTTCAGTCCCAGTGATGAGGTCTGCTGAGGTCAGTGAGTTCCTTGGCTTGCATTTGAAGACACCATATAGAATAATGGGCTGGACTTTGCACCCACTGCTCACCTGAGCATGTAACTACTCACCCACTGAAAAAAAACCCAGCATTACAATCTAGTGCAGAGCATTTTAATACTCAAGAATAATGTGTTTTGTGCATGTGTGTCTTGTGCTGAGAAAGTTGGGGCTATTGAGCCTGGAGAAGAGAAGCCTGCGTGGAGACCCCAGAGCAGCTTCCAGTATCTGAAGGGGGGCTACAAGGATGCTGGAGAGGGACTATTTGTTAGGGACTGTAGTGGTAGGACAAGGGGTTAAATGGGTTAAATGGGTTAAAACTTAAACAGGGGAAGTTTAGATTGGATATAAGGAAGAAGTTCTTTACTGTGAAGGTGGTGAGGCACTGGAATGGGCTGCCCAGGGAGGTTGTGAATGCTCCATCCCTGGCAGTGTTCAAGGCAAGGTTGGACAGAGCCTTGGGAGACATGGTTTAGTGTGAGGTGTCCCTGCCCATGGCAGGGGCGTTGGAACTGGATGATCTTAAGGTCCTTTCCAACCCAAACCATTCTATGATTCTATGATTAAAGAAAACTAACTGATGAACCCTTCTAAAATCTGACCATAAAGGATTTGTGGGTTTGGTGAAGATGACTCTTAGCTGAAGTGCCAGAAGAGAGGCTGAAATGTCAAAAACCTGAGGCTTGTTGTTCTCCTGTCTAACTGAGAAGCCTTGGAGCAACCCCAAGATGTAGAGAAAATGCTTTTAAATCCCTGGTGGGATTTCAAACTGGTGGAGAAAAGTATGACCAAAAGCTATCAACAAAATAAAGCAGGTGATTGAGCCCCTGTAGATTTGCTGTTACCTCTCCCAAACCTGTGAGTGCTGGCTGTCCTGACTGCCATTGCTTTCAATTCTGTGGAATTTCAGAGTGTGTTCTGGTGACAGGACAGAAATGCTCCTTGTGGGTCACAGCTCTCACAGCAGACAGGGAAAACAGTCTACAACCCAGCCCAGAAACTGCTGCAAGTCAATCTGCAAACTCTCTGTGGCAGAGGCCACAGCCAGTTACAGCTGCATTAAAATAGTCAGTGTTTGAGGAATGAGTAAGTAGAAGGGAAACAGACAGGAAGGCAATAAGAGAGCTGGTCCGAGCTGTAACAGAGCTTTACACTCCTTGGAAACAGTGACAAGTAATGATGGCCCAGACCTCAGCAACAAATGCTAATAAAAACCAATGACCCTGATGCAGTTGCTCTAGTTTTCACTTGAAAACCTTCATGCAAACTTTTTTATATACATATTGTGTATGCACATAGTGATGGTGTCCTCCGTAAATGTGACTGTGTTTACTAAAGGTCAATAGCAATCCCAATGCCATCATTTCCCTTAAAGCATTAGCCCATTTCCATCATTGCATACCAACCTTGGTCATGCTTATTTAGGATTATTTCTTTCTCTCTCTAGCAGGAGCCATGTTCAGTGGCTGATGCCAATAAGCAATTGCACTAATCAAGGTATGACACCTGCCAGAGCAAAGGCTGACCCAGCAGTATGTGTTGGCTGAGCACTGAAGGATCACACTAATTGCCAGTGTCTGGCCTTTGGCTGGACTATCAGGCAATGGGCAGCAATTCACAAGGCTTGGAAAGGGTACAGGAATCCTCTTAGAGCTCTGAAGATCCCTTCTCTTGCAGTGCCAAATATCTCCTATGAGACACTACTTGCATTTCCCACCTACATCCCTAGCACTGCCTGATGCTCAGTACCTCACCTGCAGATGTATGAGGCAAGTTATGAGGTTCATGGAACCTCACCACCCCACAGCAGAAATTGCTATCTGCCATTTAGGAAGTCCAATAGAGTGCTCCTAGCTTTACACATAGAATCATAGAACAGTTTGGGTTGGAAGGGACCTTCAAAGCTCATCCAGTCCAACCCACCTGCAACAAGCAGGGACATCTTCAACCAGATCAGGTTGCCCAGAACTATACCCAGCTTGGCCTTGAGTGTTTCCATGGATGCGACCTCCACCACCTCTCTGGACAACCTGTGCCACTGTTTTACCACCCCCATTGTAAAGAATTTCTTCCTCAAGTCCAACCTGAATCTCCCCTCTTTTAGCTTAAAACCATCACCCCTCATCCTATCGCAACAGGACCTGCTAAAAAGTCTTTCCCCATCATTCTTATAGCCTCTCTTCAGTACTGAAAGGGCACAATAACATCTCCCTGGAGTCTTCTCTATGCTGAACAGCCCCATCTCTCTCAGCCTTTGCTCATAGGAGAGGTGTTCCATCCCTCTGATCGTTTTTGTGGCCCTCCTCTGGATCATACTACCCAAAAACTTACAATTAAGGGTGCACGTGTCTATACAGACAAATGTCTATATACTTATATAAGCATACACATGTAACTCCTTATGGATAAAACACCCTTGTAAACTTCCCCCATTTAAGCATCAAAGAAGGGACTATTGATCTGAACAAAAATTAGCAGAGACTTTAATAAAAACATAAGAGAGATCCTGAACTATTGTGCCCTTGATGGCATGAGCTGCAAAAGTGTTGCAAAGCACTTCACTGTCATCAGAATAAAAATGAGAAGGAATTCCTAAAATTGTTTGATATTTACATCTAATTCATTCTTTTAATTTAGTTGGGAAAACAGAGGCTAAAGAGAGGTAAAAGAAAACACAGTGTTTCATTTGTCTGTTGCTGAGATAAGAAACCTAAATAAGGAATAAACTTCAGGGAAAAAGTTTAAGATATAATTTAGAATAAGAAGAATACCATTAATCTAATTTCTCACTCTACTTTTTTCATCTGGGTCACATGGGGTTTGGTACGAAGTTGTTGCTATGAGTTATACACTTAAAAAATTCACATTTTGCTTCATCATTAGAAGCCTGGAATTCAGATCCCAAAAGGAGGGGGAGAAGAGGGAGAGGTGGAAAATTGCAAAATTTTCCTCAGAAAATTGCCTCAGAATGAAATTCTGCCCTTTTCTTCTACTCCAAAAAGTCATTACCATCTGACAGCTGTTTAGTGGCATATGTGTGTTGGTGGTACCAGTCCAATTCCTAGTGGGCAGGTGTCTGCATCACAAAAGCCACCATCACAATTGGCACTAATTGGCACCCTTGCTGGCAGCCTCCGTAAAGAAAATAAGGATTAGATGGCACAGAGATCAAATTATCCTGTCACTATAAAGGTGATCCCCCCTTTAGGTCAGAAAGGCCTTAGGTCAGAAGTTTGCACTTCCCGGGCTCCCGTTTCAATGGAGAGACACGAAATGTCGGGATGCTGGCACGAGGCACGTGTCACAGGCGCTTTCCCATCGCCTTTTTATCTAAATTGCCACACGAAAAAAAACAAACCAACACCCAAACTTGAAACTCAAACAACAAACCAGAAAATTCCCTCTTAATTTGGACAGATTCCGATCAATACAAACTCGCTATTTGATGCAGATAGTCACCACATTGCTCCGCTGGGCTATCAGTACATTTGATGCCTTTCTTTGTATGGTTTGGTTGGGTTTTTTTTTCCTTTTTTTGGAACAGCATGCAAATTCTGTGATTTTTTTCTAAGTATAGGGTGCAAAATACACTGGAAAGTGGGGGGGAGGGGGAATGTCTTACAGCTCAGCAAGCTTTATGAGGATATTCTCTTAGTTATTGAGATGAGTTGAATAATTCTCCACTAATTTATACACCAGTGAAACTGGCCTGTTGGCAAGTCCACAATTAATGCGAATGCCAAGTGGGATTGCAGCTTTGTTTCATCTAGGAAAACACTTAGCTGAACAGCAGCTTTCCCAGCTGAAAATGTGTGTCTGTCTTTAAACTTGCAACAGAAGCTGGCATTTCTTCGTTTCCATTCACTCTATCATTATGATGCATTATACAATGTAATGATGTAATACGCTGGAAAGCTGAAACGCTAACTCTTTGCCAAAAATAATAATACAAAAAGTGTACAATTATTTTCATCTATGAAAGCCACTCTCACTCCCAGCTCCCCAGTCAAAGAGAAATCTTTCCTAATAGTAGATCATCTCTTTCTGTTTGCGAATCGAAAGGGAATGTGAAAGGGGGGATGTCAGCTCATCCATGCTGAGTTACAACTTTTAAAAGATGTAAACATATTTATCACTTCAGCACCACTGCACATCCCTCATGGTTATATTCTAATAGTGGTTTTCCTCACACGATGAGCTCCTTGCACGTGGGATGTGCCATTTCGTTCTGCAAGTGGCTGCACTGGGGCTAAGTGTGAAGGGGTTACTGGAGGCAAAAAAGGCACCGGGATTTGGACCTTGGTCAGAGGATCAAAACACCAGGAATTTTTCAGGCCTGGCCTTACTGCTCCTGAATCACCAATGGAAATATCAGGATTGTGATGCACAGTGATGCTGCTTCAACAGGGATGTAACCTGCTCCAGACCACAAAAAGCAGCAGTGATGGAATGGAAACAAAATACAGATTGCTTTAGGTTAAGCATATGCTCTGCTGCTCTATGTCCCATTGAGTTCATATGGCCTCAATGTCACAACACACCTCCATAGGCAAAGCCATGAATCAACCCAGGACAGGGTTTGCCTCCAGTAGCAAAAGCTGCTGTCGGTGGTCTAAGGGCAGAGCCAGCCACAACCAAAACACCTGCCCACCCTGGTTTCTTTTGTAGGAGGAAAACTAAAAAGCAGAATAAAATGAAAGCAATGGGAATGGTGCAGTACAGAGCGATGGGGTGAGGGTGAAGGAGGCATCAACCAGGTACAGGTTTGCAGGCAGAGAACACTGTGCTCCTACAGTGATATACAATTGCACTGTAAGTGTATCTTAATAATACAATAAACTGTTAGCTCTGATTAGAAAAGAAAGATGAATTCTTCTGCTAAACCAGGGTAACCCTAAAAGCGTGTTAACATGAAATACTAAATAAAATGCTACTCATCTGTAATAAATCTTATTACACATTTTGGCAATTTTACTACTAACATACCGAAGGTTTCAAGCAATGTTTGAAAATAGAAATCTTAAATTGAATCATTGTTGCATGAATATATGCAAAATATTCATTTCTAGCACTGTGAGGGTTGAGTGCTTTTAAATTGGAGAAATCACTCATGACTTCACCTTTTCATGCAAGATAAAGTTGTATGTGGTAACATCATTACAATGTCATGAAAGGAGTGGAAATCATACAACAGTTCTGCCTAAAGCTAATATACAAAAAAGTACTCCTATATTTTTCAATATTGTTCAATATTTTAAGGTGCAGCACAAGGCTTTAAATATATTAAAAAAATCATTAGACTTCAGATGTCAGTGTGGCCTTCACTGAGTACTAAGACTAATAAAATCATTGATGAGATCTCTTTAATATTTAACAGAATTCATGTCTTAGGTACCAGCCTATTTTCAACTCTAGTCTCTGTGGAGGGAACTAAATATAGAAATGAAAAAAACAAAGTGATTTATGTGATGGTAGTTATAGATTATTTTTTTTTCACTAAAACACTAAAATTAAACTATTTACTCAATAATACTGCCATAACAACAGCGGAAACACTCTGACATTTAAAGAGTCTTTCCTATAAATCCTGTAGCAGATTACTTCAAAAGTACATAGCACTTTTATACACATTAACAATCAGCACACTCAATCAGTGAAAAGGAACGGGTGTATTTTGCAATGAGGTGCCATGCCATGAATCGCCAATCTAGAGTTCAGAAGGCTTCTACAATCTTAAAGGTGTTTTAAAAGAGTGGAAAAGGAATAATTTGAGCTTAGAGACTTCTTTGGGGAAGAAAACCCTCTGATTAAAGTTAGACCTGGAAGTTCAGCCGCCAAAGTAGGAGTTACACTAAAAAAGCCCACCCTGTAATTTAACTATATTATTTTTACAGCATATATGTTGGGAGGAAGAAAATAAAACCAGAGTATGGCAATCACACGTCAGGCTCAAGTTTAAACCCTGGTACACATGAAATGGATAGCTCCATCTCGTCGAGGCAGCCACCGCTCCAGCGCTTGGAGCCACGGGGATTCTAAGCAAAAACATCTCCAGCTTTGAATTCCAGCCCCACCACCAAAATATCCTCATTTGCTAAAATAAAAATGCAGATTTCTGAATTATTGTCGTATTTTGATGTTAATAAAAACCACGGTCCCGCCTGCTGTGGCCAGGCTGTTGCTAGGTGACGATGCCGCGGCACGGACCGTCACCGGTGATGAATGGCACGCCGAGCCCGGCTGGCAGCAGTCCCTGCACCGCACTTGCACCATGGCCACCCCAAAACCCCGTGCCCTCCAAGGGGTCTGCCATGGAACAGCGCAAAGGGCAGGATGCAAAGGCCAGGGTGGGATTAAGGTAGCAGGAGGGTTGGCTTGTCCTGCACTGGCCCAGCCAGAGGATGCCAGTGCGGCACTGGTGGGGCTCACAGTGCTTTACTCATGGTGTCAAAGCCAGTCGGGTTGTGACACTTGATCAAGGAGTGAATGGAGCTGACCTAAAAAGCTACTGACAGTGGCATTGCAGGTCAGGTGAACCCGCCAGTGGCGCAGATGCTCAAAGCTGGTGCTCATGCATCATCTCCACATGGCCATCATTAGACCCTGGCCAGCACGAGGGTCTCTGCTGTCACTGAGCCTGTCCTTATTTCAGATGCTCATAAATGAGGTTGGGAGTTCCTCTTGCATAAGGGCTGTTGGTGCTACACCTATATTGTAAGCCCTCTGCTCATCCACCACTTCTCCACCTTCACACGTTCCATTGGGATGCAGAATGTGAGGGAAAGTGCCTTTTTACCAAACACCATTCTAATTGAGTGATGGACAAGGATGAGTCCTTGTGCTGGCTGGCTGGCAATAATCACCCCAAGCACAGGAGGGGCAACTCCCCCCTAGGTAATGGTGACAAGCTGCCCTGGCCATCACCAGGTTAATTTCTCCCACCCTGACCATTAACAGGAATCATCAATATCCAAACCGTAACCACCACGAGGTCCCCAGGAGCTGGGTACCAATAAGTTCTCTGTTTCCCTGCTCCCACCAGCATAAACCCAGCCTTCATCAGACTTCACCTCACTGGGGTTTCCATATGCTCGTTTCCTTTAAAAATATACAGAGGATATGCCAATGAAACAAACAATTTGGTGGTGTTAATCCATATATTATTGACAAGACAAATGAGATTCCTTGGGTCTAATGCTCTCTGCTACTCAAGGGCTAAGCTCTCTTTTTTCAGATATGTGGGTTTTGAAATGATGGATCATAATAACAGAGCGGGTGCCTATGAATGGGGATTGCAAACACTTAATATTTCAATAGAAGTGTGTGCAACATGATCCAATCACTCTGAAAAATGTACAAAATGGAAATATATAAAGAAAGCAGCTGGCATGAAGGAGAATAAACAAAGAAATATTGATAAAACTCTGTATGGATTAGGCAAAATATATTCAAGCTGCATTTGAATAATCTCATATATATTTATATGCGTGTACGTATATATATATTTGAAATACAGAAAGATTTCTTACCTCATCACTTCCCTGCTTTGAAGGACAGATCTGAATTAACACACTCCCCCCCTGCAAGTCACGGGGCTCTGCTCATGCACTAGAACCTGACTCCCCAGATGCTGCTCATGCCTTGGGAGCAGGCTCATGGGGAGGGGGTGACTTTGCACAGAGCTCAGCACCCTCACCCCCATCCAAGGAAAGCACATTTCATGTTAAACTCATAAGGGACCCCTTGAAGGATCTCCCTCATTGCCCATTAGACTGATTTTTCACATGTTTTTGTATGGCACACCCCAGTGATTTCAGGATCAGCCCGGGAGGAATCATTTGCATCACGCTTACACTGGAGTATTTACTTCCCTGTGTCTCTGCAGCAAAACACATCTGACCACTGAGAGCTGATGCTAGATAAGAACCCAGCTAATTTTCAGGCTGAAAATGCACCATCCTAACATGTTGCCTGACCCACAGCACGCTCCTGCAGCTGAGCTGGGGTATCTGCTAGGGCCCTGCATACCCACTAAACCCACACCAAGAGCAAGGCATCACAAGTTTAAGCCTCGAAGGAAAAAGAAATTAAGCTAAACCATTTTACTTTACAAGTGTTGCAGGCTAAGAGGATATATGTGAATGGTGAGCACAGCTCAGCTGATGGGGGGAGCTTTTTCTGCTGCAGTAACTTCCCATTGAAACTGAGCCCCAAGCTATTCTGCAGTTTGAGGAAGGAAGTGGTGGTAACAACCTTCTCTTGCTCTTCATTATTTTCTGCTTGCTTGCTTTCCCTGCACTTCTACCACGAGATCATTACCAGTTTTCACAAGGCCACCTTGAGTGATGAGAGGAACCAGAGCATCATCCCCAGCTATTATCACTCAATACCAACTTATCATATTGGGGTTGTGTTCTGGGGCTTTCCCCCTTTTTAATCACAGCTGCCCTAAAATCCACCTTCCTTCCCCTATCATAACAGCCTATTCTCTACCAAGATGCTCATTATAGTAAGCTTTACTGGTTTATTTTTGCCATGGGATTATCCCATAAACTATCACAACTTTAGTGATGATGAAAACGAAGCATGAACTGATCCCCTTTAGGTTACTGACTCTGCACAACTGCACATGGTACCCAGGAATAATTCCATCAGCAAAACCCTTGGTCGCTACAGGACTATCAGACAGACACCATCTAAAATAGCCTCCATCACTTACAACCAACATGTTTCATCCAGTCAAACTTCATGGCTTCTCAACAATTCACTGCATCATGCTCAAAACCCAGCTCCTCTGGCCATGAAGCACAAGCCTGATGTGTTCATATGTGATATCTATGTGCTCACACAGCAGCCCCAAGGCCAGGAAGGGAGAGCAGAGCAGAGCACAGTGTCCGGGCTCTGCTGGTGTTCTCCTCGCCAAGTTCATAGCACTGCTAGCATTACCATAAACCCTAAAACCAAGTTCAATCACAGCAGATTAAGAAGCAGCACTTTCCAACACACACAGCTTCTGGCCACCCAGGACAATTTAGCTGTCTCCAAAGACCAAGCCCAGGCTCTCTAGCTCTGTCTTCAATAAGCAGAAGTTTGAACACTTGATCTTAAACTAGCTGCAATATGTTTACTAGTAGGTCAGCAGCTCTGTTTGCACATCCCCTTAGCAGAATAGCAGCTGCTTGGTTGTGTGACCCAGCAGAGCTTTAGCTGAATATATTGGGATCACTTTGCCTAGATACAATGGCCCCATCATAGCATTTAAGTCTAGAAGGATGGAGAAGATTCAGACATCATCTAGCAGCATGCTGCCCTTCCCAGCTGAGCCCTCTTGAGGCAGTAAGGAGGTTTTTGGACCAGGTGTGAATATCCAAGGACATCACAGGTCAGGAGAGGGTCCCTGAAAGGTAACCCAGCTACAATCAAAAGTTTTATTCTGGTGTTTATACATGCCTGGTTTGCTCCTCTCTTTGCCAGCCTCCATCTGATCACAGTTACAGGTCCCAGATTGCGCTCTGCAGGCTGCATTGCCCCCATACTTACATGCAAGTAGGATCAAAACCAGTTGCTTAATACCCGACTTCCGTAATGAACCTGAGACGTTCTATAGCACGCTGGATTTCTGCCTCACATGATAGGAAGCAGCACAATGACACACACACAGATACCAGAGAAGAGGTTGGAAACAGCAGCAGCTTTCCTCTTGGCACAGGGCAGGGGCTCCTTGGTTCCTTGAACAGGTGGGCTACCTGACAAGCAGTGGGTAGCCTTGCTTTTGACTACTACCTTTTAAATCAGTGCTGTTTGGCAATTCATTAGTGTCTGCTAACCGTTCAACACAGGAAAGTTCAACACCATGCATATGTTTCCCTCCCTGCCTCCCAGGTGGTATCTGTTCCAAGCAGCAACCTTTTCACTTCGTGCATCAAGACTTGTAAACTTCCCGTGGCTATACCAGTGGTTCCTAAACCAGGTGCCTGTGCCAGAGCTGCAGTCTCAGAAGAGCAGCAAACTCCATATGCTGATCCCCGGCTCTGTCGATGCCATTCGTTTCTCCTTGAAAGTTTATTGTCAGAGTTACTGAAATGTACGCAAATGCCTGTATTTGAAGGTGAAATATGGTGGAAAAATAAAGATATAATAGGATCCTTTCTTATATAATTTCCTGGTGTGATGTCTGTCGAAAAAAATGAAGTGAAATTATATGATGTCAAAAAACCATGTTTCAAAATGATTGACAACATGTGAGTGTTTTGCATTGTGAAATGAGGTGGAAAATTTTAATTGCATGATGGAAGGACATAATATTTATTAGAACCTTGTAACCACACTGGATTTCAGTAGAGAGGACACAATTTTAAATTTTATATTAATACTTCAGGCTAAATCTTAAATGAACACAGAGAAGCAAAATCCCTCCTCGGAACCTGTATGTTTTTAATCTCTGATAGTAAAACAGCATCTATAAGGTCGGCACATCACCACAGTGACAAAAAGATCCTCTCATACATGCACCACTATTCTGATCTGAACAATATACAGTGCCCAGCTCCCAGGCCATTGCTGCTCTGTCCACACAGTGTTTTGATAAAGGTTTACTAAAGAACTGGGGAGGCTCTAATTCCAGAAGAGTCATTTTCCAAAGCTAATATTTCCAAACCCATTTCCATCCTTCCCAATGACAGTAACAGACGGGCTCACATCCACGCCTGAATACAGGTCCTTGCAGACAGGAACAGGGAATAAATCCCACAACTGAAGCCATAGCAGAGAAAATCCCAACAAATTCAGGGAGAGTCCTGGACAACTGTGTAACAGATTTATTATCAGGGCTAGCCAGTGTGGCAGCAGACAGTAGTACCTGGCAAAGAAAGTGGTCTAGAGAAGGAAAAAAGTGAGGTAACATTAAAAGAGGAAAAACAGAGATAGATGTACATGGAAGTAACGCGAAGCAATCAATCTTAGCTGTAAGACATGCCCTGACTAAGTCTTATGTCAGTAAGGAATCTGGATGGGGCAATCTATTAACAGCTCAGCAATATTAGCTACATTTTCTCCCCTTTCCTCTTTCCTGGTATAAAAGGAGCTTGAGGCACTGAGAGATGGTAAGCAAAGCCACCCCTTCCCCTCCTCAAACCCCGGCCAGCTTTCTGAGCCTACTGACAACACCACAGGCAAAGGAAATGGGAAATCCTGATTTTGAGCAAAGCTTTTGTGAGCTCCTGGTGCTTTCACACATCCCCTCCCACCCGTTTGTGCAGTGCTCGGTCTGTCTTTGGAGATCTGGGTTTAACAGGGAGATGGAAGATCAAACAGTTCAAGTCCATACTCAGCTGGAGGTGTAGTCTGCTCTCCCCAGCCTGGCCAGGACCCTGGACCACTCCTGGCAAGTAAAAACTGAGTGATCCTCAAGTGTCAAAGTGATGTACAAAGACAAGAAAAGCTTAACTCTGTGCAGGCAGACTAAGTCACGATGAATGAGGGAAGACAACTTTTAAATACTCTGTAATATTTCTCACTTGAAAAAAGAAACAACTACATAACCAAAAGAAAAACTACAGTCAGTCCAGAGATCCATAAGGAAATTCTAGAAAAAATGAAACAAACTCAACAGAGCTGAGTACTGTTCTGTTTGTGTAAGACACAGGGGACTCTATATAAATGTCTATGTGGAGCTGAAGAGAATGGCGAAAAGTATATCCATTGAGCCTAAGTGAAGCACCAGGAAGGGAGAAGTATGGAAAGCTGCATAGGGAAAACAAAAAGGCCAGCTTCAATTCCTGACAGAAGCTCAGTATATCAGTAATTCACAAAAATTTGGGCTAGGGCATAAATCACAGCATTGGAACCCTAAAGGGTCATTGACTAGGTCTGCAGTTAGTCAAGCAGAAGAGGTCAGAAATTAAAATGGTTAGTAAGGAGTAATAAGAAACCTTAGGTCCTTGAAGAGTTGTTTGAAATAGATATTTATGCTCCTTGCTGAGGAAGGAAGAGATTTTTTTCTTCTCCATCAGATTAGCTTTGACTGATACTAGGAACAAAATATCCTCCTGAATATTCTCACCAGCTCTTAAATGGGGTTTCCTTTTGTCTGTGCACATCCACCAAGCAACCTATCCTGCAGAAAAGTTTTGCTCGAAACACAGGGAAGCTCCCAGAGAGAGGGACTGACCCGTCTTTGCATGGGAAATGCTTGTACCTTCCTCCAGACTAGGGCAGAATACGGTAAGAAAGGGTTTATCCCACTGACTGCACCAAGCAATGCAACCGACTGACAGCTGCTGAGCATGAGTCGCCTTGTGCCCAGGCAGCCAAGAAGCCACCAGCATCCTGGCCTGGATCAGCACCAGTGCGGCAGCAGGGCCAGGGCAGTGATTGTCTCCCTGCACTGGGCACTGGTGAGGCTGCACCTCGAATCCTGTGCTCAGTTCTGGGCACCCCACTACAAGAGAGACATTGAGGTGCTGGAGCGGGGCCAGAGAAGGGCAATGGAGCTGGTGCAGGGCCTGGAGCACAAGTGTGATGGGGAAGGGCTGAGGGACCTGGGGGGTTCAGTCTGGAGAAGAGAAGGCTCAGGGGGGACCTGATGGCTCCCTACAACTGCCTGAGAGGAGGATGGAGCCAGGAGGGGCTGGGCTCTGCTCCCAGGGAACAAGGGATGGGACAAGAGGAACCGGCCTCAAGCTGCACCAGGGCAGGTTTAGATGGAGCTGAGGAACAATTCCTGCCCCAGAGGGTGCTCAGGCATTGGAACAGGCTGCCCAGGGCAGGGCTGCAGTCACCGTCCCTGCAAGTGTTCACACACCGTGGAGACGAGGCCTCAGTGCCATGGGTTAGTGGTGGCCTTGGCAGTGCTGGGGAACGGTTGGACTTGGTGAGCTTAAAGGTCTTTTCCAAGCTGGTTGATTCTATGATTCTATGATTCCCAGAATTCTAGCCCTGGGAAGGTTTGCAAAACCCCATGGCTAATTCATGGCAGATTAACCCCATCTACCTAACACATGTGCAGAAGGACCTGTCCCACCTTGGTGTTTGAGGAAGGACCGCACTTCGCACTGCCAGAGGAGTCACAGCCCCAGCTTCTAGAACTCAAACTGTGCTTGTCCCCTGCTGTGCTGCCCAAAGCCCCAGACTGACTGAGCCAAGCTCAGACGCCTGGGAAATCTAATTGAAGGAGTTAGGGAAAAAAAACACTAATTGTAAAAATGTATTAGATATTTCTGAATAACAAATAAATCTGAGGAAATCACAATCTGCTCACAGCTATTGCATGAGAAGGCGAAAGAAAGCCAGATCAATTATTCATTTCAAGCTACTCAGTCAGTGCTCCATCAGGCTCTTTTATAAGGCAAAAATGTTGCAGGATAAACACAGCTCTGAAACTAATTTCTGCCCTACCCTCAAGCAAGGAGCAATTATGGATGTACCGAGGAAGCCCTGCATTCAGGGAGGTCATAGAATCATCGAATCATGGAATGGTTTGGGTTGGAAAGGACCTTAAGATCATCCAGTTCCAACCCCCCTGCCATGGGCAGGGGCACCTCACACTAAACCATGTCACCCAAGGCTCTGTCCAACCTGGTCCTGAACACCGCCAGGGATGGAGCATTCACAACCTCCCTGGGCAACCCATTCCAGTGCCTCACCAGCTCCACAGTGCTCATCCAGCCCCGGCACTGTTCCTTCTGATCCCCCTGCACCTGCTGAGGGTTGGAGCTTCCCATATTCATGGGTTGCTTCATTCCTCTCTCCCTTTCACACATGTACACTCATACATCTTTCTTTTGCAATCTGGGATTCTCATCATAATAATAAACCGTAAGTCCACCACTAATTTAGACAGAGACTCTTGTGGAAGGAACTTGGACAGGTTAGGGACCGATTCAGCAGTAAAGACTCCACTTTCTGAAGATTACTGCTCCCCAAATTGCTCTTTGCTCCAGTCATTACAAAGTGTTTATGAAATGTTTGCGTCCCATAGCTGAATATTAATGAAACATTTCTTAATAACACTACATAAAACACCTGTGTCCTTGTGCACAACAGAGAAAATGATGGCAATAGTGTGAAATAAAAGCATTGGGGTCCTTCAAAGCCTAAACCACCAAAGAGCGATCTGCTTCCTTCCACCTGGTTGTATTGTTTCTTTTCTGTTCAGAAAATAAATAACCATCTTGGAGCAAGCAACTCCAGAGTACATAAGAGCATCACAAAGTAATTATGAGTTTATGACATCATCTTAATATTACAAGGGAGAGACTGAAAGACCCAGGAGAAACTCCAGATTTCCCTTTTGGGAACATGTTAATGGATGCTTACAGTCTGTTTTCCTTTGTTTGGATGTTACAACCAATAATACACTTTTATGTCTATAAATAAAGACTAAAGTTGAATAAATCCAACAAGCTCCTGAGCCTGCGGCTCTGAAACTTGATTCACATTCACAGTAAAGATTTATGAGTCAGTTGTAGAGAATAAGTTGAAGCTGCAAGATTTGGGGGGAAATTATTCAAAAGGGTGATTATTTTGGGAGCGATTATGCATGCACACCTGATCAGGGTGTCACCTGGGCCCCCTTGTCCTACATGATGAAATGTGGCAATTTCTCTGCATTTCTCTTTGCTTGCACAAAAGAAGAGCAATCAAACTGGTTTATTTTTACACGCACTGGATCATCTAGTGGATATATTTTCCCTTTTCCTTAGATCACAGGACATGTGCTTTAAACTATTCACATGAACATACTAAATTTACTGATGACTGCAAAGGAATAAAACTGATTGCTGTTCTTCATGTGTGGGAGTGTCTATATATATATTTGCATATATGCATGTATGTATGAATATGTGAACCAAAATAATTGTGTATTTGGGATGCAAAGTTAAGCACTCAAGCTCTGGGAGAAGCAGGCAGCAGTAGCTGTCCCTGCAGGGTGCCCTGTGGGAAGAAGGACTTGCTTCTTCCCTCTTTCTTTCACTTTCTTGCTCTTTTGCTTCTTCCCTCTTTCTTGCTAACATCTGGCCTTCGCCTTCACCCAACAGGCTTGCAGCCGTCAATTATGGAGGACTATGAGTCCCACCAGATGAGGACGTAGACTGTGAAGGCAACTTTACATAAGGCCTTTGGCTTGAATGCTCCCTTGCAATGTGGGTTTTAACTATTTTGTCCAATGAAATGAGCTTTGTAAAGCATAAATGAAAAGAAAGCTGGAAAATAGACCTTCCTTTATAATCTCCCTCTGCCTGAAGAATGAGATCACTCTACAGCCATCTGAAAGGTTTTCTGGAGCCTCCTTTGATAAAATTTCTGTGGCAAAGTCTCAGAAACCTCATCGTTAGCCAGTTCACTCTCTTCATGTTCCTCCTGATAAGATGTTTTTCTCCTGTGTAACATATGTTTCTCCCTTTTTAGCCCTAAAACCTTTTTGCTTTGTTCAGGCAATTCAAAATTTATATAAACTTTCTCCTTGATCTCATCCTCATTTGGCCTCCGAAACGTGAGCAGGTTCAGGTCAAGCTCCAGATTTGGTCCCGGGTGCTTTCCTCTGGAATGGGCTGAGCACACGTTCAGGAGGTTTCCTCCCAGCTCTTGCCTCCTTTCCAGAGAGTCTCCACACCTGATCAGATATAGAAACTTCATACCTGCACCCACAAACCCCTGGTGATGAGGGAGGCAGGGAGGTAAGCAGCTATTCCCAGACACCTGCTGTTTCAAACAAGCAGGCTCGGGTATGTGGGTAGCCCCATTGAGCACCTCTGGAGGTTCAGCCCACTCTTTCTTTTGCATGAAAGATCCTCCCACTCTTTCCATTAAATTATCCCCCGTTCCCTTGTTACTACTAATCTAGTATGAACTTATTCTTGCAAGAAACAAAATCAGATGCAAGAAAGAATCCAAATCTTCCCTTGCAACTGCTTCTAGCCCCGAGTTTAAGAGATAAGAACATAAGTTCAGGTATAAATTGTCCAGAAGACACTTATCTTACTATCCTGGATGTGAATATGTCCCTGCCCCAGGATCTGTCACAGAATCATAGAACGGTTTGGGTTGGAAAGGACCTTAAGCTCATTCAGTTCCAACCTCCTGCCATGGGCAGGGACACCTCACACTAGACCAGGCTGTTCCAAGCCCCATCCAACCTGGCCTTGAACACTGCCAGGGAAGGAGCATTCACCACTTCTTTGGGCAACCTGTTCCAGTGCCTCACCACATGCACAGTAAAGAACTTCTTCCTTATATCTAACCTGAACTTCCCCTGTTTCAGTTTGAACCCATCACCCCTTGTCCTATCACTACAATCCCTGGTAAAGAGTCCCTCTCCAGCTTCACCCAGTCACAGCCAAATCCTCCCTGCTAAGCAGTGACCACAGAGCTCCAAGCCAAAAGCACTGGGAGACCCAGTGAGTAGATGCTCACAGCTCAGGACATTTTAAAGTCATTCTTCTTTCATTCACCAAGAAAATCTAATTTCAAGGAACCATAAATATTCACAATTTCAGTTAAAGTTCATTAAATAACTTTGAAAACAACCTCAAAACATTCAGAAAACTCAAAATGTTTTCTGAAAACATTTCAAAAGCAGTGTTTTAATTTTCATTATGAAATAACCTTTTGTGCTTAGAAATCACCAACTTTGAATAATAAAAGAGGATTTTGAAATGAAAGCAGAACTTTTCATTCAGCTAAAGAGAAATCTCTCTTCCTGTTTCTCTGAGAAAACAGAGGCTTTGTTATAGTTTTTCCCACCATGATTATTCTAAGCCTGATTTATCATTTTCTTTCTCCCAGTTTTGGCCGACCAGCCAAAACCATCAGTTATTTGCCCTTTGCTGGTCACAGTGGCATTTCCCTTTTCTGTGAAAGCACTTCAAGCAAGAGGAAAAGTGCCCTGTTTGTCTTTCTCTTTCCTCACACTACCACTTCTCTCAGCACCATCACTCATTTAGTGTCAAGTCCTCCTTATATAAAACTATATACCATATACTAGATATAATAAAACCAACAACAGAATTGACCCCAAATCCTCTCTCTTGGTCCCTCTGTTGTCTGTATACCCATCTACACAGCTCATAACTTGTCCTCCAAGTGGCCTTGAGATGGCTACTCTTTGCTTCTGTACAGCACGTCAATTTGATAGGTGGACTACTCAGTGGATAAAGAACTGGCTGGATGGCGGCATGCAAAGAGTTGTGGTCAATGGCTCAGTGTCCGGCTGGAGACCAGTAAGGAGTGGTGTCCCTCAGGGATCGGTGTTGGGACCAGTCTTGTTCAACATCTTGGTCACTGACACGGACAGTGGGATTGAGTGCGCCCTCAGCAAGTTTGCCGATGACACCAAGCTGTGTGGTTCGGTTGATACCCTGGAGGGAAGGAATGCCATCCAGAGGGACCTTGAGCCATCCAAAGGGACCTCAACACACTTCTGAGGTGGGCTGATGCCTACCTCATGAGGTTTAACCATGCCAAGTGCAAGGTCCTACACCTGGGTAGGAGCAATCCCAGGCACAGCTACAGGTTGGGCAGAGAAGAGATTCAGAGCAGCCCTGTGGAGAAGGACTTGGGGGTGTTGGATGATGAGAAAATGAACATGAGCCGGCTTCAGTGTGCACTTGCAGCCCAGAAAGCCAACCGTATCCTGGGCTGCATCGAAAGGAGCGTGACCAGCAGGGCGAAGGAGGTGATCCTGCCCCTCTACTCTGCTCTTGTGAGACCTCACCTGGAGCATTGTGTGCAGTTCTGATGTCCTCAACACAAAAAGGACATGGAACTGTTGGAACAAGTCCAGAGAAGGCCACGAGGATGATCAGGGGACTGGAGCACCTCCTGTATGAAGACAGGCTGAGGAAGTTGGGGCTGTTCAGCCTGGAGAAGAGAAGGCTGCGTGGAGACCTCAGAGCAGCCTTCCAGTATCTGAAGGGGGCCTGTAGGGATGCTGGAAAGGGACTCTTCATTAGGGACTGTAGTGACAGGACAAGGGGTAACGGGTTAAAACTTAAACAGGGGAAGTTTAGATTGGATATAAGGAGGAAATTCTTTCCTGTTAGGGTGGTGATACACTGGAATGGGTTGCCCAGGCAGGCTGTGAATGCTCCATCCCTGGCGGTGTTCAAGGCCAGGTTAGATGAAGCCTTGGGTGACATGGTTTAGTGTGAGGTGTTCATGCCCATGGCAGGGGGGTTGGAACTGGATGATCTAAAGGTCCTTTCCAACCCAGACTATTCTATGATTCTATGATCTTGAGATGCAGAGGAAAGCAGGATCCTTGTATCCTGCCCTCTTTACAGTCCACAAATGCATGGACAGTTATAATTCAGTCCTAGGGTGGCATCATGCAGTAAATCACACTGCAGTAATTATTACCTTCTGCAGTGTTACTTAGGGGATTACCATCCTAGAGTTATTTTATAACATTGCTCCAGATTAACAGTGATACCACTGCCTTCAGTGTGCAGAGCTCGCGATGGGTTAAGACCCATGGCAGGCTGCGCCACGTAAGAACCCCAAGCAATAAAAATCAAAGAATCATTTCTAGTAAGTTCTGACTCTGATTAAAAAACAATCTTTATGAAATAGATGCTAATAAAATTGCTTTCCTAATTACCCAGAGCTAGTTCATTTCCCAGCAAATATAATAAAACAGAGTTACTTGGCTCTGATTCACAAAATCTGAACCCAAGCTCATTATTAAGGCATTTAGCAGTGAAAAACCATGTGTGCATAAGATGCTGTCCCGTCAAGCAGAATGCAAGAAATCTTTTGAAGTTAGACCTTTGAAGTCTCGAGTTATTGCTGCTTTTCTTTTTTTCTTAACACAGGTATTTCAACAAGAGAAAATCTCTCTGTGTTATTTACACAGATGGAACAGGGCACCCTATTATAGCACCATATTCAGCGGAGATTTCAGTTAGAGGCAGAAAGTCTTAATTTGAAGAAATATTTAGAGCTGGTACATAGCACTTCTTAATCTGTGGAACCATTACAAGGCTGCGAGACTTTTACATAATAGAGCAGCCCAGCCAGTGTCCCAAGGCTATTATTGCTGTGACTTGTAACACACTGAAATCTCTTTCATCTGCCTAACCTGGGATTTTGATGATTGTAAATGCATGAATATGTTTCAGTTTAGGGGGTTATGTTGATGTTTTATTTATTTTTGTTTATGCTTCTTCTCTCTTCAAAACTTCCTTCAATTTCTCGGTGCACAAATGTTCTACCAACATCTCCAGTTTTCCCTCTGCCATAAGTCCTGTCTGATTCCCACTGTGACTACAGGCTGCAGGTCTCTGTTTTCAGGAATCCAACGTCTTAGGGCAGGACAGAACAGGACACCAGCTTCCCCCTGCATGAAGCATGTGGAAGGGAGACCCCTGACAGACACAACCTGCATCAGTGGTGGTATAGACATGAGATCAGAGTTCCCAGATCACATGAAGGCTAAGATCGATATTCTGAAGCTGCCAATAACCATCCCACCATGTTGCACTCCAAAGCAATGGAGCCTTCATTTGAGTTTGACCTTTTTACCCATTCACAAATACATGTGTTCTTTTCCATATATGTGATATACCCAGCTAGGACAGGTATAGTCCAGGCCAGAACCTGGATAAAATCTAATTCTAGTGAAAGCATTTTAGAAATATGAAGAGATCTTACAAAGTCATCATCTGTTTCTCTGCCCCATGCCAGAAATAATGACACTTAAACCCATCCCAACAGCTGTTTCATGAAGGTACTTTCATATTTCCCAAGTTGTAGCAAGCATTTCGAGGTAGCAGGCTAAGTTGGTCCATGCAGTTAAAGGATACCCATCAACCCACAATCTCATGCCACCTGATCCCTCTATGCCTTGGTGTTCTCGTAACAGAATGGAAATAACACTTCCCTCCTGTGCAAGCCAGTCAGGAGGGTCAAAAAGTGAATGTATGCAACTCTGATAAGCAGCATTCCTCTGGAATGAAAAATGCTTGGGGAAGGACTTCCACAAGCAGCCAACAGGACCACAGGGATATCAGTAGGAGCAGAGCTAAAGCCGACATGAAGATTTGCTGCTGCTGTTCCCATGCACTATTCACAGTGTGATGCTATGGGAGACAGGGACAGGGCACCTTCACAGAATCACAGAATGGTTTGTGTTGGAAAGGACCTTAAGATTACCTAGTTCCAACCCCCATGCCATTGAGGGGGCAACAAGGAAGAGACTTGGCAGCACCTTCACTCTGTATCTGCCTGGTGAGAGATAAATGCGCTACACACCAGCTAGTCATCCTGCAGATAGACACATTCCCCAAGGATGGGAAAGAGGAGAGAAATTACTCCTCATAGACCTGACCATCAATATTGTTGCTCCATAGCTAACGTTTGGTCTAGGGCTTGTGCTTCAACAGAATACATACAATCTGGAACCACCCAACACTCACCTATAGCCACACCTGCATAAAACTAGCAATTCTAAAGACACTTGTATGCCATAAAAGTAAGAAATCAGTATGCCTTTTGGTTTCTTTAAGATTTCCACACTATTCACCTTTAAAAAACAAAACCTGGAGAAGAGCTCTCAGCCTAACACCTGTGGATAGGAACTCCTACTGCTGAACAGCTTCTGCTTGGAGTCAACACAAGTCAATGGAAGGGACTGCAAGACCATGGCTTCCATTAACTAATCTCTTGGCGGTGCATGAGCCACAGAATAATCCAGCTTCCTCCCTATGGCTGAACAGGTTCCACTAAGGTAGCTGGGGAGGGGGAAGCACTAAAAACTTATTTCATTTAATGGATTAAGCACCTATGACTGAAAATGCACAACACAGATGACCTGTGAAGTGAGATGGGGCCATTTTTACATAGTCTCATTCTTAACTTCAACCAGGCTGCAGCACAGCTCACTGCTGCTTGCACACACCTCCTGTCCCCTACCACTACTTCTGGTGGCATCTGTGATACTGCAACCCAGGAGGATGCTCTAAGGAGAAAGTTTCTATATCAACTTCAGGCCGCTTTGTTTTTTGTGGTGGTAAGTTAGATCCTTAACATCATTTTAATGCACTTTTTATGGTTTAATTTCCCCTTTTGTGGTGCTGTTTTCCTCAATCAGACTCTTAAATTGAAATCAGATTTCCTCGGAAGGAGCCAGCCTGATTTTCTTCGAAAGCCCAGTACAATGCAGTCATTCCGCTGAGACTGACAATTTTATTATGGTTGCATTTCCTTTTTGCCTACAAAATGTTTGTTTTATAAATAGGCCTTTTTAATTTAATGTAATTTTTTTTGTACAGCAGCAGAAACAGTCAAAAAAACACACAACACAGCTACAGAAATTTGGGTTTGTTATACACGCCTGCCTTAATTTATTTTCTGTTGGCTGGGGAGGGGAAAATCAACTTTTTACCTAAGGAAAACTGTATGTAAAATGTCAATCTAAAGTAAAACTCGGCTCCCCCATCTTCAAGCTTTGTATAAAGGAAGATGTGGTCTTGTGATTAAAAATAGTGGGTGGAAAAAAGAAAACCAACTGCAAACAAAAAACTACATTGCACTTTAATGAATGAGACAGCTACAAGCAGGAACACAATGAGGACTGTGGAAACCAATCAGCTGACAATTGCTTTGACACCTTTTTATCACTTGCTTAACTTTCAGCATCTGAAAAGTGCTCTTGACCTCAGCGTTGGCTTTTTTGTTGTTCTTAACATATTTGAGGTTGCCCCAGTGCTTAAGCACCTTGTGAAATTACAGTCTTTGCATTATGAAATTAAACTCGTGTCTGCTCCAGGAGGGCACAAAGCTTTGGCTCTCCTTATGGCTCCAATGGCCATGTCTACATCACATGGCACAAGCTACTGCAGCATCCCCATAAGCACTTTGATCATGAGCTGGTCCTGCACATCCAGATATTCTCCCGCCATAAGCAGGGATTGAAGGGGAAGAGATGGAAAGGTTTATACCTTGATTCAGCCCAAATCAGTGCTGGGATGCAGCTGAGCATGCCCTTGGCCTCAGAAGCTGAAAGCGTCCCTTAAATCAGGAGCAGCCTTCACCACCCAGCTGGAGCAGGGCTCAGCATCACCTTTTGGGATCTGCATCCCAGACACTTTGGCCAGAATTCCTACTTCCCCTTCAGCTTTAGACAACTGAAGGGCACATCCAGCCCTCAAACAGAAAATAAGAGACAAAAAACCTCTTCCTGACACACACTTCTAGATTACTTTCTATATATTTCTGTAATTGTCAAGGACTGGTCTGAGCTGCTCCACAATGGTTTAAATTCCCGTAACAGGTTTCATATGGTCGCTATAACATTGCAGTGTATTAATTAGTTTTCAAGACCCCAAGCAATAAAAATGTAGCCATTCAAGGTCACAGTTTGACTTATTTACAATTGATGTATAACTTGGCAAACTCTGCATTCAGCTACTTCATACAATAGAAAATATATTGTCATTCAGGTTAACAAAAGACTCTTTTCTTTGCCACCTTACTACAATGGCCCTGCAAATGAACATCGCCTGAATAAAATCCTAACCACATTTTCACTCTCATTAACCACAGTAGGGTATCACACAATTTGCCTGGCTCCTACTTAGACCACTGTGCACCATTTTACTAGCAGCAGTTTGATGGGTTTTATGGCAGGTGATATATGGAGTGGGAGTTTCGGGAGTCGTAAACAGAAGCCACAGTGTATCACAATGTGGTTTAGGGATATAATGACTGTGTTGTAAAGCAAAGGATGACAATACTGCACTAGGCTTGAGGTAGTGAACCAATAGACCAAACAGCTCAACATAACTCAAGCTACAAAGAGAGGATCCTAGGTGTGTGCTGGCCTTTCTATATGTTTCATTAATTACCCCTGATGAATTTGAATAAGAACTACTAAAACTGAAATAAATCTGCAGCCAAGAGAAAAATTATAGAGTATCTCCCTGTATTTCTTAGGAGAAGTTCCTCTCCCCCGTGCATATATACACACCCCACATTACCAGTTCGTAACCAGCCTTTTGTATCTCCAGTTAGAGAGCACCCTTTGCTGCTGGGGCTACCATCACTTATGAACACACCAAGACAAATAGCAGTTTAGAGACCTTTTGCAGGCATGCAGGGGGGCAGGTGATGCCCTTGGCTACATCTGCAAAAGCTGAACAGAAACACCACCCCTCTAATTACTCTGTTCATATTTATTCATGCTCTGGAGTCAGATAATGCTCTGCTTTTTCCACAGGGCACTACAGTGTTTTTGCAGCCCTACAGATACTCTTAATTCCCAGCTGAGCTGGGTGATTTTTGAGGATGATCCATTCAGTACTGGTTGATCCCATTCTTAGGTATTTGGATTGGGATTTCTGCAGTGATCCCATAGTGGTCAATCCCTGCAATACTTGCAAAAGTGGGTTTTTTTTTTTGTTATTGATATTGGCTAATTATGGCAGAGAATAAGAAAACTCTCTGCCTGGCTCCCCAAGCTCTGTCATTAGGCACATTGTGATAGATTGGTGTCACTGACAGAGCTCTCTCCCTGCATTCAAACCCTGTTCAGCTGCATTTAAACTAAATAATAATACTTAGCACATATAGCGCTTTGCATATTCAAAGCCCTGTACAAACATCAATTAATTAATCCTCATAACATCCCTGTGAGGTAGGTAGGTATTATCTCAGTTTTACAGATGGGGAAAGAGACGCTGAGAGGTTAAGTAAAATGAAAAATTAAGGTGGAGGTGTGCTGGTTAATTTGGAATTGCACTTTGTGCTGCTTGAAAAATTAGAAGGTGCTGTACCAGATCTCCATTATTCTGCCAGAGAAAGCAACATTTTGATGCGCTGACTCCCCTGGTAGGAGCCATTGCTTCAGTCAGGCACCTTGAAGCTGAACCTTCGTGTTCTGTGGCTAGAGAGCACACACAAGGAATTTCCTCTTAAATATATCCCTATGCTTACCTCCTGCTTCCTCCAAGCATGCTCCATGAGATATTTTGAGATAAATAACCTATTTTGGTAAAACTACTAAGAAGGAGCTAAGGAATGATCTGCTTGGAGTGCCAGCAGTGATTTATGCCAAAAGCTCCAGATAATTAATCATAGAATTATAGAATGGTCTGGGTTCAAAAGGACCTTAAGATCATCCAGAACCAACCCCTCTGCCACGGGCAGGGACACCTCACACTAGACCATGTTGTCCAAGGCTCTGTCCAACCTGGCCTTGAACACTGCCAGGGATGAAGCATTCACCACTTCTCTGGTTAACCCATTCCAGTGCCTCACCACCCTCACAGTAAAGAACTTCTTCCTTATATTCAACCTGAACTTCCCCTGCGTAAGTCTGAACCCATCACCCCTTTTCCCAGCACTACAGTCCCTGATGAAATTGTTCTTTTCCCCATTTCATCTGTATTGACCAGTCATGGACCAGCACCAGGGAGGAGCAGACCTCCTCACGTCACACAGAAAGCAGTCTCCAACCCCCCAAAACCAGTTAATATGCCTCATATTTCTGAAAAGACAAAAATACAAAGTGCAAGAGAGACACCAGCTTGAGGGAATCACCCAGAATTGCTAAACAAATAACTGAGAGTTTACATTTGCTTTCCTGTGGCTTAAGTGCTTTCAGTTTTCAATGGAAGAACCATTATTGAGAGCAAAGTCCAATGTTTTACTACCTAAACCCAAACCTGTGTACTACTGCCAGCTACTGTATTCCCACCATGTTATTCTATCCTTGTTATTTTAATAAAGACCTCTTCCCATTCAGTTGATATTCAACACTCCCTCAACGCACAAACTCTACATTAAGTAGGAAAAGTGCAAAATTGACATTAAGTGGATTTGGGGCAGAGGGAGATGGAGTAGGTGTTTGCTCCATCTACCCCATGCATTAACCCACACAAGCAGCGAAGAGGGAACAATTGCCAGGATAGAAGCTCTGCAGAAAAGAAACCAGAGGACCAGGGGCTGTGGATCACAGGCTGAACGTACACTGACAATAGCATGCAGCTGAGAAAAAGGCCACTGCCACACTGCGATGTTGAAACAGAAGTAGAGCCTGCAGGACTCATACAGCAACACTTGCCCTTTGCTGAGTGCCTGGGAGGGCTCACCTGCGGCATTGTGTTCTCCTGCAGGCATTGTGCTACACGAAAGGCATGGCCCAATGAGGCAGAGTTCAGAAGAAAGGCAGGAGAACAAGCAGAGGTCTACAAACCATGACTTGTGAGGAAAGATTGAACACAGTGGGATTGTTTTCTCTAAAGAGAAGACTGAGGGGAGACATGATAACAGTCTTCCGGTGTATAAAAGGCTGCAGCAACGGGGAAGGGAGCAATCTGTTTTCCATGCCCATGACCAAAAGGACAAGAAAAAGCTGTCATCACAGAACATTTGAGTCACATGTTAGGAAAAGTATTTCCAACAGCAAAAACAGTGATGCTCTGGAAGAGATTGGCAAGAACCATACGGAGTTTCTCTTTCTAGAGGTGGAGGAGATGTTGCCTTAGCATGGAGGGATACGTACAAAGACCTTCCCTGAGGTCTATTCCATCTCTGTGTCCTACGTTAGGTGTGCAGAAGAGGAGGTGCTTTCAAGATAGCATCTTCTCCTGCCCTAATACCCAGTGAGCCTGGTCTGCCGCCTAGGGTTCAACCACGTTCAATGTATAGCCAGATTCAGTTATTATCAGAGCAGCCTGGAAAGAGCTTTGCTGGTGTTCTAACTAGGTAGTGTCATTGGTTGTATGACTCTCACATAACGAACCCTATACCCTTCCTCCTAACCTTATACTCTTTTCATTGCTAGATGCCAGAATTTGAGGATTTTAGTGACCAGCACAACCTCAGGCAGGTTCAACTTGCAACCAGGAGTGTGGCTACCAGGGGACCCCAGAGGTTGGTAGAGGAAGTCAGGGACCACCTTTCCCACCCAAGCAGCTCCAGGCACCTGCAGCACAGTACCTGTGCATCTCTCTTTGTTCATAATGTTTGCTCTTTTCACTATCTCTCCCCTTATGTATTGACTTTCCTCCTCCCCAGCTTTTCTCAGTAGTTCCTTCGATTACATCTTTCTTTCTCCCTGTTGGCTTCTTTTCGTAATCTCTTCTAAACAAAAAGTATGTCCAGTGCACTTTGAGGCAAAGTCACAAACAAGAAACGTTTAACTGGGAACAAAATAGCAGAAAGGAATCTGCCAATCCTGGCAAGTGAGGGATGTTTTATCTGCTTTATATTTAATATGCTGCTCTGAACATCCCCCCTAGCCTCTTCTGACACAAAACAGTGATTTGTCTGAAATCGTTTGGAGGTTGCTGATCTTTTGGTGCCTGCAGAGACTGTTAGCTTTTGGAAGTAGATGCCTGATCCTAAGAGAACCAAAACTGTAAAGGAACTCCCCTCTCTGCTGGCTACGATCTCTTGCAGGGCAACTACATCACTGGAAAAATTTCTAAGATCATCACAGTTGAAGAGCTATCAATAAAAAATATCATTCCCTGCAAAATATTAAGGCAGCTTTGTTCTTTTACAGTTTTCAGGACTTACAAAGACACAAAAACTAAAGTGATGCAAACACTAAACCCTTTTTCTGCGTAAATGTTGTATGGTTCCGAGTAAAACAGCATATTCCATGCATTGTATGAAAGAAACAATCGGCAGCTTTCTTCTAAAGTTCTTCCTTTTATAGTGTTATTTTGGACACGTTGCACCTCTCATCCTCTTTGAGCAGCCCTGTTGGCTCCTGGGTGTGATATTATGTTCTACCTTCTCTTCAGATCCCTGTAATTTTAGGAGACTATAATTGTTCAAGATAAAATGTCCTTTACCCTGTTTTGAACAAAAGGCGAGTTGTTGGCATCTTGCAACAAGAACAAGGATACTGCTCCTAAAAATCTATCATACCTGAGGGCCTGTGGTGCCCTCGCATGTGATATCCTACCCAGCACCTTCAAATCCTACCCCTGACTAAAAGACACTTTCTCACGTGAAGCCCACACCTTGGGAGATGGGAGGCAAGATTTGCTACAGGTGATTCTACCTATAGGCATGCTGAGTTAGTCCTGGAGTTGGGAGTAGAATAAGGGTGCCCTTCCTTCTGGTCTCCTACAGAAATCCTGGACAGCCTGCCCTCGGATTTGAATGAACAAAAAAAAGAACAGGAGTTAATTAATTTGCTGCGATGTTGATAGGAAGAAATGAAAGCAGCAGGAGAACGACAAAGGAAAACTCACTTGTCATTCATAGGCTAAATGAGGGACTGAGTAATTAATAAAAGCTTGTACAGTAAACCCTTGTATTTTCGTTGTGTTAGAGAACCTGCACAAAACCAGCCCAAAAGACAAGCATGCGATGGTAGCATTTCTAACAAACCAATTGAGGGGTGATAAAAAGGAGCTGTAAACTCCTATGTAGCAAAAATGAATGAATACAAGAGTCAAAAAAGGCCTTTGAGGGTAACTACAGGTAGATACCAGGAACAAGTACAAAGTCCCACAGGCAGAAGAGAAAGACTATTCCTCTGAAACTCTAGTTTAGAAGACCTGAGTTCAGGTAAGCAGTGGAAAACTCAAACCTCAGCAATACTGGTTTGTGTGTCTCTAATATGAATCTGGTTCACCCAGAGATTCTTTCACTTCTTGTTGATTTCCTCACTAGCACATACAGGGTGTTCCTATCCATGACTGGCTTTTGATGCAGCCACCACAAAAACTAGCATTATTTTGTAATAGCACCAGGGAAATGCAGTTATTATTAAACTAACTCACACCCATGAAATGTAACAAGCACCTTTTAACAGGAGACGTGCTGCAATTGTGTTTGACTGAATTCATTAGGAGATAAAAAACCCCGAACAGCAAACTCTGAAGCAAAATGAAGAGTTGTCATAAGGGCACCACAACACGTTTCTGTGAAAGGAAGAGCCATTTGCCCAAACAGCCTCAGCATAGGGTTTATTTCTTAGCTGACAGCTAAACCAGATCCAGTGTCCATTCCAGGTTGCACAGAGCCTTGGGCGACATGCTCTAGTGTGAGATGTCCCTGTCCATAGGAGGGGGTTGGAACTGGATGATCTTAAGGTCGTGTCCAACCCAAACCATTCTATGATTCTATAATTGATGGCTGCAGAAAACAGGCTAACCAGGACACTGCAAACAGCAGCTGATATCTTCTGGGGAGGCAATGTGGTGAGTTGACCTTGCCCCTGAGATTTGGCTTCACCAGCACTGGTCTGACTAAAGGTTTTTGGTGGCATTTGGCTTCTTTCTGCTCAGAGAGACACCAGAGAGTAGAAGAGAAGGGAAGACCAGAGGTGATGGTGCTTTTCAGGGCAGCAAGCCAAGTGCAAACCTCACTATAAACATGGAAGCCAGCAGAGCAGTTTACACTTGTGTGAAAACTGTGCTCTACTGAGCTCTTAAAAGAATGTCAGATGCAATATTGCAGCTGCTTTCAAACCTAGCAGGTATGTTTAACTTGAAACACGAATTCCCACTCATCATAGACATCAAGGAGGAAGAAAAGAAGAATTCTCTTCATCCTGTAGCTTTTGGGAGCCTGCACTAGGCAGTTGCAAAGACAAGATGCTAGTCAATGGTTTCTCTGCAACTTAGGGACATTTGGGAGCACTGAGTTCAGAAGTTCATACAGTACTGGGAAGATCAAAAGCATCTGATTAGAAACTGGCCTCTCCTTCCCCATGCAGCATGCTTGCTCCTTCCCCACTGAAACACCACTTATTTTGCACCGCTTCTTCACTTCTCACATCATATACTGCTTTATTTAACTTCCCTCTGCAGACATTTCTAAAATCACTTATACAACTGTTTCCTGGAAGGAAGGCCCTTGCCATCCTTATGGAATCACAGAATAGTCTGGGTTCAAAAGGACCTTAAGATCATCCAGCTCCAACCTCCTGCCATGGGCAGGGATGCCTCACACTAGACCATGTCACCCAAGGCTCGGTCCAGCCTGGCCTTGAACACCGCCAGGAATGGAGCATTCACCACTTCTTTGGGCATCCTGTGCCAGTGCCTCACCACCCTCACAGTAAAGAACTTCTGCCTTATATCCAACCTGAATTCCCCTGTTTCAGTTTCACAAATGTGAAATTGCCTGGGATCCCACGATTGGATATCAGCAATAAACACTGTCAGGAAGCAGAGGAGCCTGTGAGACACAAGCACTCTCTGACCAGCAGCAAGGTCCAGGCAATGCACACAGATGAGCACTCAGCCTTGCAAAGCACCAAGCACTGATATGGCACCTCCTGAAATCAGGGGCACAAATTATCCTCAGCTCGAGCAGGGGTGAGATCTCAGCCATCCAAAACCCACTGAGTCATTCCTAACGTGCTCTGATAATGACCATTAGGAAAAGGAGAGCAGTGTTTTGAATCTAATCTAAACTCGCAAACAGACTCCTACATCAGGAATCTCATGCAGAGCTTTAGCTACAAGAGACAAGCAGTTCCTTGCACAAAGCGATAGGGATATGTGACTATTGTCACCATAATCACCACCAGCTTTGTGGGAATGACTCCCCTTGCTGTTCAAAGACCTCTTCACGTTTGGCACCTAGCCATGATTAGCATTAATAATGGTTTCATGTACACTTGGCATGAGGAAAGCTCCTTGGGGAGCATTATTTGTCACGCCACCTGAAAAAACAGGAGTTTCTTGGGTGGATATCTATTGTATCCACTTTAAAAATCCTGCTTCACTCCATAGAAAATGATGATGCCTTTGCCACTTTTTGACACGGACCTGAACTTGGTATTCTAAACAGGACTATGCAGAATTGAATTACATTTCATCTCCTTCAGCAATCCATCTTTTCCATTTCTGTTCATTTGCTGTAGCTGCAGAAGTATTGAGTGCTGCAAGATATACTTAGTTTTCCAAACCATGCAAGTCATTATGAATGGCCTTGTGTCCAGGTAAAGGTTAAGGAGGTCCTTTGTTGTTCTAGTTTAACTTGTCCCTGACACTGCAGCCTAATCATTCCACATAATAACAGTCCTGATACACAGGCCTGAGTCAAAGTCACAAGTCAATAAATCCATTCCTTCCTCCCTTTCAGGCAAAGTGTTGAATAGCACTGAGTGTGCAGTGTCACAAAACCCTGCAGTCTATCACATCAAGGTCGTCTGGTATACAGTGCGAAAAACTTTCTTTAAGTGCCTCACACATACAGAAGGAGATGATGTGTTATAGGGACTAACAAGTCCGCTTCAGATCCTAAGGAGGAGATTAAAATAGGGGCTTGACATAGGAATAGTTTTAGCTACACTTGCTTAATCTTCTGGCTGTTGCTGCTCTGAATTTGGCAGGCCTAGGGGAGGGAAGCAGCATTGCCACTTGGAAAAGGCTGAGCCACTTGCAGGGAGCACAGTAAGCTGGAGCACCCTTCTCCATTGAGACTCCCATGCAAACACAAGTCATAGCTGAAGGCTGGTGGCTTTCATTTGCTGAGGTTCACCGTGCATTTGAAGTCTATTCTAATTGTCTAATTCCAGTAATGTGAATTGTTTGCCCCTGAGAAGAGAGACAGAACACTGATTCTGAATCATCTCTTCACCTTTAGTTAAAGAAGAAACCAAAACCCAAAACCAACCACCCAAACCCTTAGGTGGTGGGTCTCTGGAAGAGCACAACACTGAGTTACTGTTTGTTTACTTTGTTAAGGGACTTACAGCTCTTCCAGGTTCATAAATTCTCATGGTGGACTAGGAGAGTGAGTGTAAATTAACCTGAATAATAGGACTATGTGTACTTTCCAATTGTCTAATGCATTTCCCAGCGAAAATACTAGTCAGGCTTTTCAACTATCTTTTCTTTCTTCTTGTTCCTTAATTAGTGGGTGCACTCGGTGTGTAATAAGCGTGGGCTTGTTAGAAATACCTCTATGAAGGTGTTGTGCATGTTTCCCCATATCTCTCTGCCTCCCACCTCCATGAAACATTTCCTGTTCCAGACTCCCAGGCTTCTCTTTTCCGAATTTTGCAATGGTTTTATGATATTGCCAAATGTCCACTGAGGATTTAGAAACTATTAAACCCATTTTCACATCTGCTCAAAGGAAGACTCTGAACCTCAGGCTCCAGCAGTGAAAGGCTAATGCACTAACTCACAGCTCCATCCCGCTCCCCTTTCATCTATCATTTCAACCTGTTTGCAGTGTCAGGGAAAACAGAGGATACCATATCCCAACCGATTCAGGGAAGCAAGAGGCTGTGAGAAGGCAGACACAGATACGAGGATTTCTGAACATCGTTGCTCTTGAAAGCCACAGCATTTCAGGGGGGCTGAGGTGGCTGAGAGGACACTGAACAGGGAAGTGCCTGGTGTCCTCCTGGAGCAGCAGCTCAAATGCAGTTATGCTGTTCAGAAAAAATCATACCAGGCTCCATTCATGCAATAACGGAGATGCCTGAATACCAGCTAATTCCCACCCTCCTGTGGAGTTCCCTTTTTTGCCAGAAAACTTAACTTTCTCATGTCACTTATTCCCAATGAGCCTATGGACTGGCTGGTGTCTAGCACAAAAGTCTGGAACCTTGGCACATGTTCACACAATTTAGCTATTGAGCAGCATTCAGGTCAGTAAGAAGGTGCTGTGAGCCCCCATCACGACCCCTGCCGTAGTAGTCCAAGATGGGATTTACAACGTATGGTGCAACATGCACTTGCCCTGCCTTGGAATCCAGAAATGGTTTGTGCAAGTACAACTTTCAGAGCAATTACAAGCAATGTGTGAATGGGCACGTGAATAAAAAGCATCAAATTATGATCTACCAAATGGAGTCACCACCCCACGCCTTTTTGTGAAGTCTCCAGACTTTGAACTAAGTTGTAATTGTCTTCAACTTGTGTGTAACCTGCAGTCTGCAGTTCTGAAAGCAGAGCAAAGATCAAGAGTTTATATCTGTGCTTATTACAATCGGTTGTAATTATCCCAATGAAAGCAAAGTAAATCCTTTTCAACAAACACTAGAGCTGAGCTCTCATGCTATTGAATTATTATGGATCTTGTATATTATATCTGAGAGAACGTGAGTATAGCACACTCGACTCTTTCCTCTCGATGGAGTAGGTTCAATAGAGCAGCAAAAACATTGGAGGCATTATGGAGTTAGCATCCTGCCTTAGAAAGAAATGGTACAAGTGAAGCCTGTGTGGGGCTTGTGAGGCTCAGGGTTCCACCCTCACCTTTTGATTTACATCACTTTATCATTTACTGATTATCATTTTCTGATTTACACCAGTTTATCACCACTATGCATTTCTCTGACATGGTTGGATGACTGTGCCAGCTGCACGCTCTGTAGAAGGAAGAACATTTGAAATGCGTTCCTTAAGAGCTTCGAAGCCTTCTACTGCATGCAGACAGCAAACAAGGCATGGGACTTAGCCTGCTAGTTTTGTTGGAGAGAAATGGAATGGCAAACTAAATGAGGTGTCAGTATGCCCCCCATTCCTGCTGCCCCAGCGTGAAGACTCATCTCTGCTCACATTTAACCACATACTTTGTTGCTCGCTTTGGGGAAGGTAGCGTAGTGAAGATCAAAAAGTAAATATTAAGACCACCTATTTTAATGGCTCTGGGGAGAACATCTGGAGAGAGAAGTTTTATGAGTCTGTTGGCTCTTGTCCTTTTGAAATGTTTTCAGTGCAAAATGATATACTCCTCTCGCATTTTACTTCCACCGAGACAAGCTGCTCAGTGGCATACTGGGATGCTGTGCCACAAATATACTCGTTCTGCTGTCACCCAAATATCACTTCCCAAAAGTGCCTGCAAAATTCATGGAGTTAACTTCTAGAATGGGAAAGTTTTGGCCATGTTACCTCCTGCTGCTGCTTCGTACTGTTGCTACCACACCACGCATCCCCATTACTGTTACTGTGCCTGTGTTCTGTTCAGGCTCTTGCTTGAGCAACCTCATTCTGCTCCCTTATTCACTGCCATGTAGTTTGGAGACAACCTTCTTATTTCTAGCTCTTCTCACTGTGCCTTTGAACCCCTGGGGGTGAAAGATGCCACAGAGGTCCAGCTACTTTGGAAAGGATTTTTGCTCTAGACATCTAGGTGACATAAAGAGGAATTCCCATAGGCCATCATCATTCCTAAGCATGAGCTATGTGTCCATAGCCAGACAACAGTGACATTGAGATGATGATTACTCCTGGAGGTGCCCTTTACCAAATACTTGGATACTGCTCTAGCACTTTCTTAATCAGACATCTGTTGCCCTTTCAGCAGAATCTGTATCTTCATGGTTCCACTACTTATTCACAGAATTAAAACCAAATGCATTCGCTTTACAGCTTCTCCGTTAAGCTATCAACATGCAAAAGCATCTCCCAGCTTCCCACTAAACAGCAGCATGCAAGGATAGCAACATCTGCACATGAGGACACGTTGATTTTAGGAGACCACACTGTGCCCCTGCAGTGACAGAAGGGCACTGGCACTCAGACTTTTGTTTCAGAACAGTTGTGCAACTTTGAAGCAAATCCCTCAATTTTCCTCACTGGTGGCACAAGGCAGTTTTGGTTTGCATCAGTTGAACCAGTTTCCTCTGAGAAAAACAGAACCAGAAGTTCTCCAGGCACACAGTAAATTCCTCTGACTTCTGGTCATAGCATACGTATACATACATAACACACATATAGCATACACAGCATACATATACAACCGATAGCATACATATAGCTGTGGCAGAGCAACCCATTGCAGTATGTTTGCACCCACCTGTTTCTTAAGAAATATGTTGTCTGTAAGATTTCCTGTAATAATTTCTCTCCAATGTGTACATAGGGGTGCCAAGGCTCCTAACCCATGTGGCTTGGCTACATCCCTAAAACTGAGTGAGATCTTAGCCCCACTGGAGTTCGGAAGAGCATCCCATTGACCGCAATAGAAACAGGCTGCAGGCAGTCTGTAGAGCAAGCAGTGACTCTGTTGGCCCAAAAAGGGACTCCAGAGCCAGTTTCTCTATGTGGCAGCATAGAATACTGACCTCAGGGTCATCGGGGCAACTCTGAGTTTGCCTTGTGAAAAACCCTCTCACTATTTCCTTCAGCAGAATATTTAATCATGAGTGTAAGTTTGTCCAATGCCATCTCTGACCTCCAAAGCTTTTATTGATTACCTGCAAGTCCATTGTGTTGCATTACGCTCACTCAGGCTACAAGACAGTGAAGTCAAGAATAAGCTAAAAAGCCTGATTTAAAAAAAGGATAAGAAATAGCCCAATTCCTGAGTTAACAAATAGTGCTGCAATTAGTTTTGTAGGGATAAGAAATACTGAATTATACTGGACACAGCGCAAGGAAATCTCACCAAAAGGGTCTTTGAAATTCTGAAACTCTACACAAAACTGAAGGAGACAACAGCCTTTTCCAAATGAATAAATAATGTCTGTGGAGACTTAGAGGGTATTACTGCAATTGCATGTCAACTGATGTTTCCCACAGTAAAAAATAATAGCAGCGAGATTTAGACAATAGGATCCTGCTACCAGAACCTAAATCCCACTCTCTCCTAATCAGCTGTAACCCACCAAAGAGAGGGAGAAATGGGAATTGCAACATGGAAGTCCTTTCATGAATTCTTCCACCGAAAGAGAGGTTATCTAGTCCTTCTCCCAAACGCAGCTCCTTTGTGCTCACACCCCTGGATGCCACAGGGAGCCCCAGTAGTACAATGATACACAGAACAAAACATGCAAAACTCAACTGTCAGATTGCAAGAAGTAGCAAAACATTGAATGTGGATGAATTCATTTTCCTTGGTTTTTACACCCCGGTTCCCAAGGATTTCCAGGAGATGGAGTTACCTGGAAAAACTCCTCACACTGACCTGTAGGAGAGGTTCTTCCCCCAAGTCGGTCACACTGCAACACATTTACACAGTCTGGTGAAAACTGGATGGCAATGCAGAGAGGTGGGGAAAACCAAACAGTTTGGGCTTCAAACAGCAGAAAACAGTATTTTATAGCCACAGGGGCAGAGACTGGAGCTGAGAAGTTGGCAGGCACTACCTGTGAGGATCCTAAAGGTGAGCACGGGAAGCCTGAACTCCCTTTTGCACTCTTCTCCCTTTGAATGGAGAGCCTAACTTTATTTATTTTGTCTGAAAGCTGTGCTGACAGACATCAAACAAGGGAAGACTAAACACTCATTCCCTAAGAGCTGTCTCTTCAGCTGGAGTTGCAAGAACTTGAGGCTTTTTAGCCAAGTTCCAGTGAAAAGACACACATGGATTCATCTCTTTGTCATGCTGCGAGTTTCCTCCCCATGGGACAGGGCGCACCAGTAACATCACTGTGCGCCCAGTAGAGCCTCACAGATTCTGAGCTGCAATACTTTCAGTGGGAGAATTAACAGAAGAAAGACTGGTGGGAGCACAAGTAAACAAGTGTTTACTTGCTTGTCATAGACTGGCAGGAGCAAGGAGGCAGAACATGTATAGGTTGGTATGGGAGGAGATACCCCTGAAACAATGGGGTTATTGCAGAAGCTGCCAGCTGAGATCAAGGCTCCGCTCTCCTGATTATTAGCCAAGCACAAGAACAAGGAGAGAAGGCAAGGATAGCTCTGCTTCACGGGGGAAGGAGCTGTGGCACAGGCTGCAATAAATAAATCTCTCAAGGTCACAGCACAAGCCCATGCCAGAAGCAGAAGAGAAGCCACAGTCGGAGCCCCAAGCAGAGGCAGCTCCGCATCAACCAACTACCCTGTGCTCTGCTTCTTCTGCCCTTTTCTCCTTCCCACCCCACATTAAACTTTTTAAACCTGACACTCTGATTTAGCAAAAGCCTGGACAGGGTTTTTTGTTGTTTTTTTTTTCTTCTTTTATTAAAAAGACAGGAAAAAAAATGAAAGAAATGAGGTTCTTGTTAAAGGGAATGGAAGTGATACAGCTGTGGCTGTGATTAACGTAGTTCAGGGTTGAACTGAATATTGCTTCTTCCCTGCAGTATTTTTAATTACACTCCTGATTTTATATTTGGAGACCGTCATAGACCTGTTCTGGTAAATTGTCAAGCAACCACAAGTCAAATATGTGTTAAATATGAGAATATACTGCCATTTTTATCTGATTTGTGGTTCATTCACACTATGTTATCTCCTTTTAATTAAATACCATAAAATACACATGGTCAGCAGTTTGACTTTTCATTTCCTTACATTGTCAGTAATTCAGCTTGATTGTTGCCACCTACCATAGAATTGCATTTTAAAGATGTTACCCCTGCACGGTGCAGATTCAATATCAGAACAATTTAAACTACTTGCTAAAAATAACTACCACCTACTTAGTAGCAGCTCTGCCTTTAACAGTCACATGCAGATTCATGACTCTCTGCCTGCCTGACGAGGACGGGCAGCCTTGGGAGGCACTGCAGTGGCCTTGGTTTTGGGGAGGGGAGGTGTTGGGTTTTGGGTAGGTATGAAATGCTCGTGTCATCTCCGTGTTGATTGATAACCTACCTTGTTCATTAAAGATATGGCTCAGATTTTGCTAGATTACCACAGGCATTGGAAATCAGAACCTTCCTACTGGAGGCATGTTATGCATGGACTTAAAGTTCACCACTTCATTAATAACACTCCTCAGCTGGACATTTTACATGCTGCTCTGATATATGACTGTTTAGGTGCATTTTTTTTCCCTACTACTACTCCTTTAAAGGGGACTGAGTGCTTTCCAGCAGCATTTTATTATTTTGCTTCTAGGTTACCCCGCTACAGCCCTGAAATTGCCAGATCTCGTTATCCTGGATGGATTTCTCTGACAGTGACTGGACAACTGGCTTTGACCACTGAAAACAATCCATTAAAATTAGTAAGAGCCGCAACGGCTGAACATCCGTAAGGATGACAGAGTGAACATAGCAGCAGCATCACACCAAAGGCACACCAAGTGACTTGCCTCCGTTGGTCACAAGCAGCAGATACCCAGAGAAGAGGAGGAGAACAGAACCAGCCCATACAATAATACTTCCCTGAACACTCTTCCTGACAGCAGCAATTTGTAGTGCACAGATTCTCTGAGGCAGAGACAGTGTCTTAGCAAATAACAGACCTTGATAAATCTTTTCTCCCATAAATCTGAGCAGTCACTTTTTAAACATCTGAGAATTGTCAGCACCCACAACATCCGAGAATTGTCAGCACCCACAACATCCTGCAGAAAGTTGCTCCTTGTGGGTGTTATGTGTGCCACAGAGCGGCAACACTTTTTGTTTGCTCTGAAGCCACAGTCAATAGGTTTGATGTTCCTTTACGTTGTATTAAGAGAAACAACGAACCACCATTCCCCGTTCTTCACCTCGATGCTGGTAGTTATCATTTTAAACCCCCCGTCATATCCCCTCATCTCTTTTCCAGGCTAAAGAATTCTAGACTATTTTATGATTCTTCATACAAAGCCGCTATTCTCTGACTCTAATCACTCATTTTCCATGCCTTTTCCACTCCTGCTGTGTCTGAAGTGTTGGAACTGAACCAAGTATTCAAGATGTGGGCAAAGCATGGATGTCTAAAGTGCTGAAGAGAGTCTCCTCTTTTGTGTCTCCTCTTTTGTTTTGTATTACTTTACTAATAGCTCCTAACAGTAAGCCTGCTTTTTTTTTAACAAATACTAAGCACTGAGGTGATGCTTTCAAAGCACAATGTTATAACCACATCCTTTTTTCCCCAAGTGATAGTACTCACTTCCATGCTCATCATCATCAATGCAACGCTAGGGACTTTCACCCCACCTCTCTTCCTCTCTTATATCCACACTGAATTTCATCTCCCACTCTGCTGCTCAGGGACGCGGTATGAAAAGGCACTTCCTCGGTTCTTTGCAGTCAGCCCTTGCCTTTATTATCTTGAATAAGTTGGCATTCACCTCCAAACTTCTTGTCTTATTGCTCGCCATGGTTTTTTAGAGCACTCATGAAAACACCAAACAATGTGGGCTGCAGCACAGACCTCTGCAAGGCTCTGCTGTGGAAATCACCTTTCTATTCCTCTCTATTGTTTCCCACCTTTTAAACAATTATTTACCCATGCAAGAAACTGATGGAGGTTATTTCCTGTAAGACCCTTGGGTGAAGCACTTTTTCAAATGCCTTTGTGCATTCCCTGAGGAGCATATCACCCAGATCTCTTTGTTCATTTGCCTGGGGACTCCTTCAAAGGGCTCCTAAAGATTTGTGAGCCTTGTCCTCCCTTTTCTTTCTTGAACACACAGCAGTTTGAAGGATGCCTTCTTGCTTGTAATAATCTGCTTTACCCTATGATTTGTTATGTCAGCTCCCCTTTGGTCTTTCTGAAGTCATTTGAAGAAAACCAGGTGATGAACATTCCCTCAGAAGTGCTTAAGGGATAGCACTGAGATATTTGCAAGCTATCAACAACTAAGTTATAGAAAATACATTGTGGAGGGAGCACCACCAGTGAAAGATCTAATCGACAGGCTAATTCCCAGGTGTCAGAAGGCCTAATACCATCTCCCTTGGCCAACACTATAAAGCATGTGTCTAAGTTTCCCACACACAGGCAGACTTTGGCTTCTGGAATATTTTAACATGACTGATTGCTTCTGGCATAATTTAGAGGAGCCTTAATCTGAAGCAGCAGCTATGAGTAAACCAAGAAGCAAAGCCCCCAAGCTGCTTTGTGTGGCTTCCACCAGCACCTCTCTCTACAGTCAGCAATGGCAGGTGTCAGGTGGGCTTCTGCATACCGTTTTGGGTGCCAGGAGTCAAAGGCAGACATCCAACGGCCAGAACTCACATGAGAGAAACATAAACCATGTGGGGACACCTGAACAAATGGGGGTGTTGATCCCCAAGAAGAGAAACTGAGGGAGATAAGAAAACTCAAGTGTACAGAAGACTCCTTCTGAGAAGAAGGGAACTGCTTTGCTCCCTCTGCCCATAGCGGACAGGAAAAGAAACAATGGAGAGAAAGGGAAAATCAGTTGAGTGCTTGGGAATTCTCTTAGGAGTAAATGTAGTGACTGGGCATCTCAGAGAAGCATGTCAGAAACTAAATAGATACAATAGGTCTTGTTTGGATCAGTTGATCTCTTGATATCTCCCTTCCAGTCCTGTTTTCTATGATTTGTAATCCAAATTCAATTGACTTACACGACCTTTGAATCAATCCCTTAGAAAACAATTACTGTCAGCACACAGAAATAAAAACAAATAAAAAAAAGAAACCTAATTCAGTATATCTCACTAAAGATACAAAATCAGAGCTTTCCGTGGCAGGGGAGCAAGCTGAGGAGTTGGAATTGCGTTGCAGAAAAGGAAGTTTAAAGCAAGTTCATAAGCCATGAAGAAGCATCTTTCATAATCCAGTCTTATGAACAAGAGGCTTGTTTAGGTTAAAGAGGGCAAATGTGGAGGCAAAAAAACCCTCAAATACGTAAAAGAGGAGAAGTCTAATTTTGTTTTGACTGCAGATTATCACGGACCGTTTACAAAACCCAGAGATGGGGTTATCTCTGAGCACAACTGAACAGTTCCACTTTCTCCACATAGCTGGTTAAAATGCTCTTCTCTCCTTCTGAGTGAAGCGGGAGCCCTTGTTCCGCATAGAAAACAAATGAGCAAAGAAAAGAATGTCACATTAGCTAACTCCTCTCTAGCTTCACAGGCCTGGAAGGCCTCATCTGTAGTACCTTGAGGTGACATTTTCCAAGTATTCATTTATGATTATGAATTATTTTCTCTGAGGGGAAAAAGGAATTTGAGATTCCTCAAAAAGAAATGCAATCCTAAAAGATTGTGACAAGTCAGCCCAGCTTGTCTGGTATGGAATTCTACCCAGCATCTTCATCTAAATAATTGAAGCCAGATCTCTCTCTAAATAAGAACTCACCACTGAAGAACAGTGACTAACAGCTAAAAGGGAAAAGAGAGTTTCAATGCAGTTGGTGGCTATTGCAACAGATTTTGGTGTGAGGTGATATTAGATGAGAAGATGCAGTAGTTTTGGTATTGCTATTTTGAATCTCAGTGTTGCATGATGCTGGCATCACTGGGGAAGAAGAGGCAGGTTTATGCTCTACAGCATTCCCCAGCCAGCTGGGTGCTGAGCAGAATGCAGTGAAGACAACTGCTTGTGCTGTCTTCCCCTTTTACAGCTCAGATCTCTCATGAACAGGGGTAAAAACACTACATTAATGTAAAGTGCTGAAAACATCATCTGGTTCCTTCCCTAGCCCTATTCTTGCATTTTTAAAGGTGTTTCCAAAGAAAAGGCATGTACATTCTTGCCTGAGCAGAACCAGGTGGACGTAGGCACTTCCTTAGCTGGAGAGGACCTCTCTAAATGAATATCTGATTTGGCCATTGTAGACATACTGAGGCATTCCCTCAGGCTCCAGAGTGCTCACTCCTTCCCAACAGCACAGCAGGGGCGGGGACTATGGTTTTCTCCCTTTGTCAGGTTTTGGCAGGGTAGTAAAGGCAAATGCTTTGGAATATTTAAGGCTGAAGGTTAAGGAAAGACAAAAAAGGGAACGACAATTGGAATGTAGTGCTGGAGAACGGGAATGTCAGTAAGGAAAGCATCTGAGTAATACCTATGTGAAGGAAAAGGCCTTGGAAACACATAGAGGTCTAAAAGTCAGGACAGCTTAGCTATGTTTCCCAAACCTCCAATGATTTTGCAAAAGATTTTCTGAACCTCAATCTTTTTGTTTCTGACCTAGAATAACAAAGTTTTACTTACACGGTAAATGCTATGAAGTTTGATTAATCAATGTGAGCAAAATACATTGCTGAGGGATGCTATGGAAGGTCAACCTAATGCTAGGTCATGGCAAATCTGTATTTGAAAAAGTACTTTCAATAAAAGTATTCATATTTACTGAAAACACCACTAATTAGGTTTGTCATGAGCTGAAAAGAAAATATGTTTGTAAAAGGATTACAAAGGAGATCATGAGGTAACCCCAAGATGCTAACAGTGAGTTTGACATTCAGAACCAAACCTAGGCCAGGCACAATTAACTACACCCAAATTCACAGCAGTTGCATCAGGACTGAATGTAACCCCAAGACCAGAAAAGTCAAACTGGATTTGAGACAAAAAAAAAGGTGTTTCTGGTAATAGGAGCACTTCATCTCTTGGCTGTATCAACTAAGATATAACTGGTCTTAAATAAAAGAAGCAATGAGTCTTCTGTAGGAAGAATGCACAAAAATGAGAGTTTTTCTGTAACTCAGGGCTTCCCAGGATTATTTTAATCTTCAGGACTTGCTTAACACCAGACCATCCCTCCATAGAAGTTACATTTCCAGGTGTTCCTAGCTAGAGACTGGTAGCTCTTTCTGACTAATAAATGTCAATGTTGAAGACCTGCTCCAAAGACGACTGGTGTAACAAGAGCTTCTGAAACATCATATATAAGGAAGAAGCTCTTTACTGCAAGGCACTGGAATGGGTTGCCCAAGAAAGTGGTGAATTCTCCATCCCTGGCAGTGTTCAAGGCAAGGTTGGACAGAGCCTTGGGTGACATGGTTTAGTGTGAGGTGTCCCTGCCTATGGCAGGGGGTCGGTTCTGGATGATCTTTAGGTCCTTTCCAACCCAAACCATTCTGTGATTCTCTGGTTCTGTGTCTTACAGACAGGTTTACTGTCATCTCCTCTTTCAAAACCACTGCTTAGCTATGGGTTTAAAGCAAGTGTAATAGTAGGGGTATGGTAGGGAAAAGCACAAATTGTCGCTTTAAAGATGAAACAGAGAAAAAGATTCTGTGGCTACTGCCCAAAAAATATTAAGATAATGATTAAACTAAAAAATGCAAATACACAAGATGTTTTATGCTGCTAGGCAAGACCAGAACTGATATTAAAATGTCTCATGAACATTATAATATGTTCAGAGCAGGGGGATAGAAGACACAGAGGAAAACAGAAGAGAAGCCATATGGTCATAGCCGGTGGTCAATGAGGAGAAAAAACAACCCAAAAACTGAAGCAGAAAGTACAGGGAGAGAAATACAAATTTGGGGGAAGAAACATGTATTATCACACCTCTCTTGTGCACTTCCACAGGAAATTCTGGGCTGATGCCATACTGTGCTCATAACCTGAAGCCAAATCTGAGGAGCACACTCCAAGACGTGTTACCTAAGTAGGGTGCAATGGAAAGGGCTGTTTCCTAAGTGGAGGAAGAACTGCAATCCCAAAAGTAAGCAGTGATGGTTTTGCGACTCTCTGATTCACCTCCTGCTGGAGCTGGTATTTCCCACAGCCATCTGAACAGCCGGGAAGGTACACTTCCACCTCAACACACTGAGCCTCCTCAGGAGCCATCACCCCAAGACCTGGGATAAGCAGGAAATGGCTTGTAAAACAAATAGCCTTGCAAACCCCAAGAAAACAGAATGATCCCATTCCCTCATCTTTCAGGTCTAAACCCTACATTCTGACACCTTCATTTTCTATGGTAACATTCTTTATCCCTGCTTTGTATGAGCAAATAAGATGGGGGGGGGAATAATTTGATGTCAGAGCAAATTAAGACAATAGAATTGACTGCAGAGAGCAGCAGGCGCTTCCGTTCTCAGCTGCAGACACATTAAAGATTCACATACTCTGTGCATTGTTCCATCATATAGGAACTACTGGGGTGGTGGGAACAGTCTCTTCCTGTGCTCACCTCAAAAACAAGCTAAGTAATTATATGCCACAAACATGGCTGCACATCATCCTCACTCTGGGCCAGTGGGCACCTGAGCAGCACACCGCATATGTATGCATGACTGAAGATGGATAGCATGACATTTATTAACCATGCACATAATTAAAATCCTTTAGAAATGTCCTCAGAACAAAAATAACATATCTTGAATTCCACAGGACAGCCCAGGCTGCCATCCTCAATAAGTTTCATTACAGAGAGTTACACAGCTAAATCACTGGTTTGGAAGCAGCACTCCAGGGACTGGTCTTGTATCAGCCCATCTGCCTAATCAGCAACGAAGCAACACACACCAGAGCTCCATGAGCGCATTAACACAGCACAAACACGTGTGCAACGATATGGTGAACATGAGCAGGGAAAGTATCCAGTCTAAAACCAACCTGCTTTATGCTGGCAAACCCCATGCCTGGACCTGGGGCATGCTGCAGTAGCAAGCACCCCAACTGGTGCAGAGATAGTCCTAGAGTCATGGAATGGTTTGTGTTGGAAGGGACATTAAGTCTCATCCAGTTCCAACCCATGCCAGGCAGGGACACCTTTCACTAGAGCAGGTTGCTCCAAGCCCCTGTGTCCAACCTGCCCTTGAAAACTGCCAGGGATGGGGCAGCCACAGCTTCTCTGGGCACCCTGTGCCAGCGCCTCAGCACCCTCATAGTGAAGAACGTCTGATCTCTGTCTCTGCCAGGTTAAAACCATTCCCTCCCCTTTGTCCTGTCACTACATGCCCTTGTCAAAAGTCCCTCTCCAGATTTCTTGTAGGCCCCCTTTAGGTACTGCAAGACTGTTATAAAGTCACCACTACCCCAGTGTTAATACTAAAGCTTTGCTCAAGAGGGGGACTTATGACTGCTCACACGTCAATGATGTGAGAAGAAGAGATTCAGAAGTTCAATTTTGCTACCATAAGGGCTATTTTTTTCCCCCAAGAGCAATCTTGGAGTGTGCTGGTGAGGTACATTTCTCAGAAAAGAATCACATCATCCACTGAGCCCCCATTAGCTCAGGGGATACAGGTCTGAGATCCAACTTGACTTCCCCCCAATGGTTCTTTTTCTCTTGACTGTCCCCTTCTGATCACTTTCATCTGAATTATCATCTCTGTACCACTTCTTCTGTAATTGCTCCAGGAGACAGACATTGCTGCTGGCCTGTCCACAGAGGACTCTGTACTCCAGCCAGACTCCAGTGGTGTATTAATAGAATAACTGAAACTGGGTTAGGGCAACGAGTGATTCCCAACAAGACAGCTTTGTGTGAGTAGCAACAACAAAATCCTCCTGCATAGTGCTACTAGTATAAAATTAGAGGAGAGAGAAAAGGCCTAAGCAATAACCTGCCTTTCATACTACAGACAGATAACCCTCTTGTAGCCATGTAAGTACATCACATGGTCACAGCTGCCTTCTTCTGGGACAGTTATCTATAATGCTGTCTGAGAAAGAAGAATTTGTAAAAGAGGTATAAATGTATACTTCAATCAATACTTCCTCACTTATCATCAACTCTCCTGGACATCTTAAATTCAGAGACAATATTTCTGCAACAAACTGGCATCACAGGCAAAGAGCTGGCAGGCACAGGAGGAACTAAAGTAATGGATGAATTCATAAGATGTTTTCAGTTTTGAAGGATCTCCTTTCCCTCAAGTGAAGCAGATCTGAAACAGCATCAAAGTTGTACCTTGTGCTTGATGAAAACCACCAATGACTGAGGTTTCCTGGGACTTTCCAAAGAGAAGCAGCAGGCAAGCAGAGTGCATTGAGAAGCTTGCTAAGTACTGCTGAAAAGCAGATGGAGATTTGTGTAGGAAGGAGAAACTGGATAGACAAGGATCCAGTGTGCTGGAAAGCAGGCCGAAAGGTGGAGAAGGCAAAACAATGCACGGATGCTCTTCTAACAGCGGCCATTTGGGTAGTTCAGTGGTCATTCAAGGTACACTCAGCCAAATAGAAGGGCAAACATCTGGCAACATCCTCAGCCTTGCAAAGGTTGCTCAAAGCCTCAAAGACACCAGTAAGCACCCAGCCTTACTGCAAACCTTTGAGAGTGCAGCAAACTCTGCTCCTCACCAGCATACCCATGGCCTGGTCCCATTGCACCTCTCTACGTCCTTCTTCTTGCCTGCCTGCAAATAGGCACCCAGAGGCAGGGAGGGAAGGAAGGGGCTCTTTCCTCCATGGCAGGAGGGAGTGAGGCCATGGAAATTGGAAGACAGAGAGGAGTCATCCCAGGTTCAGGAAAAGCCAGCCCAGTCACGTAGCTTCTGTGGGCTCCACGCATGAGACAGGACAGGTTTCATAAGCCCTGTGGATGGGTTCTCTCACCCTGAATGCCCCAGCACAGCCACGTTGCCAGCTTATCATCACAACCCACCACACTGCATCTGTGAGGACAGGCATACACCATCACTTAACCTTGGCTGGCCTGAAGCACCATTACTAGCTTCCCAAAGCAAGACCTTCCCACCAGCAGCTACTGCAGTATCTGGTGAGCTAGCATCATCTGAATTTATTCCACTGGAAGTCCCTCAGCCCCTGCACCCGCACGCACCCTGGACAACTCCATTACTTCTGAGGAGCAAAGCTTTTGGCTGTCATGTATCTTTCAAAGCGAGTTAGTGAGGCTGCGTGCTCGCAATTCCCATCTCGGCTCGGCTCGCGTTTCCTCTCCAGCATCCGCACATCTCCGAGCCCTGCACTACAGCACTGCCGCCAGCTCCCACAAATCTGGAGATGCTGCTGCTGAGAGGATCTGTTTATATCCGTAAAAATTAGTGTTGCAGCTCCACCTAACTTAAGCAGTTTTGCTTAGGAAACTACAGCATGGCATTCGACCGGCTGTTCAGAGCACGGGTGGTGGGTATTGGCAGCATGGTCTTAATTAAGCAGGTAAAGCCTAGATTAAGCTACATCAAATGGATAGTGCTTCTTTAATTTGGTGGTGTTGCTCTCCTCAGCCAAGGCGTAAGGGGCTGGCCTTAAAGGGCATCAGGGGCTGGCCTTAAAATCCTTGTGACTAAAAAGCCAATCTCATGACCAACTCCATAATTGATTAAACACAACTGTGGACTCCATTATCGGGAAGTGCAATTTCCCCGGTGTCGCTCCGAGTCTGAAATACCTCGAGGGTAATTACAGTCCTAGATGCAACACTTTGAAGTCGGGAAAGAATAGATGAGGGTGGCTGAGACGCTCTGCGCCTGTTTGTGGCACGGACATTAAGGCAGTGTGGAGCGGTGCCCCTCCAGCTCCAACAGTCACGACCAGCCCTGGAGGTCACACCAAAAGCACCAAGGAGAAGCAGGCTCTTACCTCCATGGCCCTAATGAAAGTTTCATGCTGCTGTGCTCCTCTTTGCCTGGGATTTGGCATGCCTCGCTGCCCACCGCCGGGCTGGCCGCTGCAGGCGGACTGAAGTGCACTGTCTCTGACCAGCTGAATTATTTACCCCAGGAATCATTCCATAAGGTGAAATGCTAGGCTTGAAAAAAAACATAGATCCTCTTCAGAGGAAAAGAGGCACTAAAACTAATTCAGAAATGAAGAGATCCAGTCTTTATTTCTAATTAATAACAGGTTAGAAGTAAAAACCGCTATTAGTGACAGAACATAACAAGGAAAGCAAACAGGCATTGTTAAGAAGGCTATTTAAAGAAATGTTAATGAATTGAATTTGAAGTTCTTCTTAGTGAAGCAGGAAACAACTAATGGTTTAAAGAGGAAAAGTGAAGCATTATTAAATGCTGAATATTTATTATGTCAGTGACCAGCTTGCCAGAGGCTTTGAGGTGAGAAGGGAAGTTCAAATCCTTCCCATTGCATTTACAGCTGTAGAAAGGTAAATTCATCAGCTTTCTCACATACCACACAAAGGCTCAGTAATTTGTTTGGATTAATAGCATATTGTAGAAGCATAACACTCACACTTTAAAACTAACAAATTCAGCGAGAGCACAGAATTATCATTTAACCTATACTGTCTTCATAAAAACAAGTGCTCTTAATGCTTTGCAGTACATCTTTAAAGTACTTTAAAAGCCAACAGCTAATTTATCCTGCCACAACCTACCTCATGGTAGGCAGGAATTGTTCTCTCCCCTTTGCAGTTCAGTGAACCACGGGGAGTTAAGTGACTCACCCAGGGCCATGGGCAAAGTCGGTTTCAGAGCTGGGTGTGAACTCTTGGGGTGTGCTACTGCTCCAAGCAAACTTTGGGTACCTCCTTCACAGCATGGCACTAATTGAGGAGTCTTTGAGGTTGTTTTGTCATTCACAACCAGTTTTCTCAGGTTTTGACAGGCAGGTAGTTGTCTCCTCTGAACCACAGTAGAAATGGAGCTTTTAGGATGGTTCATTAGGGGGCCTATAGGGATGCTGGAGAGGGACTCTTCATTAGGGACTGTAGTGATAGGACAAGGGTAACGGGTTAAAACTTAAACAGGGGAAGTTTAGATTGGATATAAGAAGGAAATTCTTTCCTGTTAGGGTGGTGAGGCACTGGAATGGGTTGCCCAGGGAGGTTGTGAATGCTCCATCCCTGGCAGTGTTCAAGGCCAGGTTGGACGAGGCCTTGGGTGACATGGTTTAGCGTGAGGTGTCCCTGTCCAGCAGGGGGTTGGAACTGGATGATCTTAAGGTCCTTTCCAACCTTAATTATTCTATGATTCTATGGTTCTGCTCTTCCATCCCTCTCCATGACACACCATGACATCACGGCTGCAAGAACTGTACTGCATACAGGACTAGCCAAGAGACCCGCTCAGACATTTACAATAGGACCCATAAGGAGAGAACACAAAGCTTCCAGAACTTTCTATGCTTTTGAGCAATGTGTGCACCCTGCACCACGAAAACTAGAAAGAAGATCAAAGGTTCCCATGTGGCCATGAAGAGGAATCGAAGGGCGCAAAGTGCCCAGTACACATCCTAGCTTGAGGCTGGAGCAACGCTCGCCACTGCTTGTCCCTGTAAGCAGTGGTGGTTTGGAGCCACCTTTGTGTTTCATGATCCCTAGAGAGCATATTTTTGCAGGACTGCTGGAGGTTGTGACAATTACCAAACACAAGGCCCCCAAGAAGCCATTTTTTGAGGCTGAGCGTTATCACATACCAAATCCCAAAGGATAAGAGAACGATTTTGGATGTTATCACTCAGGGACTCCCCTGCTCTGCAGGTATCCTCCTGTAATCAGTTGCACTGGCTCATTTTGTGCCAGTGGAGCATTTGGCATGCCACCCCCATGCAATGAGGCTAGACTGCAAAGCATGAAAAGGAATTGTTCAGCTATACTGGTATACGGTGGTGTGAAACAGCAGACTCCCTTTGCCACTGCTAAGCATAAGGCCCCTATTAAAGCACATAATGTTTAGCTGCCACGGATATGGCAGTAACCACCCAAACATTAGGTAATGAAGCTTTGGCTCTGGGAAGCCTGCTAACAGGATGGCAGATCAAATCCTGGCACCATGAAACAGCCTTGAAAAAAGCTGCATGGCAACTCCTGTTCTCTCATCCTGGGTCTGATGAGATGGACGGGGATCTGCTCCATTCAGGCTCCTGCCCAGAGAGGTAGTCCCACAAAAGAACATGACAGCACATCTGATTTATAGCTGGGAAGCTGCTTTGATTTATACCACAGGCTCAGCAAGTCCCTGGACCCAGCAACCTCCATCACCTCTTTTCAGACGCACCAAACATGGTTCAGACTCTGAGAATAAAGCCCTAAGAAACATCACTGCCCTGCCTTTCTCAGGTGCGTTACTCTGACATTCACAGACGTGTGAAAAGCCAGACAGTGGTTCCTGTCTGCTTCTCCAACTTGTGCAAAAGTTCAGACAGTGCCAGGTCCTAGAGGCTGGGGAGGAACTTTGCTCTTCCCTTTGCAAGTCCAGAGAGCACGTAGCTGAGCTACCTGGACAAGCAGGTAGTGCAAGCACTGGACATCCATGGATTTAGTACTGAAAGGCTCAAACTCTGCAACCAGATCAGATGTCTTCATCCAAATGGAGAATGAGATTAAATGAGACTTAATTTGATACTCAGACCTATCTCAGTGCCACAGGTATACCCTCGCACACCAGATACCCCAACCAGAGCTCCCAGAGCCCCTTGCACCTACCAGGTTTACACCTTTCTACACAGAAGTACCTGCAGTTGGCATCAGTGACACGAATTTCACATAGTGTAGAGGAGGAAATAGCGAGTGGAGGTAAAAAGATGGACATTATTTTGCCTCCAAAGCATGCAGGCTGGTATTAGGCTTTGTAGCTATTAACACCCAAGAAAAAGTAGATGAATTGAGAACTGGTTATCCATAAAAGGTGAATCATTAAAAGATATTCACTGTTCTTGTAATGGCACCTTTTAATCACACCACATTCCTTGTCTGCACTTGAGTCTTCGGTAGGACTATTTTACTTCACTCATGCTGTTTTGTCAACCATTAAAAGAAGCCTAATTCAGTACGTTAAAGCTTCTGTTAACATGACTCTAGAGGTCAAACCCAACTTCCAAAGAAATATGAGCTGGATCTTATTTATTTCCACCAGATTTTGTATTAAATAAATGTGTGCATATCCAATACTGTTTTACATCCCAAAACCAAAATTATCTCCACACATAGACCAATGAAACCATTATACCTGCAGTTACACTGAAAAAAAAAAAAGCATATTTAAACCTCTGCAACCACACATAATTTTCCTTGCAGGCAAGGAACAATCAGCCAGAATTAAGCAAATGTACTATACCCACAGCAACCCAATTTTGGGATTTCAGCTAATTCCAGTGGTTGTTTAATCATGTGTGTTTCCGAAGTATCTTTAAACTAAGGATTTGGTTGTCTCTTCCTGAATATATGTAGCTCGGTCCTGTACAAAGAAAATAATCTTCATGCAAAAGGATACAAACCCTTTAGCTTAATAGCAGACATCCACCATCATTTGAAAGTCTGCCTAATTAAAGTGTTAACTTTCTATAGAGACTCTGGTGTTTGCTTAGAAGAGAGGTAAAGCCATGATGTTTGCAGATATCATTTCAATTGTGTTGCTACCAGGGAGTATTTTATTTGTACAAACCTAGAATCCTTCTCTACTCCATGTAAAAAATAGATTAGTCCCCTGATAGCCTTGAAAGCCATATCACTCCCAAGAAAATTAATAATGCATTGCAAAGTATATAAATTCTAAAAATTAGAGGAAGTGGGTTGTAATGGTCCGAAGACCACTGTCCATCCCTGTTCCCATCCAGCTTGCACAGAGGCTTTAACATCTGCCCCTCTGACAGCACACAAAGGTATAAGCACAGTTAGTTCTGACAGCTTCCCATTAAGGGCCCTGTGTCCCCGACCATCCCACGGATGCAGCAGAGCAGAGCTACCAGTCCAAGGCAAAAGCTCTGAGTGTCTGGGAGGAGGAGGAGGGAGGCAGTGTCCAGGCTCTTTGATGCTCTGGTCCTCAGAGCAACCCCCTCATTTAGAAGATGCCCCCAAATGCTCCAGCACATCTTTCACTTAAGGGGGTTGCATTGCAGTCCACTGAGCAGTGCTAAGCCCAGGCTAACTCAGCTACACCCCTCAACCTCCATAAAGCAGAGGTTCTATGTATCAGGTGGGTACCAGGGTTGGAAATCTGCGGCACCATAATGATGAAGCAGCACAGAGTCTGATCAGACTTTGGTACCTGTATTCCTCCAGCAGTTGCTTCAACTCATCAATGGTTAAATGGTGTTTGGAAAGAAAACCAAGAAAAAATAGAAGAAAATGCACATTTCCAGGATAAACACAGGGTGCATTGAGAAAATAAAGAAGACAGGATACTGTATGCAGACCAGCCTGGTAACAAGGTTTGCTATAATAAAACAAGAAAGAAAAAAGTTGCTTTATATTAAAGAAAAAATGCTTTATATTCAAAGCAATATAACTTGGTGGTTATAACCATGTAATTAAAGCTTGCAAATGCTTACCATTCAAAGCCTGCTAACGAAACGGGCAGGGGGCTCAGTGAGGAAGAGGAAAGATGAACCCAGACCCTCTGTTGTTTTGGTGAAGCTCCCTGGTTTTGGTGTGGTGCACAGAGAACCACTGTGATCCCAGGAACACCAGAGGAGCTTCAGTCTGTTTCCAGCCAGCACAGAGCTCAGCCTTCCCTGCCTTTTGGTTAGAGCCATCGCTCTAAAGATAGCCTGGAAACAAACTTCCAGTGCCCCTATGCTGTGGGCTGCTGTGACACAACAATAAATGCACATTTTGTCTGCAAAACTGGGTATCTTTTACTTATTTAAACTAGTCCCGATCCCTTCTGGGTTTGGGGTGCAGAGTGAAGGGCAGGAAGGCCAACTGCCTCCTTCCTTCCTTGGACAGCAGCAAGCTCAGTCACCGCAAGGTGCCCACCTGGAGACGTCAGCATCACCAGCAGAGTCTCCAGAGGCATCGACAGCCTCCCAGCCCCATTCCTAAAACATGGAGCAACAGGAACATTCCCGCTGCAGCTGCTGCTACAGACACTGAAAAATAACAGAGACCAGCTTGTATGTGACTGCCACACACATACACACACAAAGAAACTCACTCCACCGCATGTAATCACTCCCTCTGAGAAAACAAGTCGCAATGGGTTGTGCTGAGCTTCCTCAACACACGGGATAATGAGGGAACAGAATCTATGCCATGGGAGTTCAAATCTGAGTTTACCAGCACAACGCTACTCAGGAATTTTGACTTTCACTGCAAAATGCTACCTGGAGTTTTTGTGGCATCCAGAATAACCTTAACAATGCCATCGGAATCCCTCACCAAGAAAATAAAAGCAGCACAGATCAGAAATAAAAGGTGTGCAACCTGCTAGTGCAACTTATATAGCTTTGCTCTGAATGTTGGTTCCTTGCATAAAGCTGTGGAAGAGAGCATGATGACATGCTCATAAGTAATGCTCCTGTTGTGGCTGTGTCCAGCAGGCAACGGGTCCCAGGTGTGCATACGGGCAGTGCCATACACAGGAGGTGACAGCCCTAAAGGAAACCGGGTGGCATCCTGAGGTCCCAGGGTCCTGCTTTGCACAAGCTGAGCTACATGTATGTGACTGGGGGAGGAGTATCCCAGAGGGGGAATAACTGAGGCCGTGAACCTGCAGAAGCGGGCAAGAATCACAAAATGAAGCTGCTCTGGCCCGTGTTCAAGTGAGCAGAGCTCCTGTCCTCAGCCCTCTGCATAGAGATGAACCTAAGGCTACCAGGAATAGCTCTGGAAAAAAAACAGCTTTAAAGGCAAATTGTGCATATAAAGTCTAAATAAATAGGAATCAATCACAGTGAATCAATCTATCGATTATTATTATATTGATATTGGGAGGTTGGAACTAGATGGTCCTTTCCAACCCTAACTATTCTATGATTCTATGATTATAAGGGACTAACATCTCGATCACTGTGATTTCAATACATTCCTTAAACATAAATATCCCTGTTTCTTCACTCCTAAAAAGGGCTTCTTTTCTGACTGCACTCCCTCTAGCTCACTGTTCTGTGACTGTGTGGCACAATGCTGCAGTGAGAGCTGTCAAGCATCCTGGAGTCATAAGTATTTTCAGACCACTCATTAACAGACTTCCAGTCTCAATATATGTTATCAGAATGAGATCTTTCCCCAACAGCTGACAATCATGTATTATACACTTACACCCTTACAACTGGTGACACTGTCTTGTTGCATTTTGGTACTGACTTTTAACAATGTGCTGCCTAATTACATTTCGTATTCTATTCTGACTATATAGAAGTATTTTATTTGTGGCCCCACTTTATTCTGCAATTTGTTTCTCAATAAATGCAAAATAATAAAATCCCAAATCCGAGTGTGTGGAGTATTTTTATTGACCCAAGTGTTCTGCTAGTAAACACAACTTTGATGGTTTCATGAGTGGAAGTTTATTAGGCTGTGTTAGTTTTAAAATACAATTGCCAAGGGACCGATGCTGAAATCATTTCTTACAAGACAAACTTGGTTTTGGATGCTTTCCCAGCGCAAGCACCACAACAAAGGCAAAATGGCTATCCTGAGTCATGACATTTTGCTTTCATTCTTGCAGTGGCAAATGTTTAAACATTTAACGCTGTCTTGCCATCTATACAGAAACAAAATATAGCTTTGGAAGACCTGATCCCTGTTTGGTGTCCTCAGGGTAGGCCTCACAAATAATTAGCCAAGTAGCCTTCTTGTAGGTCTTGGTAGGTACCAGCCTGCCTGTCACAACAGTGTCTACATAGTGCATCATTTAATGTTTTGAGTTGCTTCTTATTGTTAAATTAATTTATCTTTGCTTGGGTTTGTGGAGCTAGCCCCAGACTCCATCGCTGAGAGTGAGAGAAATGGGTCCAAATGGTCCAGCTCACCCTAAAATCAATGACCCGGCCCAAGGAGGCTCAGATCAAGCACTTGAGCTAAGGGGTTATTTTCCAGCATTACTGCCTCCAAAAAAAGGGTCTCTCGCAAAACATCACATTGACTACCATTTCAGATCTGGTAGCATGGTTAGGGAAGTGCCCCTTCCCAGGAGCCTCCTCGAGGGAAATCACAAGCAGAGATTCAAACCACAGGGGGATCATAACGGTGCTGTTTGAAACACCCTCTGCACTGGACACCTGAGCTGCCTTACAATTATGCTACCATAATCCCTTTTAGAAGCAGCGCCCACGCTCTTGTAAACTTTCACTTTGAGTAGCCAAAAGAAAAACTCCCATCTGCCCCATAGAGCAATAAGGTCACTTGTACACCCAAGGCTTGATCTCTCCTCCTGGACAAGAAGCAGGACCAGACTCATGGGTACCGATGAAGTCCCACGGAGAGGAGATGGGTCCGTCAGCTCCTCACTTGAGCCAGCATCCCTGGTGCAATACCTTTGCTGAAATCTTCCCAGGGATCCATAAGGCTCCTTGAAGTAGTTTGGGGATTGTTAAGGGAGCGTTCACTAGCAGTGAGCAGGCTAAGGGGGAAGAGCATCTTGCTGTGCCGTTCCCCTGCCCACACACCATATTGTCTTCCTCCAGCAAAGCTACTCCAGAGGCTTTCTGTGATGCCAAACAGCACAAGTGAGAAGGACAAAAAAAAATAGCCTCATGAAAACGTCCTGTCTGTTCATTTCCACAAGCGCTAGCGAGACGTCCCTTAAAATCATACACATGTAAAAAGATCTAGAGGTTGCTGCTTAGTTTGTCATACATTTTTATAGGCTTTTCTGAATGGTTTTAGATTTGACATAGTAACTGACTGTTACTAGAAATAAACTGTAAGTCAATTCCATGCTTCCATAATTCACTGCCCAGGGTTGTTCAAAAAGATTTAGTGATACTTGTGATAGACAGCAAGCCTCTTGATGTTTTCATTTTCACTTAGTGCCTGTAATTCCTCAAACTTGCTGACCTCTACAGAACAGGATGGAAAAGGGCTCCAAAACTTCTTTGAAGGCACTCACTCACCAAAACATTCAAAACGCTCCCATTTCACTTCTTTTCAAGGCACAAACACCAGTCTGGGAATAAAGCAATTGTTGGTTTTAAGAAGGCGACTGCTATTATTATCTCCATGACCGATCGTGTGGTTTTAATCATTTATAATGGAACAAGCTAAACTCCCCCCCCCCCGAAGAAATGTATTTTCGTGACTCAGAATGTAAGTTCTCCTGACAGCTGCATATTGGTATTTCTCTGACCGAGTGCCTTCGTTTTGAACTTTAGCCTTTCTATAGACATTTCCTTCTTCTCTCCAAAAGTTAACAGATATATTTTAAAGGCTCCAGGTCTGGGTGTAAAAGTAGACAAAGAAATCTGTGGCTGTGGGGCCTGCTCCCAGGAATGCTGGTAACAACCATTTGAACATTCAAATACTTCAATATATTCACATTCCTGGCAATTGTGCATGAAACCCATGGAGGAGACAATGCGCATTCCTGCTGGGGGAAGCTGATGGCCATGAGCTATTTAACTGTAATAGTAGGAAGAGGTAACAAGCAAAACTGCTGTTGCGGCTCCTCTTAATGCAGGGTTCCCGGGACAAAAGCACCTTGATAGTATCAGCACGGATCTGTCATTACAATTTAATTACCAACAACAGGCCACTGACATCTGAAACTGTTTATCAGATTCTGATCCTGAAGGTGGACCGGAGGCCACTCTCCTTCCCCCAGAGGGTAATTTTTCCCTCTGCAGAGCATGCCGTATGGTTAGCGCCGGGCTGGCATTGCACGCGGAAACAAGGGGTGCTTGTGTTCTTTGCAGAAGTGGAGACGTCCCTGATGATGTTGAGCCTTGCCACTGCCACCGAGTAGGTGGGAAGCAGTCAGGAGCCATGCATAAACAGGATCATTTGGGGAATAACCAGAAAACAAAGCATGGCAGCCTGGTTCCCAATACACAGCATAGCAACAACTATAGACAGAGAATCAAAGAATCATAGAATCACAGAATGGTTTGGGTTGGAAAGGACTTTAAGATCATCCAGTTCCAATCCCCTGCCATGGGCAGGGACACCTCACACTAGACCATGTTGCCCAAGGCTCTGTCCAAGCCGGCCTTGAACACTGCCAGGCATGGAAGCATTCACAACTTCTCTGGGCAACCTGTGCCACTGCCTCATCACCCTCACAGTAAAGAACTTCTTGGATTACCCTTAACCAACCACTTTGGAGAGCAGCTATGATTTTAACCGAACTGGATCAAACCACCTGCAGCAAAACCCAACCCTGCAGTGTTTGCAGTGGAGATCATTTTAAAAGCTACAGGTATTTCACAACAGATGGAGCATGATTCAGCTTTATGCTGCACAGTCACCCACATAAATTATATCCCTAAAGTCTTGGCAGACAGAGAAAAAAAGACAACCCCAAACACACACCACAGGAAACTATTCCTAGCAAGAACAGAATGATAGGAATTGTGTTTTCTCAATGCATTTAGACATCAGGTTATTAAGCAAGAATTTGGAAGGATGGGAAAGAAAAATACTGATTCAAATTTGGGCTTTGCATGATCATTAACAGCAGGCAGACCATTCAACTCGATTTCTTTTCCTCTCAGCATTTAACTATTTATCTTCTATATTATTTATACATTCAGCTATACTATCTTCTGCACATTTAAGTATTCAACATTGTTTTATTTTCCCTCTTATAGAAAGAGACAAAAAGAACTTGCAGGCTTTGCACACCCAGCAGAGCCAGCAAAGATCTTTCAAAATCTGTCTAGCGAGCCAGTGGCTTGCTAAAAATCAATCGGGTAACAGAAGCCAGCACTGCTGACACAAAGCCATTAGCTTTTATTTGGACATCTTCACATCGTGTCTAAACTTTGCTTTTTGCCTTGAAGGTTTACACCACGTACCCCTATTGACTCAGTCACAGAGGAACCCAGGAGAGAAGGTCAGTTGTGACTCCTCTCCTGGAGTTCTTTGAACTTTAGCCCTTCTATAGGCATTTCCTCCTTCTCTCCAGAAGTCATCAGATATATTTAAGGGAAAAAGAAGGGAATGGCACAAAGATGCACTGGAAGGCTAATGTGCCTCCTGCACTTCTACCTGGAGTGCAGGAAAAGCTCCTCCACACGTGGACCCATAAACAGAACGGAGATTCTTTATGAATCTGGCCTTTGCTTTTAATTACTTCTTACAACATAGGCCAATTCAGGATGAGTTGGCAGGATGAGGATCTTTCCCAGCTCATTTGAAGCAAGGAGAGGTGGAGTTTGCTTTGCCAAAGCTCCCGTTGGCACATTTGGCCAAGAAAAAAAGTGAATTAAACACCTCTAGTACAAATGCTCATCTTATATGGGTTGAAAAGTAAAAGCAGAAGACCAAAACATTCCCCTTTGGCCCCATCTCTCACTTTCAAATAAAATCAATTACACCATCTCTACTTGTCTGAGCTTTGGAGAGATAAATACCGATAAATACAGACCTAGAATTGTACCTAGAGAAAGTCTTAGGTATGCAAGTCCCCCGAGAGCTCCCCTTCTTTTATCTATAATTGATCCTCTTCACCTCCCGTGTGTATCAAGGTCAAAGCTTAGTTAAGAATTCCTTTTAAAACATATTACAGACACTTTTCAGTATATGCTGTACTTTTTGCAATGCACAGATGATTACAGAAGCAAAAACCCAAAGCACATTAATTGTAGAAGTAATCAGCCTAAGTGGCAAGTATGTATAGCTTACAGATGCTGCATGGATGAAGGAGCATCTTCCAGACAAAGGTACCGTTTTTTGTTGTGGGTGCTTTCTTTCCTCTGTGCAACCACGTTGAGAATCTTCAAACAAACATAATTAGTGCTGAGGACTGAAACGGGTTTGCAAACGTTCACTACAGAGGAGCCAGGCAGTGCCTTGTGTCATTCCTTGTAGCTGGATATAGGGAAACTGTGCACACATAGCAACAGTGAAGAATTTTACTTAGAACTTTACTTGGATCTTAGACTGCTCATGCTGCCCTGTTCCAGTTGAGGAGTTCCTTCAGCCCCTGTGCCCACCCTGTGTATCCATATCAATGGCGAATCACCAAGCCAGTTGGCAGCCAAGATGTGTAACAGAAGTGAGGCTTTTTGCTTCACTGTTATTAACTGCTGCCCGTCTAGGTCAAGAGTGAGCACAACATCAGCCCAAGTCAGCTATCATAGAGCATGTTTCAAACAGGTAGGTGTTCCTGGTCCTGTTTCTAATGGACTGATAGATACTGTGAGCAGCATCACTGAGGGTTTTCTTAGCAAAACCCAACACAACGCATGAGAGGGGATATTAAATTCCATGTTCAAGCCAAATTAGAGCATACCAAGCAAGTGTTCAGCACTGCATAGGGGGAAATAAAGCTGAAACTGAGAGTAAAAGAGCTTTACAGTCCCTTTAAGTCTGAAAATGTATGCACCCAAGAGTCTAAAGAGCTTTCCAAAACATCTACAGCTCCCCATGAAATCAAGGTAAATAGTGTGGGTGGCATCTCCAAAGCAGGCCCCAGGTCTGCTGCACTGTCTGATCCAGCCCACCGCTTTTGCTGCTGAATTCACTTAGGAACAATAAAGAAAATGAAAACTTGATAAAGAAAATGAAAACCTGGCAAAAGTGAACAGTGTAATCCTAAAATTAAAAATAAAACAAATCAGGAAAAAACCTTCCAGCTCATGATAAACATTCTAATGAAGCCTCTAATTTTCCTAATGAAAGAATTAACTATCAAGATAAAAGTAACATGATTTATTAGATTTTCAGACATCACAGAAATAAAATAGTAAGTCGGTTTAGGCAGTAGCTATTCCATCTCAGCTTGCAGTCATTAACTCTTTGCCAGCTGTAAAGACATCCTAACAACTCTAATTCCATAAGCCTATGTGTAATCCAGTACTAAACAATAATTACTCTTGACTCATTAAACAGGAGTTAAGATCTTGCCTTCAAAACACACCTGAAGACACAAGGAGAGGATGACCAAGAACCTGTTTGATAAAATGCAATTCAAAACAAACCCTGAGGATTATAAACGTTTGGGCATCTGGTCACTGCCAGCTCTGCTCCCTGTCTCTGTCTCCATGCACTCATCCTGCTCTGGCAAAAGTCAGCCTACTCTGTCCATAGTGATTTTAAGTCCTGCCGCTCTCCAGAGGCTTCCCTCTTCTTAAAGCACAGAACACACTGTTTGTTGCTAGACAAAGTCCCCCCTCCCACCCTCTTTTCTCTTCCGCTAATGGCTCTTTTAATGATCTGAAGCAAGGATCATTTAATCCGTGAAGAATGGAAATTTCAGTGTTTGTGTAACATCAGTTATTACCTTTTATTTCTAAACTGTGTATTTGGAAGAGGAGAAAAGACTTAATGCCTTTATTTGCTGCAGAGTAAACGCTCAAGGATACTGCAGAAAGCAGTTTATCCTGGCAGGATTTTAGATGCTCAAGCCAGAAGGTGCTGCAAGCCCCCCAGCTGCCTGTCCACTCAGCATCCATGCCTGCACCCGCATCTATCCCACTCACCCCATAGCATTTGCTGTCATTTCTCACCTATTGCAACCCCACACTTTGGGGCCAGATGGGTTATGCATCCACTTTTTGCATTTATTCTGGCCACTCTGATCTATGCCAACACTCATGGAGGTGCTTCAGAAGGCAAAAACCCAGGCAAGCCCTATTGCTGCAGCAGACAAGCCCTTCTGCCTACCCCTTTATGCCAAGGAAACCTCTAGCAACACTTCTCTTTGTACTCCGAGGCAACCAAACAAGGCAATCACAACGAAACACAGATAGATACAAAAGGCACAAATAATGAGAAGTCTGCATGCAGTATCACTTAAAGACAGCTATATGTTAAGCGAGGAGATAGTAAAGTCCTCTTGACTGGCTTGGGAAATTCAGGCACAAATAAAGCCCGGGAGGCAGCACAAACACTGCCCTCCCAATATGTGAACCAATGAATGTAAAAGGAGGAATTGGAATATTGAAATTAATTGTATGAAAATAGCAGTGTTTATTTCCCAGGAGCCTGCCCACCTGCGAGTCCTGGTTTTGCCTACGTAATCCTGCATTTGTCTGAGCAAACTGCCTGACAGGGATAAAGCAGGACTCCGTGTGCACGTGCCAGGGCTCAAATTCAGCCTGCGAGTTTCAGAGGGCCCTGAATTATTATAGGAATTAATCAAGGGAGGTGGAGGAGCTCAGCCGAATTGTTCATCCTTTGGTGACTCGAAGTTACATCGAGCATCATTATTTTACATCAAGCTTCTGAAAATTCTTTAGTTTTTTCCTCTGTTTCATGCCAAGGTCTTAATCTTTACTGCACTGGCAGTGAGAATGCTTTAAAGAATCATTTCCCAAGACACATTTAACACAGTTCCAGTAAATTGTACCTAAACCTGTCCAGCTGCCTGGGTCATTTCACCAGTGACACACACACACTGAGTGCAGGACGCCACCGGAGACTTACCTCAATGCTTTCAGAATCAAAAAGATGATGGGATAAAGCTTTGCTAATGTGTGAGTGTGATGGGGAATACAATGATAACTGCCCACTAGGGAGTACAACGGTCTTTTGAAGGTCTGTTATGGGAAAGATTACATACGGGATTAGACAAAAGAGGTTGGAAGATCACTGAAATGGCACTGACTTTAGGAAAAGCAGCGTTAAAATGCTGGTTGACTAGTTAAAACCACTTAAGAAACAGGTGTTGAAGTTTATCAGGTGTTTTTGAGCTAGTTCCTTTACTGCTTTCAGGGATTGCTAAGCATGGCTGGGAATGACAAGTTTTCTCTGGGTTTGAGCAGGACCTGCTTTATCAGAAGCAACATACCACCAGTCACTTGTTCACAGTTAGCTTTGCTAAAATGATACCTATAAAGAATCTTTAAGATTGGCCTTTTTAATGGTTTCTCTCATTAATACATTTGCTGAATCTGAGCTGGGGGAGATCTCTTCATTTTTCATAACCTATTTCTGATAAAGAGTGCAGAGGAGGCAAAGAGCTGAGGAAAGTCATCCTTCAGAAGCCAGCCTTCAAAGGCACACCACAGCCAGCTGCTTTGTCTCCAAGTTCCAAACAAAAACCAAAACCTTGTTTATGGTACAAACAGGTAATCTTGTGCCTTTATCAGCAACAGAGTATTATGGGTCACCCTACTGCCTTTCCATGGGGAGCCCACACGTTCCATTAGGAGATCAAGGTTCAGAGCAGCACCAGGGTCCCATTCAGTGACAGTTGTAGCTGTGCAAAACATTAGCACTTGGTGTCACTGAAGCCCTTAATGAGAAGTTGGGTGACAAGTTGCATCCCCTTTATCCCCACCACCGCCTGCAGCTCCCTCCCTGCCTCGTGCAGGGAAGTTGAACCACCCTGGCATCCTCATCGCTATCCATCACTGCCGTTTAAGTGAATTTAATACAATTATTTTTCTAAACTGTTTTAGATGCCATATCTATAATCCATAAAATTTATTGTACCTTTATGTAGAATTATTCTGGAGTTGGATATATAAATCAATTTATAAGGTCTAATGACATACAAACGCTAAAAACTAAAGGCGATGTAGTAAATTCAAATTACCATTACAAATGTAAGCTTTGTAGTCAGTGTGTGACCCGCCAAGGATTATATTTAACTCCCCTGAGAGTGGTTTATCATAAAACTTTATACTTTTATTACAGTGAATTATTAACTCCTCCATGATGTGAGTCATTCCCTGCTCTGACTATAGCTTTTTTAATGACACTATAATAGACATCTTGCTAATAGCAGGAGGATTGCTACCTCTGAGGTTAAAAAAAAAAAGGATACAAAAAATGGAAGAAAAGAAGTGAAAAGATATGAAGGATAAATATGTGAAATTCCATTTCCCAACAGAATAAAAAATAAGGATCTGGAAGAAGATCCATTCAAGGCCAAGCCAGGTAGAGGTCATGACAGAGTGTGGCCACAAGGGAAGTCAATGAGATTACCAGGCTGGTACCTGAAAATAGGCAGAATGTTTTATCATTAGAAGACATAAAAGTCTGGATGATTATGATCAGGAAAGAGTTGGGTTTTTTTTCCTTTTATATACAGAAAAATGTTTTTTCCTCCTGATACTACAATTTAATCAAGTGACTTTAAGCCCCCTTCATACCAATTACTTGAAAACCACTGCTCCTTCCAAAGAGGCTACCGCAGACCTTCCCCAGTCAACCTTTGCACTATTACCCCTAGCCATCTGCAATCCAATATCCATACTTCCAAGCCCTCCCTTGGTTGCTGGGACTGGTCCAAAATCCTGGGAGAAAGGACCACCCTAGGCCCATGGCAAGTCCAGGGCTGACGTTGTTATGAGTAAAACAAATCCAAGGGAGGTGTTTTGCTTCACCTATTTATTGTGTTTCATTGCAAATACAAAACCAAGTCTGCCCAACCAGGAAATATCATTTTGGAGATGAATTTCTCTCTTCAAAAACCAACTTCTTCCCAACTACATTTCCAACAACAAAAAAAAAAAAGTTTGGTTTTAAGATGAATCTAGCCCATTTCTGACCAGATTTCCACATTTTGCAAGCACAAAGGATCTTTCCATATGTTTGAATATGATTTTAAAATGGCATGCACACATTTTTCCATAAGAGAATTCTACCCAAAAGTGACTAACTACAGTCTGAAGCATGCCAAGTCACATGGCATTATACAAAAATGAACCTGGGGATATTTTTAAATGATCCTCATAAAAATAAAAATAGAAAATCCCCAGTTCTTGTATCTTCAAGATTTTCTTTTTTTACTTGTTATTACTAAAACCCAGTCAATAAAAATCAAGGAGACAAACTCCCAATCCCTCACAATACCCAGCAATCCACTGAGAACTGATTTGCTGATTGTGTGACCACACTGCTACCGAAAAACAGCAGGAAAACTAAAACTGGCAAAGGGGTCAGTCTAGCTGTAGAGCCAAAAAAGCCCATAACAGAATGGGTTGGAACATTGGTAATGCATTACAGTAGTTTGGACTTTCAGGACCTGCCCAGACCTCTCTATATAAGCGTCTTCCATTTAATGAGTGTCATGGGTCTAAATGTGTGCATTAGCTGCTCTTTTGGATGGAGGCAACGGTTACCAGTGTGGTTACTGGATGTGAAACACGAAAAGGACCTTGGCACAAGGTTTTGCAGCAGTGCAAAAGCACATGGGGAGAGAAACCTACAGAACACTGAGTCCTGCCCCACAGAAGCATGCCTAACTTTTCCTAGGTTTACCTAGAAGACAACCTCCATTTTCATCCTTCCTATGGCAGCAGCAAAGGCTTTCAAAGCAGAGGGCTTGCAGCTACAGGCCCTTTTATACAGTTTGGGTTTGACTGATTGGTTTTCTCTGCCTTGCAGTAAGGTAGGGTTGAGGGTGAGCAAGGCAAAGCCTTTTTATTTGAAGAAACTATTAGTATTCCTAAAACCAGAATGGATTATATGAGAGCAGGACACCTGACTATTTAAACGACTCTGTTGTGATGAATTTGCACTGATCTCTATTTGCATTCTCAGGAAAGACTTGATGCTTAGGTGCAAGCAAAAGGACTGAATTGCTGCATACGGCTGGAAGAGATTTATCAAAACTCCATGTGCTTTTAAAGAGGAGCTTTCTGCTGAGCAATTACTGCTCAGCCCCAGCTAGCGAGGACAGGCTGTGCCCATTGCAACACCGGTTCATGGATTTTCCCATCACCAAAAGAGAAATTCGCCTAAAACTGGTGTTAATTAAAATAAAAACCCAAGAGAAACCAACCCCATTCTCAGTGCCACACCACCAGTAGTTTCTGGGCCAGAACTCAAATAAAGGAAAGTAATTACACGTGCAAACTCAGCCCATGGAAAAGCAAAAAGCCTGCTGTTGCAACACCAGAAAACAGTCTCTCTTTACACAGGTTTTATGGGGCACTTTAGTGCTGTGCTCCTGTTTGGGCTTTTTGTGTCTCCAGTCTTTCTTTGTCAGCATTTATTTATTTAACTATAAAGCTTCCATTGAGCCTGAGGTTTGTTTACAAGTGGCTCCCAGCCCAGAAAGCAATTAAATATTAGATTTACTAGAGCCACGTAAAGTTGCAAGGGTCAATCACGGTGAGACCAGAGCAAACCAGCATGGCCACTGTGGATGTCACCATGGTGTGTGCTCACCCTTGGGGAGACGTGGCCAGGATACAGCACTGAAAACTGCACCTCTTCCTGGAGACAGCCCTGCTGAAGGCAGGTCCTGTTTGTTCATCATAAAACCGGGTAATGAACCCAATTCATCCCCTGTAAGCACACTGACCCCGGGTCCAGCGCTGAGCACCTCACCAGACAAGCCTCTGTTTGCTTTCAAGGGGAAGGGAAAACACACATGCGGAAGAAGAGAGTTATAATTATTAATGTTTTGGCTCTTCCTTGAGCTAACAGATCTCTTCATAAAGGGACACATAAACTTGGGACAAACTAATGACCACTTACCCTCTACTGCATTAGGTTTTAAGGTTATAAAGAACCTCCTTCAAGGCATCTGCCTGAGCCTATAGTAGCTGAAAACCCAGGGGATGCCAGGTCCTCTCTTCCACCTATACAAGGTTTACTTTGTGCTGTAAATATCCTTAAATATCAGCATTCCTACTAATTTCACAGGTGATTAAAGGAAGCACAGGAACAAACTGCACTGTGAAGGATGGCACAGACCACCGTCACATTCGCCCTTCAGTGGTAGGGCAAAGCTTGGTTTGCAGCAGGGCTTAGCTGGGGCAACGTGCCTCTCCATGTAGCTGCCAACATTACATGCTTAATGTTAGCTGAGTCCGTGACCTATATTTCATTATCCTCCATTGCAAAAGATCCACTTCAGTGGATGCAAAGTTTATGGTGGCGAACAAAAGAACTCAAAGCAAAGAGTTCCTTTGCCACAGATAGATGGGAAACCCAAGCAAGGGGCAATCGCCTTTTGAGGAGCCTGAGGAAAAACGCAAAGCCTTCCAAGAAACCATGGGGAACATGCAGCTGGGCAGCCCTTTACAAGCTGCTACAAATGCTCTCACAGAACCCAGTGACTCAGGCTTGATTCCTTCTCCTTCACCATGCACAGCTATCTCAGTCTCCTGGCATCCCTTGTGCTTAAGACTGAAAAGATACTCCACAAAGCCCCTGCCCTGCCATACAGGTTGTGCCAATATACAGAGTCTATCAGGACCACAAGAACTTGGGAGCTCAGTGATAACACTCCTTCTGACAACCACATCTTGCCAATGCGCCTCTGTCAAAACAGTGGCACGGCACATTACTGAGCAAATTGCCAACTTTATGCTGTAACAGACACGGGTACAGCAACTTGATCAGGGTCCAGTGCTTCATAAGCTCTGTAACTCCGAACTCTGGAGCATTTTAATGCTCAACTCATGCTGCTCCTCAGTAACCACTGGGTTTAGAATCATAGAATGGTATTCTTTCCCTTTCTTATAACATCTAAATGTCCTTGTTGCTGAGGAGGAGATGGAGAAGAAAGAAAAGAATTAAGAAGTACAGCGAGTGATTTCACATTCAAATAAAAGAGGTGCTGTACTTCAGGAAGTTATAAGCACCTGCAAATAGGAGTTTGTAATGAAAATGCCTTTTCAAGCATAACTATAGCGTCGCAGTAGTAATGCTATAATACAATAAACGATCCTATTAACTCTAAAGAGTTAGATTTAATAAGACAGGGGCTGTATATTAAATAAATGCCAAATGATTATTAAAAAAATCTTTTTACTGAGGTTTAACAACTCTGTCTTGTACTTGCTGCCTTATTACACCCAAATAAAACGCATGTACAGGAACATGTATTTAAACGGTTGCATAAAGCACACCAGAAAAACCCAAGTTACAAATGGATTATTAAAACCTGGAAGGAAGCCAGCCTTTGAAAGGTGCAGTTCACACCTTTGGGTTAATGAGAACAAAGTCAGCAGAGTCCCTTACCGCATCTGAAATTGCCACGTGGACCCGTGAGCATTGGGCTGCAAAGCAGTGCCCAATGTCCCTGGGTTAGCCCGTGTTAGCTGCTGCTTCTGTGAGCACAACTCTCTACTCAGTGGGGCTCTCAAGGAATGTGGTTTTCACTAGTTAAAATCATATCCTTTTAGGCTGCAGTAAAAAGGTCAGTTTGTGTACAATAGACAAGATAGGGGCTCTCAGGGACGGAAGAAGGGGGACAAAAAGGTGGTAGAGGCACAGTTTACCTAAAGCCATTAGGAAGGAAATACCTTAAGTGATAGGAATTATATGCTGCTGATGGACCAAAATCCTTGAGGTCATTTGAGGCTCTTTGTTTGTTTATTTATCTGGTTTTAAGTTCACACATTCAAGTCTAATCAAGGTGGCCAAGAAAAGAGATGAACCTTAAACTCAATTTCTGGCCAACAAGAGACGGAGGAAATGTTGCAGCAGGCAAGCAAAAATGCACTGTTGACAAATGACTCCATTTATAGTCCAGTTTTCGGACACCTTGTCCTTAGTCACCAGCGACACCTAATTTGTCCCTAAAAAAACTAGCCCTTACATCTTTGTTACTTTAGGCTTTAGGTTAAGACATGTGGATGTCCCTCATAAATCTGATCTCCTATAGGGCCTGTCTCTTTCCGGGAGTCCTTTTCCAGCTGAGTTAAAAAACAACAAAATCCAAAACCCACCACTACCCTTTTATTTTCTTTTTTCCCTTCCTCTTCCAAAGACTTCATCAGCAATAAAGAAACTGTCCTAAATTTAGACATGTTAATCCCACGGCATTTGTGTGAAATAGGTTAGCCAGGCTGAGAACAAAAGGGGGGGAGCAGAAAGCTATAAAAAGCAAATGAAGGAGAGAAAAAAAATACATCTACTGTACTTCACTGGCCAGAATCACTGTGGGTATACACCATACAGGGACATCCGTCAGCACTAATCAATACGTGTGGTGTTAGTCATGGATGATAAATTTGAAAGGGATTATAACTGTAAACAGTGATCAATAGAGACTTGCTGGAGGAGACAGAGAGGAAAAAACAACCTTAAAATGTTACACGGTTAATAAAGTAAGGGGTCAGTCTTAAACAAAACTCCAGCGAGACCCACTTATTTTAGAGCTATTTCTACCAGGAGAGGGGGAAGGAGGGGAAAAAAAAGCCCTCCCAATCTTCATAACACAATTGCTACTAAAAGGGCACATTATTAATTTACAGTGTATTTGCTGATCCCTCCGTTTCGAAGTCGCATCCTCCATTAGTGTTTGGTTGGAGATGTTTTGTTGGATGCAAGCTGGCATCCCCAAGACCCCCAGAGAGACGCTTGCTTTCCTCCTTGCTCTGCCCCCCTTCTTCTCCCCCTCCTTCCCCACCACTGACTTCACTATGGGCACATGAGCGATCAGAGCATTCACAACGGTGACATTCCCCTCCACAAACAAATTCATCCAGGGCTTCAAGTAAAAAATGCAGAGAGCCTCTGCTGTTCACCCACAGATGAATGGAACTATCCGTCTTGTCACCAGGGGTCGTAGCAAGAGGTTACAGCCAGTATATACCTTGGCTTCTGTGCTGACGTTTGCAAGCAGCTCCCTTGCAAAAAAAAAACCCAAAATAAAATAAAACAAAAAATCCTGCCATATCAAGCACTTATCCAGTCCCTCTAGAACCCTTCTCAGATCATGTCTTTCCACACCTTTGGAGTCACAGCTCCAGGCTTGACATATATATTTTTTTCCTGCTGACCTTTTAGCGTCCTTTCTGCCACAGTGTGTAAACCATAAGCTGATATATGAAGGCAATTTTTAGTGGTGCCACTTGTATCTGAGTGATTGCACACGCTTTACGTTTCTGGCCTGCCACCCTTCCACCTTTTGAAGATCTCTCTATTTCTTTTAAAGGAACTGCAACAGAGGTGAAAGGAAGTTTAACTGCTTCAAGACTTTGATGGCCCAAGAGCACCTGGTTTGGGTTTTCAAGAAGATGCGTTGCAGATTGGCTGACCAGTGCTCACTCGCAAACACTAAATCTTTCCTTTCTTGCCTATAGACCTGCAGGGGTTGAAGGAGGGGAGAGGAAAGGTTGTGTAAAGCATTCCCCAGAATTTAAGCTGGCAGAGAGCAGTGATCACAGCAGGGCAGGTTTGGCAAATGTGTTACCGATAAGCTCCAAAAGATGTGGAGTTGCAGCTGCAGAGACCGCAGCTTACGGGCATGGGCCTCTGGAGATCCCCATCCCTGGAGCAGGGGGATTCTCCCTGTGAAGATTCACAGCAGATGGCTTCACAAAGTCATTTTTTGTTGCTTCTCTGCCATTCCCAACCCCGATCACAGCACTGGCAGTGAATCACTCAGGGGAGCACAAACAAGATGGCATCAACCGTTCCTTACAGCACACCGAAATGGTAAACTCCCACACAGCCATAGAGGGGACACAAACACAAGCATTATAATGTTGCAACAGTCCCTTCCTAGTTCACTAGGTAAGTAGAAAAGCAATAGCAATAGAATAGCAAGCCAAAGAGGAGTATCTTGAGGATAAGATGACCCTCTCTGAGACCGCAGCTACCTCCCTGTAAGCAGCCAATGCACCATCTTGCAAATGTGAAACCTCAAAACCATATAACATCCTAAAATGGGGTTACAATCTCAAGTGAGAGAGTAGATGTGCTTCAAGATAACGGATAGATGTACTTCAAGTGAAGGGATAGATGTGCTTCAAGTGAAGGGGCAGATGTGCTTCAGAACTGGCAGAGGCCTTGTCACCATCTACACCTGTATGGATGAAGGAGTTAAATCCAGCCAATTAACTCATGAGATCCCATATCAATAGTAAAACTGAGAAAAGTCCATTTTTATCCTCACATGTCTTTTCAGGAAAGGGTTACTTAGTAGAAGATGGAAGAAGGAGCTGATCTGCCAATCAGTATGATTGCAGAGAAAGTATTTGGGAAGCCTAAGGAAAGATGTAATTCAGAAGAGATGAGGGAGATTTGGAGGAGGGGAGAAGATGGTATCATCAAAGGGACGTTAAGACTTTGGGAGGGGAACACAAAGCGAGTAAAGAAAGTGGAAAATGTGAGTTGGGAAGAAGAGAGTTCACAGGTAATAAAAGAAAGATGAAAATAGTGATGGAAGAAGCACTTCCAACAGAGCAAACTCAGAGCCTTGTCTGAACCACCTGGACACACAGCACCTATAACACAGGGAGGATTTGGTGCAGGAATTCGATAGAGAGTTAATGCTAAAAATCCATTACTTTTTAGCAGCAGAAGCAGAGGACCACATGGCTGCCTCCAAGTTGGGGATGGGAGGGTTCCAACCAGGCGAGTCGCTGCGTAGTTGCCATGGGCACAATTTGTGCTCAAGCTGTGCACAGGGGCCAGGATTTGGCTTGGAGCCCCTGGGTTAAACATTACCTTCACAACACACTGCAGGGTGTCCCTCCTGGGCAGGGGGGTGACGGGATAGAATTCCAAGGGACTGCCTGGTGAGTCACCAGGAGAGACCTCCTTGGGTACCTGTGTGGCACGTCACCTATGCTACACATACTGCAGTGAGGAAGGGAAACCACCGGGCAGAGAACTGACAAAAAGCTTTGACTCTGTCCTGCTTGGGTCTGATCCAAAGTATGCTTTCATCACACAGTCATTGATTTAAGAGTCAGTACGAGCCCTTTCTTCCAACGGGAGCTGGATTCCCAGCTGCCCTTTTTTCAAACCCTGGCCTTGGCATAAAGGGAGTATAAATAATTTTCATTTGCAAATTTGCAATTGTCCTGTATTTTAATGCCAGGACACTCAGAGTAGCCTCTCCTGCGTGACCCTGGGAAACATTGCCCGTCTCACCTCCAAGGGCCCTTTTTCCCCCTCTGAGGCATCCCTTGGTACACACTGGGTTAGCAAAGGGCCAAAGCCCTGGGGGCCAGGCAGGCATAAAGCTGCCGTTGCTGCGCAAGGTTGTAGACTCGCACTAGTGGTCTAGTGACCCTGATGATATTGATGACAATTAGTAGACAGAGATTAAAATGGAAATGAGGGAAGGATTCGTCTGTCACTTTATCCATCAGCTGTAGCTTGCCCCAGGCAACAGACACACACTGGGCTTTTTGTTTTGTTGTTATTCCCTTGTTCAGCTCAGTTGGTTTCAGTGGTTCTCTCAGTTATTACTAAATTTCCCTTAAAACTGCTATAAAAGGGGGTTTTGTCAAATATCTGCCATTGACAACTCACAGCACTGAGTGTGCAAACCATCCCTGGATGTGGCTGCTCTGGATGCCTCCCTGATGCTGGGGGTGTCGAAGGGCTCGGCTTTCTTCTTCCTATTTCAGTAGCTCCTGTTCCTTTTGTTATTTTAATTGGAAAAGCAACTTTTAGGAAAGCAACTGAATTGCTAGGGCTAGAGCCTGAAGGTTTCTGTTTAACTACAGCCCCACTAACAGCAAAAGCAATGGCAGTATTAAGTTATTTTACCATCCTGACATTCAGGATGGATGTAAGGTGATGGCGAAGAGGAGGTGAGGCAGTGTGTCCCCTCCGCAAACTTGTCCCATCCACCCTTCTCTTCACAAGACTGTAAATTGCCATTTCTTGTGATCAGAGAACACATCCCCTGAATTTCTCCTGAAGCTAAATTCTAATGCAATTCCTACGTTCATCTTGTGGGACACAGGGAGGTTTTGGTTAACCCTAAGATGTCATAACTTGGGGAAGAGAGGATTCTTGTACAGCTCTTCCAAAACTCTGGGTCACAACCACCAAACCATTTCAGTTCAGTTGTTCACTCAAAAGGGAATGGGAAAAATACCTTCTCTTTGGGTTTGGAAGAGCATTAAAACATGTTCCTGAACCTCCTACACGGTCTGTAACATGGAGCTGTCTTCATGGCACCAACACTTCCATCCCACTTTCTTGTCCTCTCTTGTAGCTCCAGAACATATCTCCCAGGTGCACCTTTGCTACTTCTGTGAACAACAGCCCACACCAGTGTTGTGTGTACCCTACATGTGACAAATAATAAACAGCTACAGAGACAGACAGCCACCTTCCCCATGAAAACCCAGCAAATTCAGTATTCATAAAGTATTAGAGAGCAGGCTCACATCTGCCACAGTCTTTTCATGGCTTCTGCTGTCACCAGCTCTGATTTTCTCCTGGGAAAAGCCTAGGGACAGGCACGGCAGGAGCCAGGGAGCAGAGCTTGGGCAGCCCACACTGCACATCCCCAAGGGATGGAGGTACATAAAGAGGAAAGATGCCTCTGCTGCCATAGGGGCACTGGTATGGAGAGAGTTCCTTCCACTTAGCAAAGTCAGCAGTGATTAAGGGCTCGCTCTTTAAGCTTAAAAAGACCATGCTTTGGCCCTGATCCTGCAAGGAGCTGGATGAATGGTTGTCATTCACACAACTTCACCGTGGATTTAAGAAAAAAATAAATGTTGGAAATCTGCAATTTCCCAATGGGAATGCAATTGCTGTTACAGATTTAAACCTTGTTGGAAAGAGGGACCGGGCTGGGGTAACGTGCCATGCAGCAGGTATTCTGCTACACCACGAGAAAAGTAGGAATGATTTCTACCTCCATTCCCACATTTCCCAGTTGGGACTAAACCTGAACAACCTGATTTATTACACCTGCTTTTCACGTGGTTAGCTGCAAATGTTTCTCAGGTTTCTACTGCTGTTGATGGACTACTGACTAATCAAAAAGTCAGGAGTGCAAATTTGCAGTACTGGCTGCTAGCCAGTTTGCCCATAAAAGGTTTCCAAATGGTCACTGAGCCCTTAACCCTGATGAAAACAGCAACAAAGACACTGCCCCAAGCTCCTGCTCCTGTCACGGTCTCCCTCTCGCTTTGTTGCATGCAAACATCATTGTGCTGGTTTGGGGGGTTTTTGGTTTGTTTTTGTTTCTAAAGAGCACAATTTCAGAACACGCAGCGGAAAGGCCTTTCTGCTCATTAAAAGCTACATGTGGGTGTGAATTATTTTATATCCTCCTCAGAAATTATCAGACCACCTCAGAAAATGATTAGTTTTCACATAAGGTGCCAGATCCTCTGGTCCATTTAAGGCTGCTTTATGCCACTTTGATGGCTCAGCTCAGCCCTAAATAAAACAGGCTTAATTATCCTTAGGATTTCTCCTGCCTTGGGAAATCTCCAGGTAATGTGGAAATGCCACAGGGACTCTTACACCACCACAGCTATTAGCGGCACAGCGCAGTGGCGGGGATATCCCCACGCCCCATTGATTTCCTGCTGCTGTGGCTGTGGGCATCTGGCACAGACAAGGGCCACCCTCGGGCTAATGCTATTTATGCCAAGCAAAGGCCTGGGAATGGGAATAGGAATGGGATTGGGATGGCCCCAGGACTACTGCTTGAAAATAACCTTGCCAGTCCAAGTCTAAATCAAACATGAAATACATATGGTTTGCTTGGAATGCCCTATTCCAAAAGTCCCTGGCTCATAGGCTTGGAAAACATCTCCTCTAATTTTCCAAAGCCCTCACTCTTGCAGGAATACAAGGGACATGAAGATATATGTACCCAGCTTCAGAATACACATTTCTTCTTGCCTGTCATTGCCACCTCACTCCCCTGGCCCAATATATGGGGTCCTCTGCAGACACAGCAGAGAAAAACAGGGTCTTTCAGGGCAAATTTCAGCTCATCCTAAAGAAGGTACCTAGAGATGGCCAAGGGAAATATCATCACACACAAGTGGGTGCCCAGCTCTCAGGTATATGTTGCAGTCACTGATACCTCGTTTTCTGCTACTTCATGGGTACTTGGGGCAGGACGGGTGCATTTGCAGATCTGTCACCTGCATAGGTAGCAAAGACAGGGAAAGAGAGAGGATGAACTTACACACTGGCACTGAACACAGCACAAAGAATAGGGACAGATCTTCTCTGCAGAAATCCACAGCCTCTTCCCAGCACATAGCCCCAAGTAGTTCACCTTCACCAAGAAGCCAAGGCAGGGTTATCTGGGAGCTCACATCTCAGTTGCCTTTGTCTGTCTTTGCCTTCCCCAATCTGCAAACACCACTGCAGTGGCGCAGATCCGTGCCACATCAAGAAAGCCAGAATTTCTGCATCATGCTTAGAGGAAAGCTGAGATTTTGACAAAACTGATGGGCAAGCTCCCCTCGCGCTACAGAAAGTTTCTTATGCACCATGGGCGAGTGGGCGAGGGAATTTGTTGAGACCTGTCGTAGCACCAACAAGAACTAAAAAATCTTGCAGCAGCTCCTGCCATCTGAGCCTGTCAAATTCCACTGCAAACAATATGTCACTCTGCTGGGGAGGCGGCGAACAATCTGAGGGTGAGAAAAAAAGGACGACTGAAGTATCCAAAAAACTCACTCCAAAGGCTTTAAAAAGGAAGGGAGCCCATCTATGAGCGCGCGGTGCCGCTGGCCAACTGGAGCTTCCAGGTTTCTCATCAGTAGGGTTTTAGCATCGTATCAAGCCCCCTTAGTCCCCGTAGAACAGGATAACGTGAGTTTTGTCACACCTTATCCTGGCCAGAGAGCACAAATGCTGATGCGGTAGGCAGGCTGAAAAGCTGTCTGCCTTCCTCCAGCTTTTGGGATAATAGGATTTAAAAGGACCAAACCTTCTTCTAACCAAACACTGGTTTAACTGGGCTCTGAATTGTACACCAGCAAAGGAAATGTCAGTTGCTTCGCAGCCTCCAGGGGATTTGGAGAGTCTCAAAGCAGCTAAGAACAGGAAGGAATGGAAATGACAGAGTACGGCCAAATGGCTTAGGGGCATTTTTCTCTTCTTTCAAACTCTTTCTACCCTAGACCAACATGTGTTGTCTTACACACTTCTTTGCTGTCCCACTGTATACTGGATTCCCAACAAGCTAAACCTCACAAACAATACTCTGGAGATGTCCAGGAATGAAGCCAGGGCTGCAGAAGAGAGCAAGGAAGCCCCCTTGCATTGGCCTCTCACCAAGGGATTATTAGCCAACAGGATTTCCAAAGGGTCTTCTACTCTTTCCAGGCCGAGCGTTAATGGGTTTCCATTAACTAGGTTTTAATATCCCAATGTTTTTCACTATATCATAGCCTTGCAAACGGTACCATGGTAAAGGGTATAATTTGGAACATATTCCCAAGAAACACAAAGCTGACAGTTCCCATCTGCATTACGAATTGGCCCTTCCAGCAAAGGAAAATCCACAGGCAAGGGAATACGACTTTTGACTGAAGTACAGTGCTCTATACAAAATTTAGGAGGAGGAGGGCTATATCCCTCCCACAGTATCCATTAACATTGTCTCTAAGAAGGAAGAGGCAAAGCAACACAATCAGAACGGTGGTGCCAAAGCAACCGAGAAATATCCTGGAAAACACACATCAAATTAAAACCTGAAAGTCTAAGAAGAAAACAGAAAATTAGAAACCTTGTGGCCATTGAAAAACAGAAGAGAAACAAAACAGATCAACAACTCACAGAGCAAAACAGCATACAAATTGGAACAATCAATATAAATAACAAGAAAACCAAAGCTACGGATCAAAACCTAAAGCACACTTGCTAAGTCTAAAATAACCACATTTCTCTCTGAAATGCAATGCCAAAGCTGCTGCTTAAGGACAAATCATTGATGCTAATTACCTGCACAGGTTTGGAGAGGAAAAGCAGAACCTCAAGTTCTTTTAAGGGAAATGGAGAGTGGAAAAAGACATCTTTTATTTGGTGTGTTAAAGGGCTTTTCTCTCCCCCTCGCAAGCAATTGTTTCATAACCCCAAATAGAGCCAAAACACCTCCCAATATCCCAGCAAAATAACTGAGTCATAGTACTGATTTCTCAGAATAAACTCACTTTAAAATTACACATTGAAAACAAGAAAACTCCTGAAGGCACTCAACTAATGAAAGCAGGCCTTTTGCTGCAAGCACTGTATGTCTGAGCAGACCAGAGCTTCCTAGTCCATAACGAGATTCCCAGTTTCTCAGACAAGTGCAAAATCTTCCTCTGTGTCACCTATTTTAGTAGCAGGAGCGATTCTCCTCCCTTGTCAGGTACCATCTCACAGCCCCGTGGAGTCTTGTTAACTTCCTACCTTTTGCGCTTCTCGCTGTTCAAAGATTTGTGAAACCACACACAAGAAAGAACTGAAGGGAAATTTGTCGAGGCCGATCGGTCTAAAGTTGGACCTATCAGCTGTGATTTGCTTTAGGAACAAACACAAGCAGTAGCCTCTTGTCCCTGTTCTCTGCCAGCAAAGAAAGGGGAATCTCTCAAAAGAATCTAAACCCCTTTTTCCCAAGCATCAGCCAGCTCAAGAACAACTCTGCATTGAACCTATGCTGTACTTTTCCTTGTTTCGTGTAAATCCGATGTGTCCAGATGTATTCCAGGTTTTCACAAGCTGTTTTAGGTACAGTTTAAAAGAAATACAATCCTCTGCCATTTCAAAGTGATGGGTATTTTTATACCGAAATATATTCTCCGCAGCACAGGTCCAAACACAAGCATCACTTTGAAAGAGAAAGCAATGCGAATGCGAGAGGAGGAGAGGTTTGTACCTGGCTTCACAACATCTGTGAGCAGCACCCTGAGAATAAAACTATGTACAGCCCCTGGGACATCCTCACCAGTGGTGTGCGTGCCCCTGGCTGCAGCAGGAACTCCCTTAGCAAAGGGATGATTGGTCACACCTCTTTCTGCTGAGCCTAACCCTGGAGGCTTTGCCTGCAGGCATCTCTGACGCAGACAAAGATGAAAAAATATATAGGTAGGGACACACACATGAAAAAAGATGAAAAGGGGAAAAAAAGAGAGAGAAATGAATACACAGAACAAAGCATAGGACACCTGGGGACTGGCCATGCCTCAGGAGGCTGGTGGGTGCCCGAGCCATCCAGCTGAAGGTCATCAATTTTCATGACACCCTGCCAAGTGCTACTGGAAAGGCAGGCAGTGCAGAAAGGAACCCTATTAGGGGATAAGATGATGCCAAGTAATTGTCTTTTTCTCTGTTTTTAATATGTCCTTACCACTATGCATTTAAAGGAGCCCATGCACCATGCCTGTGTGTAAAGCCCAAACTGCAGCTCCCATCCTTTCGTCAGATAGGCTCAGCCTAAAAAAAGCATGAGAGCATCTCGAAGCTGGTGAGGAGAAAAGCATCCCTGATGTAGAAAATACACTTTACAACAAGCATGGTCGAAAAGGCAGAGCTCAGCATTAGAAAGATGTAAGCCTAGCTCATCAGTGGGGAATGGAGGCCACTACAGCCCTTCACCAGGGTCCTGTTTGACCGGTGGTAGCCACTTAATGGAGAGTTAGCTGTGTTAACGATCACATTAAACAAAGCACAATTACAGTTAACTTGGCCCTTTGTAATGTATTTGTCACTGGTCTCATCCCTCTTTAGGCTGCTGTGGCTGGCGACAGCTCGATTTACCACTTGAAGAGAGCTCTTGGGAAGTCATCTTGCCAAGCTAAATGTGGGAGAATGGTATTTCAAAGGGACAGATGCAAACCCATTTTTTCCTCAACATTCACGCAGTGAATAACTTGGTAAGGACCGTTTCAGTTTGACATTGACATTCAAGTCTCCTCCTGCCTCAGGAGCTGTAAACAAGGGTATTTGGGAGGATACAGTGCAGGCTCCAGCACTTCTAGGTTCAAAATCTTGATGATACGCCTGATTCTCCTATGCTGTCTCTGGTTTGGCGACCTTCTGACATGTCATATTAGAGACTTCTATTTTCTGGTTTCGCATGTAAGGGGCTCATGTCTCAAATCCTTGGGTCTTTTTAATCAGATTTGAATTACCATCGCAATGAGGGGCAGGCTGGCACTAAAATCACCTCTCCTTAATCCATCCATCCATCCATCCATCTATCCATCCATCATTTGCCAAGCGAACCCTGGAGCAGGCAAAGAGAACCAGCAAAATGAGTAATTTCAGAACAAGTTTGAAGAAGGCATCTGAAAGGATTCCATTTTCAGAGGACATCAAGGCAGTGCCGTCTGGCAGCACAAGCGTGGCTCTGAGCTGCAGTGGATGGGCTCTATTTTCGCCTCTTCTGAAAAGATTTCTTCAGAAGGATGTGCTAGTGGTAATGAAGCTAAAAGAAACAAAACTGTGGTTTGGGAGTGCAAGCACAGATGTAACGGAGAATGAAGTATAACAGTTTTGAACAGTCTTCCTTAGGAAGCGAAGCTACTCCCTGCTGGAAAGGATGAAAATGGCCACATAGAGACTAGACAAAGCTGAAAATTGGGGAAATACTTTGCCAGGGTTTGGGAAGCTTGAATGAAGGACCAAGAGAAGATTGTAGGGATAGAGAGTCAGAGCATTCCCTGTCAAGGAAGTTGTAGGAAATATCTCTGCAGAGGTAGTTGGTCAAATTTAGCAGAAGCAAGTGCATATATATGATTTTATAAGGCTCCTCCTGTCCTATGAACAGAAAAAAAACCCAGCAAATTCTGCATATGTAATCACTGCCTAGGTAAATGGTGCAGGGGTTTTGGTTGTAGCTCAAAATCCTCTTGTTGAGAACAAAATTACAAAAGCATTCACTTACACAAAGGGATGAAATGATTTCAGTGCTTATACACTTCTGCTAGAAGTCGGGTAATAAATGAGAGGAATTAGAATTGCTGATTTATGAGCATACATTTGACTTGGTTGATGTTATTGGGAAAACTCACATGACCAGAACATAAAAATGCATTGTTACAACCCAACTCAGAGACTTCAAGTGGGCAGAAAAGAAAGGGCATGATACACTGTCATAATCTCATGACCTCTACAAGTCTGAGCAAATCAGATGTAAAAGATTTCAACTGCTAGTAGATCTCTGTTCTCACAGATAATCTAGGAGGTGGTGAGCTATTTGGTGCCTGCTACACACCACCAAAACACCGTAAAAAACAGGATGACCAGCTTCTTTAAAGACTTATTTATCATGTGTTGGTAAAAAAAGCTGTGTTAACATATGGGACTTCAATCTGAATGGCATATGCTGGTGTTCTCAGGCTACCAGCACTAAAAAGTCCTCAGAATCTCAAAAATCACAGGCAGCCAATTTCTTAACTCAACCCAGTTTGGGGTAGACTCCTAATGACAGATACAGAGGAACTGATCCCACATGCCGAAAATTAATGGTTACTCCAATGCCAGTGATCATGACTCGGTCATATTTGTTGTCAACATATAGAACTGAGTCCAAAGTAACGTGTGTGTTTATGGTGGCTCCAGTATGCACATTCACAAATACAACTGCTGCTGAAAGAGTTCATTTTCATTATACTGAAATAACTCTGAGCAATATCAGCTACAGAGGAACCTCCTCACAGTAAGCAGAACAGTCACAAGAATGTATTCCAAAGGCCCCAGTTCCACAACTAAGAAAGAAACTGACAGTATTTTAAAACTACTTTCAGTGTAAAAGTAGACATAGAATGAAAACACATTTATTTCGACACAAAGAACTAATGATATAAAGGAAAACTGATAATAACAATTATAAACCGAAAGCTAATGACTGTAGGAAATTGACAAAGGGGAAAGAGAACTCAATGAGGAAAGGGTATCTGGGATTTTTAAAGCAGATTGAGAACAAAAATGTTGTCATCCGTTACTCGAGGAAAATAGTAAAAATGTAATAATAATGAGGAAAACATGTAAGAGTTCAATGAATACCTGTCTTCCATATTTGGGAAATAGATTTTGTATGCATATTGTCTAAAAATAATGAATCACACTCAATCTCAGCAGTGAGTCAAAAGAGTTTTAAACAGCAGCTTGAAAAAGAGAGACATTTTGAAGTCAGTCAGTTAGAAAACGTTCATCAAGGGTTTCCAAAGAATGGGCATGGAAGCTCTCCACCCTGCAGGGACTCGATGGGACTTACAGTACTCCAGAGAACCAATGCAAAGTAACATCCCTCCAAGATTTAAAACAAGCAGATGGGGTCTTCCCGGTACTGTCAGCCTGTTTGTGGGTAAGGTAACGGGCAGTTAATCCAAGAATTATGTCTTACAATACAAAAAGAGCAAATACAAATATGTTCCAGCAGTGTGGCTTTACAGGAAATAGATTTCATGGGGTATTTTTAAACTGAGATCACAGATCGGGTTGATGAGGGTGATAATGTCAGTATGCTGCGCTTGGATTTTGTTTTAAGGCATGGGATCAGATTCTCCAAACTGTTTTGACTCAGTAGGTAGAATGATATAAACTAAACAAGGCACAAATTAAAATGGATTAAAACTGGCACCTTCAATTGAAAAATGTAACTGTGAAATAGAAGTCTGAAAATTGAGTAGGAATAGTTTTAACTGGGCCAGCAGCACCCGTCCTTAGTCTCATGCTATTTAACATTTTAAATCAATGTCTGAGAAAAACCTTAGAATAAAATCATTATTAATAAAGTCTGCAGGTGACAGGGAGGCTGCAGGAGAGCTGGATCAAAGAGCACACAAAGCACTTGGAACCATTTGGCAGACTGTGAAACAAACAACATGCACCTCAACAACGCCCTGTCATCCAGCCGTGAATGGAGAGTGCCAACCACACCATGGGACCATCACCCCTACACTGAGCCACGCCACAATGATGGTTATCATCAGCTGATCATAAAATCTCCCTGCAGCCTGGCAGCCCCAAAGCCTAGTGCAGACCTTGGATGCACAGGGAGGATTCAAGGACAAACAGAGATGTCTTCCTACCTGTGCGTTTGGCAACTACAGGAACACACAGACAGCCCCAAAGGCATAAGTTCAAGCAGGAAACCGGTTAATTGTAAAAGATTCAAAGAGGAACAAGAAAGGTGAAAGCACTAAAAAATGTGCCTTATCATAAACAATCCACAGGCCTCTGTCATTACAGCTTATCAAAGAAAAGGTGATGAAGGGTTTCGATCACGGTTTATGGTGCCACAGGTCACTAAAAGTACTACAGGACACTTCCCTCCAGGAGACAAAGTTGTCAGAAGACCCAGGGCTGGAAGCTGAATCCAGAGAAAAACACAAATTTGGCAGAGAGCTGATTTATCGTTGCAGCTATTTACCAAAGGGATTGTGGTGCATTTTACAACATGGGAAAATCTCAGAAACAGCAACTGGTTTGTGTTTCTAAAAGACACAAATGGGATAAATGCACTTACAGACTTCTGACAGGTCTCTATCTCTTTCCACTGTTAATGATTCATACCTCCTAACTTTTCTTCTGGAGCCTTCCCCACATTTCACACATAGTGTTTGCCAGAACATTTAGCTCCTCCCTCTCTATTTTACTTACCACCTTCTTCTCACCTAAAAGCTGCAAAACATATTTATTTGGTTGCTGCCATGTAGGAAACCATTTATTTCACATGCCTGCAGCACTAATTTTCAGAGACAGATTTCACTTATTTCTGTTCTCCGGAATAAATGGTGAGAAATGGCTAATTTGCTACATCACAACATTTTAGGAGGTGAAGATGATGGGAAAAAAAATCCCTACCAGCTGTCTGGAAAGTTAGGATATAAATCCAGTCTTCTAATTATTAAGGGGCGTGTTCAAACACAAGGGGAGAAGATACCACAGTACTTAAAATTTAAGCAGATGAATATATTTTAGTAAAATCAGAGATTACAAACCGTAATTTTCCAGTTGTTTTTTTTTCCCCTCAAATCCCAGAAAATATCTATTTTGCATACGTGTAACGCAACAGCCATTTGCAGCTCCCTTCCGGAAAACGGAAAAGAACCCGTTTTCCCCCTTTCCCCACATTCCGTTGGTATTTTGTGCCAGACTCAAATTGACAGAATTTGTCAGCTACCAACTGGAGATGCTACCAGTTTCCAAATCAGGCATTACGTGGGCCAACCAGTGGTCTGCAACCTACTGTAAACAGCCCCCAAGTGAGGAGCCAATATGGTAATTTAGGGAAGTGATTTAATATATTGGCTTCCAGGAGCAAGTCAGACCCCAGGCAAGGAAACACACTGAGGGGGAGTTCAGCGTGACACCGAAATCGGGATGGTCGAGAGCAGTTTCCTCTCTGGGGAAGGAAAACCAGCAGCTCAGAAGTGTCACTTCAAGCTTGAGCAAGTTCCTACCAGCAGAACTTGTCAGGACATTGTCAGGCAAGAGCTGACAGCCATAAATCAGTGTACCTCCAAAGGAACCGCTGAGCATGCTTGTGTTATAGAGAGAGGGTCTCCCGGTGACAACAACCATCTACTGCTCCCTTACCCTAATAACTGCATAATGAAAATAAATCTGAACAAGCACTTATTAATGCCCTTTTCCCCTGTGTTGTTACACTAAGCTGGAGCAATGCCAGCGTTGGTTTTGTTGCTGTTGTTGCTGTTGTTGTTGTTCTAAGAAAGGTTTTGCTCTGCAACCAATTTGGTTCCGTTCAAACAAACAGGGAGGCACTTGCTATTGATCTCCCTATTAAACAGCCCTGGTAAACATTTTGACTAGCTCTGCAAACTTAATACAGATGTTCGTTCTGCACAGATCACTACCGACAGCTGATACAGGGAGCTAATGCATGTCTGTGGCGGGGGACGACAGCAGTACAGACGGAGCTCCGAAGAAGAGGGAGCTGCACAAATAAACAGCTTTCTGGCAGGTAAGTGTTGGCTGTACAGATGTAATTCCTATGCTCTCAGGCATGTGTGTGTGGGAAGGGGGGGGATTTCCACTTCCATATGCACACGGAGCAGCATTAAGCAGAAGGAAGCCCCTCAGCATGCGTTCGCCTGGATGAAAGCAGCTCTGTAGAAGGGATGAAATGTGTCAGGGCTCCATTCAGCACAAAGTCAGTTTCTGGAGGTGCCCGGAGCGGAAGATCCACAGGATTCCACGCTCTGGCAACAAAAGAAGCAAAACCTGATCCACGAGATTAAATAAAATAACATTATAAATAAAAAAAGGACCTGTTTGCGCCCAAAGATCTCTCACACACGGTCTCAGCACTGAGACACCGCAGCAAACCAACCTCCTTCTGCCTGCTGCTCACCAAAGTCACCCTGAGCTTAGGCAATGTTACTGGAGATGAACTGATCAGACTTTGGGGGAAAAAAGCTGAATTTGCTTATTCATTTTGGAAGTGGCTTTTATTCCTCAGCACACCACCTGCAGTAGGTGCTACCTGTGGAAGCCGCCTCGCTTCTCCATCACAGCATGGTGGAGCAGGGCATCAGCATCCATCAAGGCAGGGAGACCAGAGGAGAGCTCACTTCTCCCATAAGGTGCCATTTTCCTGCTTATCAAATAACCACAGAGTTATCTGTGGCCATATCTGCTGTGGGCATGCTGTGAGGAGACATTGGAGCTGCCTTACACTGGGCATGCACTGAGCCCAGCCTCTCATCCATGGCATAGACACCTCAGGGTGTCCCTGGCAGTGTTCAAGGCCAGGCTGGATGGGGCTTGCAGCAACCTGGTCCAGTGGAAGGTGTCCCTGTCCATGGCAGGGGGTTGGAACTGGATGAGATCTAAGATCCCTTCCAACCCAAACCATTCTATGATTGTATACAAAGCCAGAGGGGCTCAGGACCCTTGCCATGGCAACCTGATGTTGGTTTCTTTGAGCTGATAAGACCTCCACACTCATCCACCCACAAGAAATTTAAATGGGGAATAATTAATAGGAAGTGATGAAAAGCAAACACATGGAAAATAACTTCCCAGCTGCACGTTTCTTGCTAAGATCCATAAAACTTTCTGAGCATACAAATATTTGTACAAATAACCGAAGATTATCTCAAATAGCAGAGCTGGTGAAAATAGCCTTGCAAAGAAGTGAAGAGCAAAGCCCTACTCATTCATGAATATATTTATGCATTTGTTTATTACTGTGCAGCCAGCTTTAAACCTTACCCAGCAGGGGAGAGACTGTATACCTTATGCCTATGGGCCTCGTGATGCTTCCAGTGGGGATGGAGAAACTTCAAAAAGAGTTTGGCATTCAGATCCAGTTTCTCTGCTTATCTGCGGCTAATCCACACTCTCCCAACATATCAAAAACGTTGAACCGGGCAGGAAACCACATGAGAACAGGTTTTCCTACAGGATTTCTGGCATTTCTACATTAGATTCCAGATGGAAACACCCATGAGAACAGCTTCTATCCTGGTATTTTTGGCACATTCAGTTCCAATTCTATCCGGAAACCTGAACTGGGAAGGGAAAGGGGGAAAAAAAAGAGGGGAAATAAACCCCATAAACCAAAAGGCATCAACTGTTTGCCCCAATATTTTGGAACCTGGTGAAAAGTGAATCATTTAAGGTGGGTTTTAATATTAGGAAGCAGGAGACAATGCTCTTGGTTCTATCTTTAGTGTTTCATCTGTCCTTACTCCCAGTTTCATGCATCCCCAAAAAGAAATAGCAGAGTTTTCAACTAGCAAAACTAGTCACCTCAAAAAAAAGCATGGATCCTACCCAAAAAACCTGGACTCCACTGAAATTACTTTTCCCCTTTCTGTGTACAAATGAATGTCAGATACCAAAAAATAGAGACATTCACTGAAACCTCTGAAATAAAGGATTTCAAAGGGGTTATCCATGGCTACAACTGAAGTCAGGCTTTTTGCCACTCAGAGCTAATTTCGCTAAAAGGTGAATGAATTTACCTCATTTTCTGAACTCCATTTTTGTTCATTTATCCAGCTTTGCCACTTTATCTAGATTGGCAGCTGCTTCCAAAGACAGCAACTTCAGCAATCGCAACTCCTAGCAGAACCTCTCCAAAATTATGTTCGGCCTTGCTCAGTGATTTTTGTTATCAAAGGGTTATTTAATATCAGCCTATTCCTTATTTCTTCATTGTCACTAAAAGCCTATGTATTTTCTTCTTGACACCGTCCAATTCTTCCTCTCTAAGCTCCCAGCCCTGCCCCTTGCTTTTGCACTGCTGCCTACACTGGGAGAAAACAGAAGAAATGCTCAAGACTGACATCAGTTAGTTCATTAGCAGTTCACCTCAATATTCTAACCCTTCCGTGGTTTGAAGATGAACACTATGCAAATCTACAGCAAAGGAGCTGAAGAAAAAAGACCAAAACCAACTTGCCGCTTTGACTCAAATAGCCCATTTCAAGCTGAGGTCTCAAAACCTCCAAAATCTCTTTTCTTAAAGCCCCGTGGATACATGTTCATGTACTGCCAAATTCTGCCACCTTTGTACCTTACTCCATGAGTAATGTTGAAGAAGATGGAACTTTTGAATAAGGAATAAGAAAACAGCACCAGGTCCTCCCTTCTTGCTCCCTAGCCATTGACTGCTGTGAGCTGGAAATGGTACCTTTGACCCCCTCGTGAAGTACAGAAGATTTGCTTGTGTTTTTATTGTTAAACTTTTCCCCTGAAGAAATCCTCCCGCATTTACTCACATGTACATCAGTTCCCTCTGCTGGCAGCATTAATTAAGTAATTCCTTTAATTCACCAGGTAGATTGTGGGTTTGGAGAGGAAGATGTGTTCTGCTTGGTGGGAACGACGACTGTTGCCTGTTGGGTGCTGTGCCCTAGCACATTACAGCAAAAACATTAGTACGTTGGTTTCAGTAGTGTACTAGTTCTCACTAGCTTTTTAAAACTCACTTTCCATGCTATGGTCCAGGGCAGATACTTAACGTTATCTTAACATACTTTTGTCCTTAGCTGTGGCAGTAAGTGCAAAACTGAAGAACTCCTGAAGCAGCTTAAGCAGACAAAGCTGCATCAACCCCTGAGCTCTGTGTTTGGTGGCTAGGAGGAGCATAGAGCCTCTCCTCTAAAAGGGTAGCCCTTCCTAAGGGGCTGGGTGGTCCATCAGGTTCCTTTTGCTCCTTTACATACCCAGAAGCAATGCTATTTCAAAACATGTTTAAAATCATTTGGCTATTCTTCTATATTTTGCTTTCTTTTATTTTCTTTTTTCTCTAGTTAAAGTAGATTGATTTTGACCTGCCACAGGTAATGTTTTCTTCCTGTGATCTCAGGGCAGAGGAAAAGGTCATTCACTATATTTGGGTGCTTGAGGAAAAAGCAGAATGAAAGAGAACCACTTGTCATCCAAAACAAAACAACAAAACAAAACCAAATCCCAACAAGAACATCTGGCCCAAAGAGAACAAGATTAAAGATTTCCCCTTTGGACCCAAGCCATCAGTATTCAGCAAAAATCAGCTAAACGTTCAATTTTCTAAGCAAATAGTAGTATTATTTCATAGATCTCTGCAGTTTTTCAGGTAGTTTCAATAGCTATGTTTGGGATTTAAAACTATTGCTTAAAATCTCCACTTAGGACCAAACCAAATAAACCTGCATGGGTATAGTGAGCAATAAAACCATTCTTGGAAACAGAGCTTCTGTAGTGCAAGTAGAAGTGGAAAGACAACATAGAAATTGGTAGGAAAAATAACAACAGCCTATATACACCTGGATTTGCACATGCAATTGGGAGGGCATAAAGTTAAAGACCTATTCAGTACATGCATTTAAATATGCCTCTCACTTCAAACTAGCATGGATAAGATGCCCTCGACGCACATGGTTTCTTAGAATTTTCAAAATGTGTCTTTATTGGGGATTTTATTTGCTTTTTTAAAAAAATCTAGGTTGTATTTCTAAAGGAAATTGTGCAAAAATGTTGTGTTCGACCCCAGTGTTCTGATTAAATGTATTACAGGACCTGCACTCATATTTAGAGGCAAAAAAAGCATTCTTGCTCACGCTGCTGCACGAGTTCCTGTTTGAGGAATAAAATTGTTTATTTCTGATTCTTGCAAGAGCTTTTACAGACTGATCAAGTGTCAAGACATGGTAGTTGACTCAAAGGTAACATAGATATTGCCTTATAATATCTTTAGGACCTGAATCAAATCTTGGGATACTTTGAAACTATGGGAGTATAATGAAAATACAATTCTTTCTTTGTATTATCCTTTGTAATGGGAAGCTTTACATTTCCTTTCTAGCAACTATGATGTACATTGTACTATCAAGGCATTTTTAGGGACCATTTACCTGAATACAATTTATGTGTAAGGTGTCTGAGAGCCAACCTGGATTTATGCTTCTCGGTCCTTGTAATAAGTGAATAGATTTTTTTTCCCCCCATCAAAATAAATGTCAGAAAGTTCTTTGATTGCTCCATAAGGGAGAAAAACATCCCTTTTCAAATGAAAGAAATGGCTGTGGGCTAGGTTTTGGTGTTGGAAGCTCTGTTGAGCCCCCCAGCTTCAGGAGCAATGCATGAAAGGACACGTGAGTCCACAGGGTCTGTCCCAGCATCTCTCCCCTCAATGAGGAGGGCTCATTCACTCCCTGGTTTTGGTTGCCCACTGAACTGGGGAAAGTCCTTGAAGTGAGAGAGTGGTGTTTGGAAAGCGTGTTGGGACCCTGATGCGAAGAGGGTCACTGATGCAAAGGGAGCTTTTTGGGAAGAATGTTCCTGCCTTTAAAAACGTATGGTTGCAGCAATTTACCTGAATCATGCTTTCCCTTAGTATTTGCTGTACTCAGAAAGCCCTAATGCAGTCCAGCTCTTCAGAAGTGCCATGCTGGGATTTTTGTACCTACACCCAGGCCCATCTGGATTCCCATGCAGGCCATGTATAGCCATAAGTATGCAGGCCATAAGTAGCTCAAATTCAGCCTACCCAGAGAATTAGCTCCTGCATTCATGCACACAGGTACCCACACATAAACATTTCTGAAGAATTCTTCTAGGAATACCTAAATATTTAAAGATACCAGGCTTCCCAAACTGTGATATCAATTCCTACCTTCTTTTCACGGAGAGCGGCTGAGGTGATGTCTAACATGTGTCTACCCGAGGCAATATCTTTTTGATATCATGCAGTGGAAATAGCAGAATCTGGCTCTTTAGTGACCATGACATCCAAAAATTGGATGCAGGAATTCACCTCTCTTCCATAGGTTAAATGAATATTCTGCAAGTATCGATTGCTCAGTTCTTCCAGTGGAAGATGAATGTGATCGGCATCGATAATCAGAAAAAATATCATCTACATACCTCTCATATGCAGATGGTGGCTGTTCAATACCAGTCGGCAGTACAGCTTCCTGGTGTGACAGGAAAATATCTGCAGCAATTGAGGATTAACAGAGGCCATTGCTACATCAGTGTTTTGTTTGTAATAGCTCCCATTCTATCAGAAATAACTGGTTGCACATTTCCGCGTCTGACATTAAAATTCACCATTGAAATCTCGCTCGGTAATAATAAAGCCCCTGCAAGAGTCTCTACAAACACACTAGACTCCAAATTAAAGAGCAAGTGTATTGTTAGGGTTTGCATGGATCTCTTTTGAATTAGCGCTAGGTGAACAATAAATAAAATTCCAGGAGAAGTTCCCCAAGCTGATATGCATTCAAGGTATTATCTTTGCTCTGTACTGTATGCGCTTCTGGGTGAAAAAATTCTAATTGCACTTCCATTCAAAAATCAACCGTGGGAATAAGGAATCATGCTCATTTTATGCACAGCAGCCCGAAGGCCTTATCCTTAAAACAAATTACAGCGCCTCCTATGCAACTCACACTCTGAAGCTAATTCTAAGCCTAAAGCAAAACTCCAAAATTAAACTTTAATCTGTGATCTAAACAATTTTGTGTTTGTGATCAATCTTGGTGGGGTGGATTTTAATGTATATTATATGTGTGCGAGCGTGTGTACGTGTGTGGGGGGGTAAGTACATACAGAAATATGAAACACTAAGGTAATTGTTATCGCAGATGAAGACGGAACATTAAATACACTGCTCAAGTAAGGCTGAGATAAAATACATACAGTGAAGGCAGGGAACAAAGCTGTTAAGCACACACTCCTATATGTAACAGAGTCCTGGACTTGCAACCAGCAAAAGCTTAAATTCCACCACATGTATCATATTTACTACTTTCTGCCAAAGAAATAGGCAGGCTGCCATGCCATTAAAGCAATTACTCTTACCCTCTCAGATACGTAGAAATTAGATTCTGCTCCTTGAAATCATACACTGGGGAAAGTAGAGAACAAGGAAGGGAGAGAAAAGGAGGAGAGACATCAATTCCTCCCAGGGAAGGAAAAATCACCACCTCGGAAGAGGAAGGCTTTGGGCCAGCAAGAGTTAAAGGAGTTCGAAGTGTACGGTCTGTCTCTCCCCAACTTGGTGCAGTGACTCTGCATCCTGCAGGAACCTGTTCAGATGCTCTGATAAGTCAGACAGAATTCATGGGAGATTACCACACAGCTCCTGCCAAGCTGTGCTGCAGCGCGGGTAATAGATATGCTCCAGTACTAAATCCTAAAAGGCCCTGCTACATCTGTCAAGCATGCCCTGGAAAAGCACCCTCAGTTCAGATGTTATCACTGCTCTGCCTGCATCAGAAGATTTAGTGTCCACCCTGGAGGTTGCTTTTGCCGCACAGTTTTCAGGGGCAAAACAACAAGGAAGAAAGATGAGAGAAAAAAGGCAAATTATTCTTGCTTAAAGCAAAAGGAATAAAGCGATGTGCTTGCAGACTGGTTCAGCTCCTCACCCTGCATCCAGAAGGTCCCAAATCCCACATTAAGATGGTACTGATGTTCTAAGCTGATTAGCTCGGACGTGTTCAGCTCCCTGGACTGTGACACCATGAAGATGATCTTCTGTAGAGCGACTCTTTCCCAAGGAAAGCTGAACAACAAACCCAGTGGGGGGCCACAGGCAATGGATAGGAGATGCCTGCCTTTGATAATTAACTCTAAAACTGGTTCTAGAAAAGTTGCTCTGGCATAAAATGAACTTTGCAGAACGCTGCTTAGGAAATAATTGCTGCTCCTCCCGTTGACCGCATTCTTTGGTCAAGAATGAGTCTAACGTTAGTTATCATTTTGCAGCAAACAAAAAATAGGCATAAAAGATCAATATATATTTACATAATACATATAAATGATCACACACAGACACCCTAAAGCACAACAGCCTTGGGAACTACTCCTTTCTTAATATACTCCAAAGAAGAGCCATGCATTTAACCATCTGTCTGCTTGTTCAAAACTGCAGGAAATATCAAAGTACAGCAGCGGCTCCTTTTTCACTAGGTGCACTCGCAGAGTTCAAGGGAGAAAGGCTACAATTTCCTGAACCAGCATATTGCATTTTAAACTCCTGTTTCCTGAAGATGATTTTAAGGACAGATAAGTTCCAGCTATCGGGATGTCAACAAGAAGAGCCCCGGGCTGTCGTGTTTATAGCTCCTTACAGTGGCAGAGGCTGGATTGAGATGGGGCAAATAGGTTGACACAGGGGAAGCCTGTGCTGGGCATGGACAACAATGTGTACATCTGTGCAACGGGCACCACGACAGAAACCTGGAGTTAACCTTATTGAGATGTAAGACAACTCCTCCTCTGGGCTTGCAGATATCCATTACTTAGATGGATTCGGTCCCTAAGGAAGAAAGAGATCCGAAAAGCGAGGCAGAAAGCAGGAAGCCCAGTGAAAGGATTTGAGGTGGACAATAGAACCATAGAATCATAGAATGGTTAGAGTTGGAAGGGACCTTAAAGATCACTCAGTTCCAACACCCCCTGCCCTTTCTACTACACCAGGTTGCTCAAAACCCCATCCAACCTGGCCTTAAATACAAATGCAAGGTTGGGGAAGGAGCCCTTGTGCTTCAGGATAGCTGCTGGAGAGGACAAAGCGTGAATCCCAAAATGTCCCCCTATGACAGAGCAAAAAGCAGCTGCAGATGGACAGCCCTGAAGGTGCACAGAGGAGCACGGCGTGTTTACAGCTACAACAACAAAAAAGCAAGAACAAGCTCTTTCTCCAGAACAATAGTTTCCTAGTAAATAATAGACATTCCTGGAAAAACTGCACTCCTTGCGACTCGGTCATCTGTCACAGTATTTGGATACTTGTTCAAATCCATTAGGGACTTGTCACGGTATAAAGTCCTTGCCACCCAACACCTGCTATAACCTGCGTGAACAGCACTGTCTGATGCCTGAAATACCCAGCTGATGTGAACCACATTCCAGCATGAACCTGGCTGGGGGGTTTTGGGGGCTGCAGCTCCCCACCATAGATCCCATTTATGTCTACAGAGGGGACATCCGTGTTCTGGCTGCTGCCAAAGCCAGCACATTCCACAAGCACTGAATTTACATATGAGAACAACAACAACAAAAAGAGATCTTATCACCAGTACCTTGAACTAACCTTGTTTGGGTCCTGTCTAGCCAGGTTATTCCAA